>NC_141060.1:43691717-43994217 GCF_041138505.1 Cibotium barometz
TTTGTACATGTGAGTGAGTGTGTGTACATCTAAGTGTGTGTGCATGTACTCTATGTGGTGTGCATGCCATGTATATACACGTGTTTATATGTGCAAGTGTGTATGTGTGTATGTTCATGTATGCATGTGCATGCGTGTATGTATGCATGTGTACATGCGTGTGTGTCTCTCACAGAGACACTCAATCTCCCACGTATGTGCATACAAACATCCTCACATATACATATACACATGCACGTGCACCCGTCCTCTCTCTCTTTCTCTCTCACATACACACACACAACCACACCTCTCTCTCTCGCACACGCATACATATGCACATGTACTGTCTCTTCTCACATCCCTTCACATACATAGAAACTCTCTCTCTCTCTCCCCCCACACACACACGCACACATACATACTTGCACACTCATCTGTGTGACTGTGTGTGTACATACACACGTGTCTGTGATTATGTAATGTCGACTTCTTGCCTGCATGTATCGTGCAAGTGTCTTGATTGCGCGCATGTGCTAGTGTGTGTATGTGCATGTGTTTGTGTATACGGTGTGAATGTGTGTACGTGTATGTTTGTGTTTGTATGTCCATGTGCGAGTGTGAGCATGTGAATGTGTTTGTGTGTGCAGCTTTGTGTCTATGTGTGCATGTACACGTGTAAATGTGTATGCGTGTGCATCTATGTATACATGGATGTGCATGTGGGTGTGCACAAGTGTACTTGTATGTGTGAGTTTGTGTATGTGTGTATATATATGTATATACTTATGTGCATGCATATGCATGTATATGTGTGTGTAAGCTTAAGTGTGTGTGTGCATGAATACATGTACGTTCATGTGTGTGCATGTATGTGTGTGTGCGTGTCTCACAAAGACACAATCTCCCACGCACACACACACAAACATCCTATCTTCTCACATGCATGCACATACACGTGCAATACACCTCTCTCTCTCTCTCTCTCACACACACACACACACACACACCCCTCTCTTATGCATACACATGCACATGCACTCTCTCTTCACACCCCCTCACACACACATTCTCTCTCTCTCTCTCTCTCCACACACACACTTGCACGCATGTGTGTGACTATGTGTGCACATATATACGTGTGATTGTATAATCTCGACTTCATGCGTCGTGCAAGTGTCTTGATTGTGCGTATGGTTAGTGTATGTATGTATACGTGGTGTGTATGTTTATGTTTGTGTGTATCCATGTGCGAGTGTGTGCATATACGTTTGTGTGAACATGTGAATATGTTCGTATGTACATCTTTGGGTCTATGTGTGTGCGCGTACACGTGTGTGTGTGTGTGTGCATGTAACATGTGTGAATGTATATGCGTTTCCATCTATGTATACATGTGTGCATGTAACATGTGTGAATATGCGTTTCCATCTATGTATACATGTGTGCATGCATGTACTTGTGTATGTGAGTGTATGTATGTGCTTGTGTGCATATATACACATGTATGTGTATGTGTAAGCTTGTGTGTGTGTGTGTGTGTGTGTGTGTGTGTACATATCTCTATGTGTGCACGTGTGTCCATGCATGCGATGTGTATGTGTGTTTGTGTGCGTGTGCACGTATCCTTACACATGCACATAATATAATATTAGAAGATAATTCAATGAGCAAATGACTTAATGGTGATAATTAATTGTGTGTAAGTATGCATATCTCTGTGTGTGTTTGCGTATCCATGCATGCAGGTGTGTGTTTGTGTAGGTGAGTGTACATGTGCATGTATGCGTATACAAACGTGCAACTCTATGCATATGTTTGTGTAAGTGAGTGTATGTGTATACATGTTTGTACATGTGAGTGAGTGTGTGTACACATGTACATAATATAATATTAGAAGATATATATATGTGTGTGTATGTGGAAGGGTGGACAATTTGCTTTCTAATGTATTATATATATATATATATATATATATATATAAAAGAAACTCATTCAATGAGAAAATGGACTGATGGTGACAATTAATTGTGAGCCCCAATGCATCTAGGTGTGTGGGAAAGAAACCCCCAAAGAGTGTCTTTTCTTTTCCTTTCTCCTTTTCAAAAATTCTCCCTCTCCTTTCTCCACTTAAAAAGGGTAGTAGATAGATAGATTTGAATAAATGCCTCCTCCTTTGCCCACATGGAGGGAGGGAGGGGCAGTTGTCCTTTATCTTGTATAGATGCCCTCAAAGAGGCTGCGCAAGCACGATCTCCTTGAGGACACATGCTTCCATATTCATTCCATGTCTCTCGCCCATAACGGCTTCTACAATGAAACAAACACAGCACAATGGCTTTCGCCCATAATGGCTTCTACAATGGGACACATCATAGGAAAGGTTCAGAGCAGCATGGGGAAGCTCTCTCTCTCTCTCTCTCTCTCTCTCTCTCTCTCTCTGCGGGAGGTCTCTCTTGTCTATTCTGAGGTGCAGAGAACGCTCTCTCTCTCTCTCTCTCTCTCTCTCTCTCTCTCTCTCTCTCTCTCTCGCACATTCATAATTCTTGTTGCAAGGAGGAGGGTGCCTCCTACTGTGCGCGAGGAGGAGGGGCAGGCGGAAGGAGACTGTTCTCTCTCTCTCTCTCTCTCTCTCTCTCTCTCTAATGGTTCACTATGGGTGCAGCCTGGACGACTGGAGCATGTTATGGTGGGGAGAGACATCATACTTCTGACAGAGACACATCAAAGCCCAGAGAGAGGGCTACCTCGAGTAGAGGGATTCCAGTGGGAGTTAGCATACAGGAGGACCACGCGCCAGGGTACCTCGAGAGGGTCGGGGGGAGTAGCAGTTCTATTTAGACGGGAGCTACAGGGGAGACTGAGAGTGGTAGCACAGGATCCAGAGGCCAGATACATGTGGATCAGCTTACAGCTCTCACAGGACAGGGTTATATACATAGCTCTATGTTACTTTTCTCCATCAGGATCCTCCTATGTCATTACAGAGGATATGCCACAGGAGGAGGAGACAGGAGCCTCGCCATACACTTGTCTGTCAGAGGAGATTATGCATTATTCTACACTAGGGGAAGTATTTCTTACGGGCGACTTCAATGCCCACACACAGAGCAGACAGTGTGAGGTGTATGACTATGATGACATGGAGATCCTCCACCCTGTGGATCCAGAGGAGATAGGGGCTAGTCGGGCATCAGAGGACACTGGACCAGACAGAGGACATTATGGGGACCACTTACTAGAGTTGGGAGCCAGACATCGTCTCGTTATTTATAATGGGATGCTACAGTGGCCGGGATCAGGAGGGCTGACATGCTTCCCACATGGGGGTCATACACGGACCGGAGGCACGGTGGTAGACTACATTATGGGGTCTTTGGAGGCATCACAGCTTGTCACCTCATTCTCCATTCCACCTCGTCCTATTGGGGCAGATCATACATACTTGGCATTTTCACTAGCCGGATCACCAGTATCACCAGCCCCCCACATACCGACGCCACACACTACCATCTACTTCACACATGACATGGCAGACATATACACTGGCAGAGTAGAGGATGGGCTCCTACTCATGGATCCCCTGGCATCTATGGATACCATTACAGCCCAGCTCGCATCACTCCTACACACGGCTGCATTACAGAGCTTTCCACATCGTGTACACTCAGGAGAGCCTGCGAGACCTGGGACTATGCCCCAGAACAGATGGTATGATGACGAGTGCAGAGCCCTATACTCACGGCTCCGCATACAGAGAGCCTTGGGAGCCATCACAGAGCAGGAGTCGAGGAGAGAGATGAGGAGACTTACTCGCCGCAAAAGGCGGGCCTTCGCAGAGACACAGGAGCTAGAGATCTTTCATTTCTTCATGAGTAGAGATAGCCCTGTCTCATGGCGACACTTCAGAGAGCCCCGGACCCCGACACCTATTGCAGACCCACAGACATGGCACACATATGCAGAGGGTCTATACCATGCCCCACAGCAGCCACCTATACCTCAGCCACAGGAGCCTCGACCTACCACAGCTAGCTTCTTTACCCACTCGATGGTACAGGAAGCTATCCGCCGCCTACAGCATGGACGGGCCGCTAACCATATGGGCCTGCAGGGTGAGCATCTCATATATGCAGTAGATTCTTTAGCTCCTTTTCTTGCACACCTGTTTAATAGGGCACTAGCAGAGGGTTTGCCTGCGGAGTGGACGATGCACACCATTGTGCCGATTCACAAAACAGGGGATATGCTCGATCCGAGCAACTACAGGACGGTTATGGTTGGCCACGTGCTGGCCAAACTCTATGGTGCAGTGCTGGAGCAAGAGCTTAGCTTATATGCTGAGCGAGCAGGTTTACGCTCATCAGGGCAGGCAGGCTTCAGGAGAGCTTTCTCTACCACTGACCATGTATTCACTTTGAGATGTATGATTGATCAGGCCAGAGTGAGGAAGAGAAAGCTCTATTGCTGCTTTGTGGATTTCCGCAAGGCATTTGACACAGTACCACGAGAGAGGCTCTTTCAGCGCCTGCAATCTCTTGGCATACCAGCAGATATGACATGGGGTATCTATGCATTATATGAGCAGGTTTTTGGGCGAGTCAGATGTCTAGGAGGTATGTCCGAGACTATTGCTAGCACCATTGGTGTGAAGCAAGGATGCCCACTTTCCCCCACGCTATTTGGGTTATACATTGATGAGGCGGCTGACTTCATTACACGGGGAGGCGGAGATGGAGTTGATTTAGCAGGTACCTCAGTACATATTATGCTCTATGCTGATGATATTGTATTAGTGTCTGAGTCCCCAGGTGGTCTACAGCAGCATCTACATGCAGTCGATGATTTCTGCACACAGAGGGGTCTTACTGTGAACCTTGGGAAAACCAAGGTTATGGTCTTTCATACATCGAGACAGGGCAGGAGTCAGCTGACATTCACTCTCGCAGGATGCCAGGTGGAGGTGGTGACATCATACGTGTACCTAGGGGTTACCTTCTCTACAGCAGCCACACGCTTTACCATGGGTTCAGCAGCCAGAGCTAGATTGACACGGGGATATGTAGCATTGGCTATGCTAGAGAGACAGTGCCACCAGGCGCATTTTCAGGAGCCCCGGACGAAGGGGTGGCTATTTGACACATTAGTCACACCGGCATTGATGTATGGAGCAGCAGTATGGGCGCCAGGCCTTGCTACCCATTGGTGGACACAGATAGAGAGACCACAGGCCCTCATGATGGCACGCATGATACGCAGCAAACCATCAGTACCTCATGACATTATCCGAGCAGAGTTTGCTGCGCCTCCTATGATGGTAGAGGCCATATTTCAGACTATATGCCTGCTAGACAGATTCAGAGAGATGCCACAGGACAGATTATCATACAGAGCTTTTCAGGCATCTAGACAGTTGGCTGAGGCAGGAGACAGAGGATCATGGTATGCACAGGTCACACATTGGTTCTCACAGCATGGCCTAGACATGGATCATCTACCACCGTTCCAGTATGACAGGGATGCACCACATATCCGTCTCTCTCATAGTGAGAGGAACAGAGTATTGAGACAGGATCTATGGCAGCTCTATACACGAGAGACATGGATATCGCCTACACAGCCTCTGCCACCGAAGATGCTATACTACAGAGATCACTT
The DNA here is from genome assembly GCF_041138505.1 of Cibotium barometz. Taxonomy (NCBI): domain Eukaryota; kingdom Viridiplantae; phylum Streptophyta; class Polypodiopsida; order Cyatheales; family Cibotiaceae; genus Cibotium; species Cibotium barometz. The sequence continues at coordinate 43,697,355 of NC_141060.1, forward strand.
CATGAGTATCACTGATGATGGATTTATAGAGAGGCCTAGATACATGGAGGGCTTTTTACCACACGGCTCCCGAGTGGCTATTGGTCAGCTCAGAGTTTCATCACACCGATTGGAGATTGAGACTGGCAGAGCAGCACGGATCCCCCGAGAGGAGAGGGTATGCAGATTGTGCAGAGAGGAGGTGGAGAGTGAGGAGCATTATGTATGCAGATGCAGAGCATATACAGCCATCAGAGAGAGATATCCCATTTTATTCAGAGAGCCACATTCCCTACGCCAGATCTTTGAGGCAGCAGACCAGCGCATACTGGGGAGATACATTCTAGACATACAGCGCCACAGAGAGACATTATTACAGGCTCAGACGGCTCCAGAGGGGGGGCGACAGACACAGATTACTACATTTTTTCAGAGATCCATACCCCTCCCAACCCCTACACGGCAGGGAATTACTCTCCAGAGAGCAGAGACACTTAGAGCCCGCAGGAGACAGAGGACACCTGGCTTTCGGACACCACGCCTATACCAGAGAGAGATGACAGAGATCAGAGCTCAGTTTCACAGAGAGGGTGCGGAGCGACTGGCTCGCTTCAGAGCACACCCAGGCATGTTCTTCAGGGAGCTGTGGACACCCCCTTCACTGATGTATACCATTTTATACCCCCAGTATGGTACAGGATGGAGCTAGCTAGGTTGCATATCATGATTGTATACTCCATGCATATAGCTTTGCATTCGTCTAGTAGTAGAGCTCCATCCCCTGCACACCCAGATTCAGCTTTTTTATTCAGTACTTTTTCATTTTGTTGGGATGACAGAGGATACCCCATACAGGTACTCCGATTTGTCTCATAGGCCGAGTTCGGTCTTTTGGAAGACGTTAATAAAATCTTTCTTTCTTTCTTTCTTTCTCTCTCTCTCTCTCTCTCTCTCTCTCTCACACACACACACACACACACACACACACACACACACATTCATATACTATCTCTAGAGGAGGAGGTCTAGTTATATATATATATATATATAAAACTTTAAGACAGACTATGTAGAAGGGATCATGTAGCAGTAAAGAAACGAGAATGAATTACCTTCCTTAGTATACTTCATACAAAGTTGTTATGGTGGGGTTGATTTTTGTGTTAGTAAAGTTAAGTTTTCAACCTACATATGAATTGGCTCAAGCATATTCATGATTAAAGGAGATCAATCTTATTCAAAGGGGACGTAAAAGCTCATTCATGTTGTCTCAATGTTTTGCCTAAATCTTTCCATTTAACCCAGTCAATCCTTTTAACCCTCCCCTACCTTGTCTATGAATCTTATGGTGAGTCAAAATATTTTCCATCAATAACTCATTGCATCTCTTTTTGGTGCCGAGAAATTAAGGGAAATCTTGCAATCACCTCAACCCTTATTCTTCCCATACTTAAATATGAAATAACATGGGATGTACGTGTATTGATCTTATTTTAAGGTTGTGTGCCTTAATCAAGACGAGAGGAAGATATATGTGTTATTGTCCTCGATGCATCAATCACCTCAGACTCTTATGCCCAATATGCATGGTAACCCTTTGCTTGAGAGGAGGATTCTTCCTTTTGGGTGTGACTCATGGATATAACATATTGTATGCTCGGTATACTGATTAAACTTGCAAGTTGGGGGTGTATTATGTCCCTGTTATATATATAGAATGGAGGAGATAATCAATTTTAAATCTGGGGATCTTGTTCTTTCTCTTTTTTTTTCCCTATTATTTATAATGGAAAAGATTTCCATCTTTTATTGTAACCCTGGGGGGATTACCATAAAAAATGGTAACCCGTTTAAGTCATAATGGAAGATGCCCATCTTTTATGGTAACCCTGGGGAGGATCCAGACTTACCTTAGTGAGTTTAAAAGGGGTTGCATTAGTAATGGGGATGGGACGCCTACAGAATGGTTACAGTTATTGCCTTCATTTTTAGAAGGGCGGGCTATGAAAAAAAGTGGGTATAAGGACAAGAGGAAGAAGTGTTAGTTACTAAGATAAGCTAAGTGCAGCCTTCTTGGATGAATTCTTACCTAAGAAGTATGGTCAACTGCTAATTGAGGTCGCACATCTTTCTCAAAGCATTGATTCTGTCAAGGGTTACGATGAATGCCACCAAGTTGAGACAGCACTTTGAACATCAATTACACATAGCTAGGATCAAGGAAGCCTCATCAATCATGGTAGAGATTGATGGGTTGATCTTGCAATAATTCACACCTGGGTTAAAGGCTAGGATACAGCAAATGGTCAAATATGAAGGTGCTAAAGACTTAGTTGGGACCTTGAAGGTAGCCATATGTTAGGAACTAAGTCTTGAGTAGGAGGATGCAGATCCACCAAAGCCTTGGGTATTGCCACTTTGGCCTACACCAATTTACACCTTCTAATGTGAAGGTGATCACTTTGAATATGGTTCTAGCTATCTACTCTAAAGGAGAATATTGTAAAAATCTTTAGACCTTTAAAATCAACAAAACACAAACTATTATAGCTTGCGAAAAACTTATCGAAAAGATAAATAAAACATTAGTGCAATATAGAACTTATTAATACAAACAAACATTAATAAGTAAATACCTTCATACTGAAATGAACAACATGTTCTTATCGTTCTCAAATACTAATCTCAAAACTGCAAGAGAGTGCTTGTTCAAGTCAAGTACTTCCTTAGCCTTATGGAATGCTTCTTTGCTGAGGGGGTTAAGGAAGAGCTCTCTATGCCTAGTTGGAGGCAAGAAGAGACAGCCTTTATGGTGGTTCTCTCTCACAAAAGGTGGATAAGGACGAAGCTAATGGAAGAGGGAAACCTACAAACAAACCTATCTACCATGCATCCATAAACCAAGCAAGATTCAATAGCATACATGCACATCACAAGTATTCTATTGTAAGGCAATGACTGCATATTTCTTATTGTCAAAATTGACTTATATAATACAAGTGAATAGTGTTCACACTAGTCACTTCTATTTTGCTTATTGTCAAATCGAGACTAGTGTACATAGTTGCTTAAGACTAATAATAGTGGATGGACCATTACTTGAAAATAAGCATGTGGGATACAACTAGTGTGGATCAATGATTTGTGTGACCAAAGAAGAGGCTACAAGAGGTGCCTACTAATTTAAGGAGAATACAGGCCATTGATGGGTTATACCATGGGTTAGGCTTATGCCCACCATGGTCCCCCATCCAAAAATGTACCTGGATGGCTGTCTCGACAATGAGGCTTAGTGAAGCTGCTTGATATTTGTGGTGCCTATTCCTGATAGGTTTGTACACTAAATGCAGAGCTCGTGTATATTGCATGTATCATGCATGGGCATCGGGCCAAAGGTGTGCCTGTGTAGCTTCAAGTGAAAACTCCAACACACCACTTTCTTCGACTCTTATATTTTACTTTCTTCAACCCTTACACATGGTTTGGGATAGGAGATTGAGTGTTGATGTGAATGAGACTAGCCATTAAGGTGGTTGCAAATGAGGTTAGGTTGTCCATGATAATTGCGGAGCCTAGTTGCTTGAATAATTGCTTACTGAGAAGATCTCTGTTTTGGATGGGTTGGCAGTCGTAGGCGTGGAGTGCCTCATTAGGGTGGAGGGGATTGATGGAAAAAATTTCCTGCTTCCGATGCACCATTTTTTCTTTTTAGGGCTGCTTCTTGGGTCACCATTGTCGGGTAACCGTTTAGTTCTTGGGCATTTTACCGGCTTTATTTGCTTTGCTATTTCTTCTCCCTGGTTCTTCACCTTTCCGGTTGCATGCGGTGCCTTTGCACTTCCTTGCTCGGCATTCTTTCTTCTCTTCTCGATTTTCTCCCTTCATCTTCGGGTTTCTTGCTCTTCTTGCCCATACTTTTCCTTCCTGTGCGTGGCTTTACGTGTTGTCTTTTTGTCTCTCCTTCCTCGCCATCTTCAGCTATGTCCCTTCGGTGGTTTATCCCCACATCTCTTTGTCCTTCTCTACTTCAAATTTTTGCCTTCCCGTCTCTACTTGCCTTTTCGTCCTTCTTTCTCTCTAGCTTTTGTTGTTCCCAGTCGACTTGTTATTCCGTTCTCTCGGATGGGAAACAGAGCATCAAGCCAGGCAAGCTTCAGGAGAAACTTCTCCATGCTGGACCATATCTTTACTTCACGGGCTATCATAGAGGAGTCAAGGTCCTCAAAGAGACGTGTGTACTGCTACTTTGTGGATTTCTGCAAAGCCTTTGACTCCGTCCCTCGATCCTGTCGGATAGGACGCTTGCAAGAGCTCAAGTTCTCACATGAGAAGATATGCGGTGTGATGGCACTATATGAGGTAGTACTCGGCCGAGTACGTGCACCTAGTGGGACCTCGAGAGATATATGTAGCACTATTGGGGTTAAGCAGGGCTGCCCACTCTCACCTACACTCTTTGGCCTATACATTGATGAGATCGCAGTATTTGTGGATAGTTTCGGAGGTAGAGGTTCACCATTGGCTTAGACAAGAGTGCCCATATTGATATATGCTGACGACATTGTCTTGATCTCAGATTCAGCCGAGGGTTTACAGAAACACTTAAATGCATTGGACAGATTTTGCAAGGAGAGAGACCTTATAGTCAATTTGGGTAAAACCAAGGTTATGGTCTTCAACACATCTTATGCAATTGCCACACGATTTTCTTTCATATACAGAGATGCCCCAGTGGAGATTGTGCAGAAGTACATATATATATATACCTAGATGAATCCAAGAACATGCACAAATTCACCTTTTAGGAACGTGCATGTTATATACTCATGGTACTATCAACTCCATTATGCACAGTATGGACTAGATACTACGACATCCCCACTAACGTCATCAGTGCCCAATAGTGGGTATAGAACTAACTCTGTATCAAGATATGTTCTCACACACGCACTCCACACACACACACACACACACACACACACACACACACACATAAGAGCATATCTTCACACAAAGCCCTTCGTACTGAGTTTTTGTCAAACCTCCGAAGATGCAGGGCAAACTCAGCCATAATGAAGCCTAGCACTAAGGGAAGTAGCAAATAGAAAGAATTAGTACAGCAAATAAGCAGTTGATAGGGCAAATGCACCGCTAAAGATAGAAAGAATAAGAAGTATGTGTATCTAGGAGTCGCTTTTACGGGCCGTTTGTTCTACATGACCACAGCTGCCACTAACCGACTTGCGAGGGGGCATGCCTCCCTAGCCCGTATGGAGAGAGTGTTTCCAGGCACATTTCCAAGAACCTCGCATACTAAGTGTTGGCTCTTTGATACTCTAGTACAGCCAACGGCTATGTATGGTGCAACCTTTCGGGGGCTAGGCCTAGGGAAGGATCACTGGAGGAGCATAGAGAGGCTACAGGTGATAATGTTGTCATACATGATTAGGAGTAAGCCATTTGTACCACATGACATTCTACATGCAAAGTTTGGGGTGGCCCCACTGCCACGACTAGCACTACAATCCTCTATGCAATTATACTGCGAGAGGGAGAGGGAGCAATTCAGACGAGCTGGACTGCCCTCCTCAACGACACAGCCATCACCATTAAAGACACATGCATGGCACTCTGAGGTAGTCGAGTGGTTTCATGCACATGGCCCCCCCCCCCCCCCCCCCCCCCCCCCCCCCCCCCCCCCGTTTCAATATAGCCTCGATCCCCCCTCCCTTGATGTCTCATGATAGGAGATCGACCGGATCATCCAGTTAGATCTACTCGGGCTACACATACACCAGACATGGGTGTCTCCGTCAGAGATTGGTAATAAGTGTGAGTTCTATAGAGATCTCTTCTTGAGACTCTCTGAGAATGGATTCTTTGAGATCCCGGGATACATACATCTACACATGTCACATGCTATGCGTATCACGATCGGCTAGCTTAGGGTATCCTCCCACGCCTTAGAGTAGAGACTGGCAGAGCTAAGGATATCCCACATGAGGAGAGGACATGCACAATATGCATCACAGGAGCAGTAGAGGATGAGGCCCATTATATGTTCAGTTGCCCAGCTTACTATGAGATACAAGGGGAGATTCCACTGCCTCTTCTGAGAGGGATTCGGACCACTCACACAGGTAATACAGTTTGAGGATCAGAGGTGCTTGGGCATGTACTTGATGGAGCTCAAACGACACAAGGATGTAGTGTTTGAGGCAGCATGCTGAGAGACGGCCCCCGCTCCGATAGGACACATCACAAAGAGCCATCACAGATTTCTGTGGCACACACATCCACATCGGAATCCACTCCCCACAACAATTCCTTTACTACGACATCAGAGCCCACCACCTGTACCCACACTCCAGCTCCACGCCCCAGAGGAGTTCTTAGCGACAGAGCTCGATCCATTCTACAAGCTAGACGTCCCCGACCCAAAGCTTCAGGACACTCCACCACACAGAGACAGATTCGTGAGACGGCATATCTCACTCTACACAGGATCATCTGTTGATCACATGTACTGTCAGATGTTTTCATTTTACTTTTTTTAAAGTTTTCCATGGCTCAGTATATCCATTGTACCATTGTATTACTTTTAGTCTCATAGGCCTTTGGGTGGCCCTTGGGGTCTTCCGTAGACGTTAATACAACTCTCTCTCATCTGCCAACCTTTCGGGACTCAACCAACTATCAATGTCTACTAAGTTGGGACTGCTCTCTCTCTCTTTCTCTCTCTCTTTAACAAACTAGGAACCTCTCCCTCTCACTTGACAGCTCACCTGGCTGCTGCGCGGGACGATACTCTCTTTCTTTGGTGCAGTCGCTCATTTATTGGCACTCTCAGTGGAAAGGCGAAGACCGCCGCTTGAGATCCACACAAACGCCTAAAATGACTACCATCATTGGAGATCCATCGCGAATGCACACAGGTCGTGAATGGTCCCTCATCCGCCAGATCCCCACATGGCCAGGGCTTGGCCACTTGGCCAGCCTACATGACCACATGCCTGCACAGATGTGACCATGTTTTTTTCAAACTTTTTGGGGGGGAAAAGAAATAGAGGTTTATTTATAATTAAGAAAAATTAATCCGCCACCCGCAAGAGGGGGGGGGGGGTGGTTTGTTTGCAGAGGGTTTGTTAAAAAGTGTGCGGGAACTTCGGGACCAAATGGTGGCACTTGAGGCCACCATTAAACAAGATATGGAGGACAGAACTCAGCAAACACCAGGTACTTGCAGCCGATGCGGAGCAGCTAAAGGCTGCCGATGACAAGCTGTGGGAAGAGCTACAGACCACAAAATCTGACTGGATAAAATGGTTAAAAAAAACAGAGGGCCCCACAAGCTACCATGAATAAAACCTTGGAGGAGGAGAGACGTCGGAAGGCAAGGGCCCTACATGTGTGCATCCGAGGGTTACCGATAGGGGCCTCTCCCAATGCCGATGCACTTACCCTATGCCAGAAACTCGGGGTAGAGCGGACCCCTTTTGCAGATGCGTGGATAATTGGGAAAGACATGACTTGTGAGAGGCCTATTCTCATCCGCTTCCTTGACACCACCAGTCACTCAGATTCTTAGCATCGTTTGGAAGACAAGGAGGCACGGTATCTATGGGTGCGGCTACAACTGACTGAAGAAAGAGCTATCCATATTGCAGTAAGTTGTTTCCCACTGAGCCACTCCCTTATGCTGAGCAGGATGGCCAGTCACCTTTCCTACCACCCTACAGTAATGTCATGGAGTGGCCTCATGAGATCATCACATGATATGAAGGTGACAACATCTAGGAGATACCTCTTGGAGCTCGGAGCTGCAGACAATCTCGTTATTTATACGCAATGCCCCGCCGCTGGCCCTCTTCAGACGCCTTCACTTACTTTCTACGCCAAGGTGGCTCCAGCACCGTGGCTTACCTACTGGGATCTCTGGCTTTGGCACGCCTCATCCCTGATTTCTCCACCCCGCCACCCCCCATTGGCGCCAACACACCCATCTCCACTTCACTCTCATGTGCACACTAGCCACCCCCCCATGAACACGCCCCACCTCTCACTACACCCATATCCATTTTGATCACAAGCATGATGGTGTTTGCTCAAACCACATTTATTGCCACCTCCAGGATGTGGACCCTCTTGCCCCCCTTGCCACCCTCACATCCCAGCTCACCACCATCCTTCACAAATCTGCCACCACCTCCTTCAGATGCACACCCCACTCCACCACCAAGTCACCTTGCAATGCCCTAGAATGGTTGGTATGATGATGAATGCCAGGCCACCTGCTCCCGTCTCAAGAACGAGGTATGCGTTGGGCAAAGCTTGAGACTCTTAGCACAACGGACTTCCTGATACATTGCCAGACATAATTCCACCCGTCGCAATGCTTGGATGAACACAATGCAAATCAATACAGTTAAATACACCAAGATTTAATGGACAACGAGCACAATACAAGATGTAATTTACTGAATTGACAAGAGATGCACAATGAGCTGGAAAGGCCGGTCCCTCCCTCAGATAGAGTATATTAATCTTGGGAGAATCAAGTACATAGTGTCATGAGCGTTTCTGACCAGATTTCCATACCAATGCATACGAATACAATATTGCAATCAATATGGTCGTTGGTGAAGATCTGCAACTCAAACTACCCTCTCAAGTGCCCACGTTCCTTACCATCTGCTCTCTATTGTTCCACCAACACAGGGTAGCAACAATCTACAAGAGAGCACGTAGGACAAGAGAACACTTGCTTCCATTATTAAACATTAAAGCTTTCCAATGGCAAGCAAAGTCGATGACAACGGAAGTATTCGCGATGCAAGTGTCTGGAGTGTTGAGAAATCTTCAACCTGCCGCAACAAAAGTCTTCAAGAGGATAAAGGGAACCCTGGGAAAGCTTCCCTATGATTGAACTTGAGAAAGGAATGTTGAAATTAGGGTTTTGCTAAGTTTCAGTCATTGGGAGTATGTAGGAGACTAAACACCACCTAGAAACACTATTGGAAGCTTGGAAAAGACACCAGCAAGCTTGGATATGGAGTTGGGAAGGAGAAAGTGCAAAAAATACAGCCAAAGAGGCTCACGAAGGGAGGCGCCTACTTCTAGGGAGAGAGGGAAGAGAGAGATGATAAGTGTCCACCCTGGGTGTCAAGAAGAGAGGACAAGTGACTTGTGGTGCAAGCTGGGATGGACATATAGCTGGTTGAACAAAGAGGATAAGGTTTGGGCGGTGGGCATTGAGCTTTGTCCACCTCGAGACATTAGTATGTGCAAACACAGGGCTGGTCATAATTTATAAGTGAGTTTTGGTCGTCCAAAACTTAATGAAGTGTGTACACACTCACTTATAAATTAATGCAAGTTCCTAAGGCTAGGTTTTGACCAATACTTACCACTTGTCACATGCCACATAACCATGTCAGAAGACAATTTCACACGCACGGTTCACAGGCGGGCATCCCCTTACTTGAAACTACACATTGGTCAAGCAAGCATGAAAACAACATGCAAATTCAATTGCAGACAAGCACATAAAGATGCTATGCAATGCAGCATTGATATGGACAATCCCCGTTCATTAGACTATACTAAAATAGACATGTTCGAGGCAAGTACACAAGGTACCAGACCCAATGCAACACCGATCCTGGAAGAATTTCCGGGCATGTACTCACAGGCACAAGTCCCAGCAGAAAGCCAAGTCCACAGTATCACATGAGTGGCATCAATCCCTGGCATATGCAACTGCATTCCAATGAACATACATAATGAGAAAGCAAGGGTGGACTAGTTGGGTGGCCAAATGGTGACACCAAACGCAAGAAATAAGAGTTATATGCTCGGAAAGAGGATGAATTGTATGGACTCTTCTTGGGGCCTAACTACAAGGATGCTTGGAGAGAACTCCGTGAGCACCACCCCCCCACGCCATCACATGCCCAGAAACTTTGTACTCATATGCACACTCTATCACATCCCTAACCAGCCACCTTTTCCCCCCCACACTCTATCACATCCCTAACCAGCCACCTTTTCCCCCCCACACCCCTGCGCTGCCACCTCCACCTTTACACAGGGCACGGTACTCACGACCATTTGTAGACTACATAATGGGCGAGCACTAGATCATGAGGGACTCACCATTGAGTACATCTCCTAGGCCGATGACACACTTGCGCCCTTACTAGCCTACATGTTCAATAGAGCCATGTGTGAGGGATTGCCACCTTCCTGATCCACTAGCACCGTCATCTCCATCCTCCAGCCGGATATCCACTTGACCTCAATAACTACAAGATGATCATGATTGGCCACACATTGGCCAATCTAAATGGATCAGTGCTAGAGACGGAACTCAGTTCATTGGCAGAGAGACATGGATGTAGGACCCCAAGACAAGCACGCTTCCGACGGAGCTACTCTACCCTTGACCACATCTTCACCCTTCCAGCCATCATCCACGAGGGCAGAGCATGCCATCAGAGGATCTATTGCTGCTTTGTGGACTTCCGCAAACTCCAGCGTCTATAGGACATCGCGGTTCCACCCAACATGATTTGGAGCATCATCGCTCTTTATGAGTGTGAAGAGGGTGAAGAGGGTGTTGAAGAGGGTGTTGAAGCATCATCGCTCTTTATGAGTGTGAAGAGGGTGTTGAAGAGCCAACCCTTCGTGCTGGGCTCCTGGAAATGGGCCTAGAAGCACTGTCTCTCAAGTAGGGCCAAATCTACATATCCCCGTGTCACTCTAGTGTGTGCTGCTGTGGTCATGGTAAAGCGAGAGCCACTAAAAGTAGCTCCAAGGTATACATATGATGGGACAATCTCCACCAGGTCCCCTATATATGAAACACAATCTGGATGTGTAGGGGTGGGAGGTGTTGAAAACCATGACCTTGGTTTTATCAAGGTTAACATTGAGATCTCGTTGTGTATAGAAAACCTGTAGAGCGTCCACGTGTCTCTGAAGCCCCTTGGCTGAATCTGATATGAGCACAATGTCATCTGCGCAGAGTAGGAGGGGAATGAATATGCCTGCACCCACCTGGCCCGCCTAATCTGTCTATGAAGCTCGAGATCTCATCAATTTACAGGCCAACGAGAGTTGGTGATAAAGGGCAGCCCTGTTTCACCCCACTAGCCCTGTGGGGGCTCTCACCCGTCCTGTGACTAACTCAGCCTGGATGTATGGAGCACCTTTCTCGGACCAGATCTATCAAAGCAGGATTGGCAGCGTGTGGAGAGGCCCCAGGTCATGATCTTCTCTCGCATGATTCGCAGCAAACCATCAGTCCCACATGCGATCATTCAGGCAAAGTTCACTGCAGACACTTTTTCAGACAGTCACCTACCTCCACCGCATCACCACGATGAGCCCCCACAGATACCCGAGGCTTGCCTTAGAGTCCTCACGATGACACTAGAGCACGGTACACCCGCGTTTCCACCTGGTTTTTCGGACACGGGCTCCATATGGACCACCTCCCACCTCTTCAGTACAGCTTGGACTCCCCTTTTATCCAGCTCCCGAGCTATCCAGTTCGACCTCCTTAGCCTCCACATACACAGCACATGGATTGCAAATTCGGAGTTCCCACTGAAGATCCACTTCTACAGAGATCATTTCCTCGGGCTCACAGAGGATGGCTTCATCCAGCAGCCAGGCTACCTGTGTATTCACATGCGGATCGCAATTGGCCAGCTATGGGTATCCTCCCACCGCCTATGGGTGGAGACAAGGTGAACAGAGCGCATATTCACAGATGGAGCATACAAAGACCTCAGGAGGAGAGGATCTGCAGATTAAGAGACAGAGCACTATACCTGTCACTACCCAATGTACTATGAGATCCACTAGAGATACCACTGTCTCTTCCGTGAGGGTTTTGGCCAATTATCTAGGATCATGGACTTCCCGGACCAGCGCTGCCTAGGACTCTTCCTACTGGAGCTTTGCAAACACAAAGATATACTCCTAAGAAAGTGTCAGCCACAACCACCACCCCTCCTTCCTCACCAGCCGACCATCACTAGTTTCTTCCTGGCCCATGGAAAGGATATTGGTATAGAGGATCCCATGGGTCCACCACAGGATACCTCAGCTCCACCCTATCCCCAAGGAGTCACTTCAGAACAGGTTGCGTGCCTCGGCATACCCAACATCCCCAGCCCACAGAACACCAACCACAATCCTCCCATCAGCTCCAGAATCAGGACATGCTCCACCGCCATCACACCACCTTCCCACGTACCCTGACAAAAGGGGACATCTCAGCCATACTTAGTAACCCCATTCTCCACATACTTGAGAGAGGTGTACCCTCTACTGGAGGATGATGTGCCCCACATGCTTCATATTCTCATGTACTCCATGATGACTAGTGCTTATACCCCATGATGATCATTGTATCAGCCTCTACTTTTAGAAAGCTATGTTGTTTGTACTTGCTTTTGTTTTTCTTTTCCACAATGAGACTTACTGTGGATAGCATTGTATCACTTTGGTCTCATAGACCCTCAGGAGACATTTAAATTTTAATATAACTCTCTCTCTCTCTCTTTTTTTTTTTTTTCATGAAATGGTGTTTTATATTATATGTAAAAATGTACATTAGCCACATGGCTCACACAGAACCTATGGCCCCAAAAAAACCCCCACAAAAGATCCTCTAAAGGATCATGACCATGCAAACCTGTACACTAATAAGAAAGCCTCCTAGCCAAATAAGCATCCCAGATAAAAGCATCAAAGATGAGCCAGCCGAGCCGCCGTAGACCATAACGAAATAACATCTGCATCCAGTAGCTGAGCTGAGAGAAGAGAAGAAAACTGCCAAAGCAGCAAACCACAGATACGTAGAATGTGCCCATGTATTCCAGACAAGGAATCAAAGATGAACCCATTCCGTGTAGTCCAAATATGCCAAAGTCCTGTCCATCTAAGGAAATGGAATATCATCTCTCTCTCTCTCTCTCTCTCTCTCTCAGCCGACACAGAGAGTCACTACTCAGAGATCCTCGCCCCCAACACCCCTCTCCGCTTACCATCACCAGTTTTTTCCAGCCTAGAAGGGTGGATAGGGAGGCACCACAGCCCACCATGGTGGATACGGGAGCCTATACCATAGTAAACCCCCCCCCCCCCCCCCCCCTCCCAAAAAAAAAAAACAAAAAAAAAAGGGATTCACATCAGATCGGGCAAGCACACTCCAGAGAGTTAGACCCCCTCGTCCCGTCGACCCCGCCACCCCCAGCTCATCAGCCCCAATTTAAGGACATCCTGGCCTGCCATCGAGCGGCCTCACAGCACACTATCGACATCTTTAACCTTCTTGTATCACCCATGGTGGACAGACATCTTGGATGGGCCCTTGCCCAGCATACAGGGTTGATTGACTATTTTTATTCAGCTTTTCCATATCCCATCACTTATGGTACCCTATACTTGGCATAGTAGGATCTAGATTTTTCATCTTGTATAATCTCAGAGTCTGAGATCTTAGCTTTCAGTTTTCAGTTTTTGCTCACTGTTGCTTTTTCTTTTTTCATCCATGACGAGATTTCATGGACGCTGTATACATCATTTTGGTCTCATAGACCCTTAGGGTCTTTTGACAACGTTAATATAATTCTCTCTCTCTCTCTCTCTCATGATCACCTCATCAGCTCCAGATCCAGGACATGCTCCACCGCCATTGAGCTACCTTTCCACGCAACATAGCTGAGGGAGACCTCTCGGCCATACTCATTAGCCCCATACGTGATATTTTGGAGAGTGGTATACCATCTACTCGAAGCTGATGCTGCTCTCATGTTTCTATGTTCTTAGTATTTCCATGATGAGTTTCCATGGACAGTTTTGTATCACCTAAGTGAGATAGCTATGTTTATTTTTTCTTTCTGTTTTATTTTCCATTCCATGATGAGATATGCCATGGACATTATTGTATCACTTTGGTCTCATAGGCCCATTGGGTCTTTAGTAGACGGTTAATGTATCTTTCTTTCTTTCTTTCTCTCTAGTTTACACATGGAACTCTTGTAGTACTTACTTTACTTTTGTGTCATTTAGACCCATTGGATCTTCAGTAGAGTTAATAAAATCTTTCTTTCATTCTTTGTTTTTCGCATATCACTCATCACAGCACCTAATGGAGGCTATTATTTTACTTAATACATGAGGAATCAGGTAGCATTGTTTTGAAGAGGATTCTAGAGATGCGAGTGTCAAGAGAACCACCTTATATACATCAACATGGGTCTAATGATTATGATGTTTCAAGTCACACCTGCATCGCCATAAAACACACACACATGAGTGCACCTCATGTAAATCAAAGAATTAATTAAATGCACTTAACAAAATCTCTGCTGTGTCAAAAATATTTTACCATTTGGAAGAAGCCACTTCATTTTTCAACCAACAGAGAGGGGCTCAAACCTGCAGAGGTGTGTATCTTTGAAAAGTCTGGCCCGCACAGAGGTTGCTGCCATAGATAGCTCATTCCACAAGTTTTCCAAAGGATGACTTCCGTTCTCGAAAGCAACTTGTAGCAAGTGATCTATCATGCATTAGTTTTTTGGCAGGTCAACCAGTGTGGCAAAACCCCTCATTAATAAAAACAAGACTTTCTTCCAAAGCAAACACTCCACCATTTGAATTAAGAAGCCATTTGCTAGCCTTCTGTCACTGCCATACATCAAATTTCCATTTCCTTTATGCATCTTGTTCTGTGCACACATCCCTTACATTGACTAAGCTTCTATCTCTGCTTGTATAAATTCATAGAGTATAGCCAAATTGGGAAGCTGAAGACTTAATAAAGAGCCTGGCAAACAAAGCTAAAGAACAGGAATAATGTAACTACATTGGCGTCCTTCTATCTTTTCTTGTATAAATTCTTAGAGTAAAGCCAACTTGGGAAGCTGAAGCCTTACTAAAGAACTTGGCAAACAGGAATAATGTAACTACATTGGCATCCTTCTAAATAAGCTATCACAATTCTTAAATGACATGATAGATATTTGCATCCATAAGAAACTCAAAGTTACCTTCGCTTGAAGATGTGACGGCTGTTAGAAAAAGGACTCCTCGAGCATTGACTAAGTGCATCAGTGCTCCATTCAAATCAGCCTGAAATTTCTTAATCAGATCAAATCAGGTTTTTTTCCTACTACTCCTGCATGCCTCTAGCTGTAGCTACAAAAAACCATTCAGTGAGCTGGTGTGAACATTTATGTCAGTTGGGTTTGCACAGTTAAAATATACCTCATGAATGCCCCGCAAAGGAGAACCGACCAAGCCAAAAACAACACAGGCATGATTATCAATTGAAGAATCCTGTGCTTGAGACTGATATGCTCTTTCATGTACCTAAAAAAATGCCATAAGAAACTTTTAAGGATATATAGCAGATTACTGGATGAACTATGTCAGCTCTAAAAACTGAAAGTACAAACCATGTATAGGGGTAGCAAAAGCTTCAATAGCACCCTGCAATTTCTAAAAAATAAGTTGAGACTTTTAAAAAATTTAACAACTTATCACAATCTTAGTCATCTACAACTTCAGAAGTAACATAACTTTATCCATGGACAGCTTACCCTATTCGGTGGGTTAATAAGAAAAGGTCTCTTGCATTAACAAAGTCATGTTTGGAATGTTGTCATACATCTCTCTCTTTGTAGTTCTTTCTAGGGATCATATTTGGGAGAGGACCTGAGGAGACTGGAGAAAATGTAGGTTATGATGTTATCACCCATGATTGGGGAGCAAGCCCTCCATGCCACATGCTATAGTTTTGGCTGAGTTCGGATCAGCATGTCAAGTCCCCACGGATCCCCTCGTGATCGATCTTGGTTCGAAACTCGAATCCTGCAAACAAACGAACAACAAACAAGCAAGGGGGTGCAGGCCTGACTCGCCTCCCAACCATGACAGCCGTGGGCGAGCCCACAGTCTTGGCTGTCCCCACCGAGCCACGAGCTGAGCTAACTAGGTTGACGTACCGACCAACCTCCTCCTCGTGACGTCCCATACCGCCACGAAGCTGCCCTCGCGGGCCTCGAGACTGCTGCCGGCCTCGGCTGCATAAAGCAGGTGCACGTCTGCACTAGATCCAGGCTCCAAGACCATAGAGCTCTCACAAACTCGCGAGACTCTCTGTATCCAATAACTAACCTTGGCCACCCTTTTATAGGCTCTTGGCCGGTCATCGGGCGTCCACATTTGGCCTCCCGCCCGTTAGTATATCCCTAACTCAGCTCGTCAATCAGCCTGCCTAGTTCCAAGCTTCCCCAAGCCTCGAAACTAGTCTTGCATGCGTATAACACACGGTAGATAGACACTGTGCACATGACATACTCCCCTTCCTCTAAGAGCTCACTCCTGAGCTCACTAAAAAGCCAAGGTAATCTCTCTGAAGAGAAGTCAATGTCTCCCATGTAGCGTCCTCCTCAACACGATCCTTCCACTTGATCTTGTATTCCGTGATAAGCGTATGACGCAATCTTCGTTCACGAAAGCCAAGAATCTTTTCAAGTTCGTGCGGAACAAATGTCATGTCCTGGACATCTATAATTTCTTGAGGAGTAACTAACTGATCTGCTCCACCCAGTACTTCTTTAAGTCTACTGACATGAAATACAGGATGAACTTTCACATGAGAAGGCAAATCCAATTCATATGCAACTGAACCAATCCGTCGTGTAACATGAAATGGTCCACAGTATCTAGGGGATAATTTCGGAGATCTACCTGTCCGTAAAGTCTCGGAATCTTTCGGAACTCGCAAATACACCATCGTTCCTTCAGAGAACTCTCTAGGTGAACGATGTCTATTAGAATAAAACCTGTCTCGGTCTTGAGCACTTCTAATAGATTCCTTTGCAACTTGTAACATTTCCTGCATATCTTGCAAAAAATTACGTGCTGCATCATGCTAAAGTCCTGAGAATCCTACTGTAACAGGTGATCTTGGTTGAAAACCGTACATAAGCATGAAAGGACTAAACCCTGTACTCGTATGCTTAGTACTGTTATATGCAAATTCTAACATAGGAAGATAATCCTCCCATGAACTGTCTTTTGGATACATATGCTCGAAGCATATCCTCCAAAATCTGATTCACTCTTTCAGTCTGGCCATCAGATTGAGGATGATCAGAGGAACTCAAATTCAAAGTTGTTTCCAACTTCTCGAAAACAAGTTTCCAAAAATCACTCGTAAACTTAGAGTCCCTATCACTGACTATGTCCTGCGGTAACCCGTACAGTCTAAACAATTGCTCGATAAACTGCCGAGCTAATTGCGTAGCTGTAATAGTCTTCCGGGTCGGTAAAAATCTAGCCATTTTTGTCAAGCGATCTACCACAACCCAAATAGAATCGTGGCCTTGATGTGTTCTTGGCAATCCGGTAATAAAATCCATGGAAATACTTTCCCACTTATTACCTGGGATTTGCAAAGGATGCAACAACCCAGCCTGTCTAAAGCGTTCAGCTTTATTTGCCTGACAAATCTGACACTTGAGAACATAATCTTCTACATACCCTTTCATCTTCGGCCAATAAAAAGTGTGTTTCACTAACGATAGTGTCCTGTGTACCCCAGGGTGTCCAGCACAAGGGGCGTCGTGACACTCCCTCAGAATCTTGGACCTAATGTCCGGGATCTGTGGTACACAAATTTTGTCATTACGAAATAGTAAACCATTCCGAATCATCCACTGACCTCCTGCAGCCTGAATGGTAGACTGCGCAGTCACCGAGTCTTGGTCAATCAATGAGCTCCCGTCCTGGATCTTCTCCCAAAATGGACCAAAATAACTATCAGTCCTGCAAAGCCCTCTCAATGACTGAAATAAGTCAGTAGAAATCTCGGTGAACGACAAAGTATTCACCTCTCTAATCCGACTAAGCGCATCTGCAATATTATTCATGGACCCTTTCCGATAACGGATCTCAAAATCAAAATCTTGCATTAACTCTGCCCAACGAGCTTTCCTTCCTCTCAAATCATCCGCATTACACACATACTTGATTGACTGATGATCAGTCAATACCACAAACTTGGAGCCATATAAATAATGTCTCCAAACCTTGAGAGCATGAATCACAGCATAAAGCTCCTTCTCAAGGGTTGGCCAACGAGATTGAGTGTCGTCTAGCTTTTTACTTTCAAAAGCAACCAGTCTACCATCTTGAAATAAAGCAGCCCCAATAGCATAGTCACTGGCATCAGTTTCAAGAACATAAGGCCGACTAGGATCAGGCAATGCTAAGATAGGTGCTTCCTTGACTTTATCTTTCAAAAGTCTGAAGGCCATATCCAAATCATTATTCCAAGTGATAGGCTGATTGGACTTCCGTCCACGACCTTTCAATAAGTCGGTCATCGGTAGTGTGAGCTGAGAGTACTCCCGTACAGATTTCCGAAGAAACACTACAAAACCGAGAAAAGAACGAAGTTGTTTCACTGTTCGCGGTATAGGCCAGTCCAAAACCTTCTGAACTCGGTCATAGTCAATGCTCAATCCATCTCTAGTGATCTTGTGTCCCAAGTAAATGATGTCGGTCATAAAGAACTCACATTTACTGAATTTAGCATATAGTCGATTCTGTCTTAAAATAGATAAGACAATCATGAGGTGTCTGACATGATCCTCAAGAGTACGACTATAAATCAGAATATTATCCAGGAACACCACCACAAATTTCCCCAAATGTTTACGAAAAAGATCGTTCATCATTTGTTGGAAAGTGGCTGGAGCATTGGTTAACCCAAAAGGTAATACGAGAAACTCGTAATGGCCATACCTAGTCCGAAAGGCGGTTCTTTCGACATGCCTTTCATGAATACGTATCTGGTGATAGCCAGTACGCAAATCTATCTTCGTGAAATATTTCGCTCCTGCTAACCGGTCAATTAGGTCATCTGATCTAGGGAGAGGATAACGGTTCTTAATTGTCAACTTGTTCAATCTTTTGTAATCTATACACATTCTCCAAGTATTGTCCTTCTTTCTCCTAAGCAACACAGGTGCACCCCAAGGTGATTTACTTGGACGGATCTGGCCCATCCTCAAATAATCTTCGAGTTGTTTAGCCAACTCATCTTCCTCAGCTTGGCTCATCCTATAAGGTGGAATACTCACAGGATGAGCACCACGGATCAAGTCAATACGATGATCTACTGCCCGTTCAGGTGGTAAACCCGATGGCAATTCCTTAGGAAATACGTCTTGAAACGAATCAAGTATCTTCTGTAATTCTTTGCTTTCAAACACACTTAATTCATTCACATCCAAAGAAGGGATGAGAAAAGAAGAAAGTGGAATCAAGACACAATGGAAAGCGGTGTACAAAGAAGAATTCATTATATTTCCAAAATCAATAGTATTTACAAGAGGTCCCTGAGAGGGATGAATACAATAACCTAAAATACTATACTTGGTGTCCCTATGCTGAAAAGAAAAAATATGACTAGACCAATCTATCTGGACGTCAAGAGTCTTAAACCACTCAATCCCTAATAACAAGTCTACATTTTCCAGATGCATGACATAGCATTCCAGAGTGTCTTTGTAGTCCTGAATCTGGATTGGAAGCATCTCCACCTTGCGATCCCAAAATTGTCTGCCCAGTTATGCGAACTGCCAGGGTCTAAAAGAATGTGAATTTTATGGCCATTCACTTCTCCATAAACTCGGAGAAGATCATGCATGCCAAATACCTTAGAATTGAACAGACAATCAGAACAAGTACTAGGGCGAGAAAGTACAGTAATTGACGTACCTGTCAAAGACAACTGGTTAGCTGCCTTTGGCTTGGGTCCTGCGTTTGACTTGGTACCCTTTTGCTTTGGGCACTCATTACGCATGTGTCCTTTTTCTTCGCAGATAAAACAACGTCCTTCTTTCTTGAGCTTTAAAGCCCTAAGGAGTCGTTTCTTCTTCGCTGGTGTCGAACTTGAATTCTTCGAAGGTTGGTCCGAAGACTTGCCTTCAGTCGTGTTAGCCATAGGTGCGGAGAACTTTCTTTTATACTTGTTCCCCTGCTCGGTAACGGGTTTCGACTTGGAAGAGACCATCGTATCATCATAGATACGAGCTGAATGAATGGCCTCGTCCAATGTTTTACATTTGTTATTTTTAACCTGTAATCGGTACGAGTCTGGTAAACCAGCTACGAAAAACCCCAAAAGAGTAGTGGGATCCATCTTTGTAGCTTTCATCTGCAAGTCACGAAACTTCTGGAGGTAGACCTCATAAGTGAGGTGCTGCGAGGTCATGGTCAAAGCTGAAAACCAGGCAACAACATCATAGTCATCCTCTTTCTTGAGGAATTCTTTCTTGAAAATGTCTTCAAATTGTGCCCAAGTCGTTGGCTTTGGATTCAGTTCCTTCCACCAAAGCAAAGCTTTGCCGGACAGGAAACCTGCTGCTAACTGTATCTTCTTTCCATCATCATATGGATGAAACTGAAAGTGAACTTGCCACTTGTGTAGCCAAGTGTCCACGATCTCCTTGGTTCTCTGCTTTTGCTCGCCCCCGAACGGTTCCGGAGTAATATTGGGACCTAAAGCAGAAGCTAAGGTATCCATTCCCGAGAAAGTAGAGAGGGTAGTGGTCAAGAGAGCGATGGAGTTCTGCAAAGCCTGCATCTGGGCTGCGATTTGTGCCTGACGTTCCGACGAAGAAGCTTCGAGAGCTACTTTGAACTCTTGGAAATCTGATTTTGACACAAACTCGTCAAAAAGATCGGCATCAGTGCCTTCCGTAGCCGGCAAGCCTTCACGTTCCACAAGGGGCTCCAACTCTGATTCTTGGGTCGACATCGTGAAGAGGGTACGTGGAGAGAAAATTTGGTCTTTGCACAACAAAAGTGCGAACGAACTCGAGAGCTTGAGAGCTTGAAAACTTGAGAACTTGAGAACTCGAGAGATGTGTGGCAAGAAGCCCACTAGAGGGGTTTATAAAGGTTTCCCAAAAGCCAAAAAATCTCGAAGAGCTAAGCTTAGCTTTTGCTTTAGCTTTTGTGTTTTTTTTTTGGTGAATAAATATATATATATATATATATATTAATATATATATATATCTGGATATATATATTCTCTTGTCTTAAAAATAAAAACCTTGGAAACCTTAGAGAGGGGAGGACTTTTAAACCTTTTTTAAAAAAAATTTAAACTCCCCTAAAAAAAACAAAAACGAAAGCACTAAAACGATGCTTTCCTTACGTGTTTTTTTTTTTCGCTTCCCTCCTGGCGCCTGGATTAGCCCGCCGCTGCCTGCTGACGTGGAGAGCTGGCCGATGCTGCTGTCGTCATGGCTGCCGACGCCAGAACTGTCTGCGAATGCGCCTGCGCCAGCCCTGCATAGGTGGGGTCACCCGTCCACATGCGCCTGGGCGTTGCCTGGGTTGGCTGCGCAGGCCTGGCCTAGGCGCTGCCTGGCTGGGGCGCCTGCGTAGGCCTGGGCTGGCCTGGGCGCCTACATGGGCCTGGGCGCCTGGCCACGCAGGCCCATGCGCCCGCCTGTATACGCTCCTGCTCGCCTGCCACGTCAACAAAACTCGCCAACAAACCCATTCGCCAATGATTAAGTGATCCAGCAGTTCTCTTGCTCTCCCTCTCTCGTTCGTTCAACGAAAAGAAACGAAAAGCATCATGCTTTTTTTTTCCCCTGTTTTTCTGTTTTCTCTCATGCAACTGTACAACACGACTCCCCTTCTTTGCAAAAGCAATCAACCCTACCAAAACTACCATCTCCCATCAACATGGGGTTCTTTGATGAAGAAAAAACACATACAAAATCTGAAAACTGCAGTATGCAGAGAAAAAACAGCAAGCTTTTTTAACACATACCGTTCTTCGACCTCTTCTTCTCTACCTACCGACTTGCTCGTTCACGAGGTATGCTCTGATACCACTGTCAAGTCCCCACGGATCCCCTCGTGATCAATCTTGGTTCGAAACTCGGATCCTGCAAACAAACGAACAACAAACAAGCAAGGGGGTGCAGGCCCGACTCACCTCCCAACCATGACAGCCGTGGGCGAGCCCACAGTCTTGGCTGTCCCCACCGAGCCACGAGCTGAGCTAACTAGGTTGACGTACCGACCAACCTCCTCCTCGTGATGTCCCATACCGTCACGAAGCTGCCCTCGCGGGCCTCGAGACTGCTACCGGCCTCGGCTGCATAAAGCAGGTGCACGTCTGCACAAGATCCAGGCTCCAAGACCATAGAGCTCTCACAAACTCGTGAGACTCTCTGTATCCAATAACTAACCTTGGCCACCCTTTTATAGGCTCTTGGCCGGTCATCGGGCGTCCACACTTGGCCGCCCGCCCGTCCATACTTGGGTGCCCGCTCGTTAGTATATCCCTAACTCAGCTCGTCAATCAGCCTGCCTAGTTCCAAGCTTCCCCAAGCCTCGAAACTAGTCTTGCATGCGTATAGCACACGGTAGATACCCACTGTGCACATGACACAACACCAGATCATCCACACCATTACAGATATACGTCATATTTACACATTAAACAGAGACCGCGTCCCATGGTTGACTCTCGAGTATTCGAGACAGTTAGCACAGGAGGGTCATATCAGTGGACCACAAACACCATTGTGTCCATCCACAAAGCAGGAAACTCCATGGATACGAATAACTACAAGACTATCATGATTGGCCACACAATGGCCAAGACATATGGAGTAATGTTAGTGCAGAGAGCAGCCAAAGTCATGGTCTTTTAGAGGCAGAGATAAGCTCTATGGCTGAGAGATCAGCTCTATGGCTATATGGAGTAATGTTAGTGCAGAGAGCAGCCAAAGTCATGGTCTTTTAAAAAACCTATGATGTTGCATACAGCTATCCTTCTTGTCCAGGGATGCCCTGTCGAGATTGTCAAGAGGTATGTATACCTCGGAGTGACCTCTACAGGTCCCCACTTTTGCCTCCACTGATCGACTAGCCAATAGACTAGCCAGAGGCCACACCTTCGTAGCCCGTCTGGAGAAAGTGTTAAATATTTGACACTGAGACTGTCACGATAACTAATCAGGCGTCCATGACATTCCGGCCGTGGAACCCCGATAAAATGATGAAATCAGCAAGGTCATATGACTCCAGCACAGACTCCATCATAACCTTCCAGATGCCGTAATTGTTCCCGTCTAACGGTCCACTGGGAACGTGGGGAGAGTCGGGATTTTCACATGCTTCTCAGCCATCTCTAATAAATCTGCCATCGCGGGGATGTAACTGAAAGGGTGGGTAGCAAGTGGTTGTCCAGCAACTTGCCCCGCCTTCCTCTTGCTACTTCTCTTCCTGAACAGTCCAAACAATCCACCAATCAGCAACGTAACAATCCCCCTCTTGCTTAGAAAACTCCCAAGATCTTTCAAGAGCTTAGGGCTCTGATACCATGTCAAAATACGCGGCGGAAATGACAACCAAATCTGAGACCACAAGAGCAAGTAGAGTGCAGAAAATAGACAGCACAAGAGAAGGAGAGAGATAGGCGTATAACTCTTCTCTATACACAAGATCCCGAGGAAAAAACTGAATGAATACAATGTGGGGCAATGGGGCCTATTTATATGGCCCCATCATGCAGTCGGCCAGCGCTAGCATGCGCCGCCAGCCCTCACGACTGGGCACATCCAGTCGGCCAGCAGTAAAAACTCCACGACACCTTCTGATCAGGTCGGCCAGCTCCACGTGTACAAGAGTGCAGTCGGCCAGTATCTGAAGTCTCCTGCCAGCCTATGGCAGCCACCCACACCATGGAAAAATGGGGGAAAAATGGGGAAAAAATACGGGGAGTGAGGAAAAATGATAAAACACCTATACAGGGCGGGCACACCCACAACAGAGGCCCTGGTGTCTGATAAAGACAGGAGATGACTTCTAACATTGTCGTACCAGTAGATAAATGTCACGATAACTCATCAGGCATCCACAACCCCCTCCTACATAGTCTATCTACCCCACCTAACAACCCCTCCTGCATAATCTATCTACCCCACCTAGGTCCATAGCCAATGGAAGCGCCTTCTTGAGGGCAGCTCCAGAGAGGGCTATGAAAGAGTGACCGGTAGCTTATACATCCAGAGCCCCAGCATTACTTGGCATTAAGGCCCCCAATAAGGTTCTTGCCCCCTAGGCCATGGAGGAACCCCTACCCTCCGTTTCCCAGACTTTACCTCTGTAATCTGTTTAACTTACATAATTTTCTTTACTTCAATAATTTTCTTACGCTTTCAAATTCAAAGTCTCCCAAATCGGATTAGCACATAGTTTGGAACCAATCTGTAATTTATAATTTTTGGGAGGGTTTAAAGGTATTTGTTAGCATATTCCTACCTTCATGTTTTACTACAGCCTTTCCTGTCGACTTTTTGGGATGCGTTGCCACATTCTTTTATGGGGGAAATAGGTACCTTTACATTGATAATGCCAATGCAGTTTGCATGATTGAAATTGCACTTTGCAAGCATACAGCTACACAATGGCAATCAGCAGAAAAATACCTTGAATCTGGTGTCTGCAGCTATAATCTCAGCAAACCGGCTTGCTACATTTTCTTGTCCATTAGGAAAAACGTTTGCTATGCTAATCTGATGGTCAACCTGAGCATTTGTGAATGCATGCTGCAGTAACTCCAATTCATCATTATTTAAGCCAATGAATACCACAGATGTAGTTGGCGGGCACTCCCATTGCCCACCAAAAGTGGCCTCTGACCTTTTCTTTCCACTCCAATGGAAGATCAAACGAATATGTCTGAACCAGAAAATATCAACATGTTACAATCATTAGTGGAAAGTGAAGTGAGAAGAGACATCAAGTACACTATACATTGAACAAAAAGTCAAGGCAAGACACATTAGTTTGAAGGAAATCACCTGCTTTCATTCAGCCACAGAACTCCCTTGGCCCTTAACAGACCCTTCATATGAAACATCTGATTTGTTATAATGCTCTGCAGCTTGACCATACACAATGGTACAGAACTGGAAAATGTGACCGAAGATATAGAGGCCAAGGGATGCATGCCTATACCACAGCCAATACATATGCAAAACTCTGTTCAGCTTGAAATCACTAAAAGACTCGACCAAAACACTAAAAGACCCAAGGAACTCCACAGGCACACACAGCGTAGTGGTGAAGGAATTCCACTTTGCTGGGTCAGGACCTGGGTTCAAACCCTGCTAGCCACACCTGCTGACGTGATGTTTTCTATCACTAAAAAATACTTATAATTTAACATAATAAAACACCCCAAAAAATGTATCACACCCGCAGGTGCATGCACTTGTCCACACGCATGTACAAAATATACATATTTACATATATGCGCACTATGTCAGATGATTCATGAAGATCTCAAACAGGTGACCATACTTAAGTTTGACAGCTCCATGCTTTCATGCTCCATCATGCTCCTTGCACAACCCATGTCCACGTTTCTCTTCTTCAAAGTTCCTTTGCTTGTGGACACACTATCTGAATGAATTGAAGGCCTAAAATAAGGTGATCCTGAATAGCTTTCATGTGATAGAATACCATCAAAAGCTTCTGTCATTGCAACTGTTACAGAAGGAGATGCTTCATAACTTGATACATCTAACACGAGGTCAAGAGGAACCCTGCAAAACCTGCAGCGTACCGCCTTAGATCCCCCAGTCTCTCTCTCAATTCGATCCTCAACATCTGATATTGTACCCAAGCTTGCCAGATCACACCTAAGGTTCACAAATAAAATGGTCAATCTTGTAGTTCCTTGTACTTGAGGATTAATTAATCCTCTCTCTCTCTCTCTCTCTCTCTCTCTCTCTCTCTCTCTCTCACACACACACACACACACACACACACATGGTTATGGTATTCCACACCTCCTATACCCAGTTTTGCAGGCCGTACAGAGATCACTTACATGGGTTGCAGGATTGAGGGGGTGCACTCATATGTCTATCTTCGAGCTACCTTCACTAGTCCAATCTTCTCTATGAAAATGTCACATGCACTCTGCACTCGGTGCATGGTGACAAACTGGCTCATCATCAGCAGTGCAACAGTTGTACAGTATTAGAACCCAGTACGATGATATTTGTCGTACGCCGTGACCCCATTGTACATCCTCAGTCCAGGATAAGTCAGGCACGAGCTACGTAGGTCATTCCTCAGCCTTAGCGGGTCAATCAGTCAGTCAAGTCCCTTAACCCACTTGGAGAGAATCATTCATGCATGTAGAGTCAGTAGAAGCCTTAGGGTTTGCATCAGAGAGCACTCTGCATCTTGCATAATATGCATTCATATGCCTGTGCATCATTTAGAACATCCCAGAAGCCTTAGGAACTTTACTAGGATTTATCTGGTATTTTTCCCATATTTTATAGTATTTATTTAGCATTTATTGTCATTTATAAATATAAACTTTATTAAATGACTAGCCAACTTGACCAACCTCTAGTTAGTATAAATAGGCTTGCACAGGGCTTAGTTTCTCATTCTGTCTTCAGTGTGCTAAGAGCTTTCCTCCTCAGCCCTAGGAGTTCCCTTGCCTTCAGCACTAGACTAGTCTCATCCAGCCCTTGGAGAGCTTGAGTTAGCTTCAGCCAATCTTGGTTCTCCAACGCATGCATCTTCAGCAGTCCCTCCAGCCATAAGCGCATCAGATCAGCCCCCAAGTCAGCATAAACACCTGCGTCTTTCTGCATGTGAATCAGCCACCTACAATCAGCCTGCGTTTACAGATCTGCAGCACCTCCAGTTCAGCATTTCTGTCCAGAACAGTCCTGTAGCAAGCGTTTCAATCCAGCCTCAGTTCCACGCCAGAAAACAGCCATTCAGTCCTGCGTTTGCAGAGTTCCAGCAGCCCCTTTCATGCATTTTCAGTCCCACAGCAGTTTACATCAGTATTCAGCATCATCCAGTCATATACCAGCCCTCTGGTGAAGGTAACATAGCATTCGTAAGCATTTACAGCATTCTAACATAGCTTAGAACAGTCCACCATCTTCTTTTCTCAGCCGCAGGTGTGCAGCCCTTCCTCATGCCCTTGGGAAGAGTGCATAGGCTCAAGATCAGTTCATCGAGGTGTTTCTACAGCCGTGTACAGTTCAACCAAGCTTCCGATCCTCTGAGATCTTGCGTTTGGCTTATCTACAGTCCACAGTCATTCTCTCTAAAGAAATAAAGCAAATACTATCTCGTTATCGGGATAGGGGGCCCTTCAGTGGGTAATTCGGGACCCAATCTGGTGTACAGTTCTCATATCTCTCTCTCATATCTCTTTAAAGTTTGAAGTATTAAAGTGGATTGCTAAACTCACGAAACTCAGGATACAGAAGACGGTGTGAGCATTTGTGTGACAGGATCTTCCAATACAAAGACTTTCGGTGCATATCACATTGGTATCAGATTCAGATTGTCCACACACCGTATCCTAGCGTGGGGGCATCCTTGGATGGTTAGATTGGGTTCCAACACGACCACCGACTTCAGCATCATGTCTACAGAAGAGAGTACTCATCAGCTAGAAGACGTCTCCCCCGAAGGAGACCATGTTCTTCCACCTACAGCAGACACCATAGCTCTTCTTAGAGCTCAGAACCAGCTGCTCATGGAGCATCTCCAACTCTTGGAGGCAGCAGCAGCACGTCCTTCTACACCTCCAGCAGCAGCCGACTACATCTCCCTCTTCTTTCAGATGGAACAACAAAGGAGAGAGGATGAGGCCCGAAGGAAAAGAGAAACAGCAGAAAGACGGGACTATGAGGAAGCCCATCGCAGGATCGACGAAGACTGGCGTCAGGCTGAACTCGCCGCTCAGGAACACCAACGTGAGCTTGATCGAGAACGTATGTTACTCGAGCACCAACGGAAAAAGGACAAATGCTTGCATACCAATTGTGCAGGAAGGGAGTGGTGGTGTGACTGATGATGAGTTGGATGCTACTTTGGATGATGACGTGATAGATTTCGCAGGTGCGGTTGCTGATCATAAGGTGTGTGTTCCTTGTCATGCCCAAGAGAATGAGTCGGTTGTCAGTAGTGAGAATGCATGTGAGGCTATTGTTGTTGGTCGAGGGAACCAAGATGCTTTGCCTGGGAGTTTAGGGAGCTTAGACTTGGTAGAGATGCCTGTGCAAGATGTGGAGAATCTTGAAGGATCACCAATGGTCTTGAAGCTGGAGAAACTACAAGGAAGTGACAACGATGAGTCTACAGTGCATGAAGTTGCTGTGTTTGATGTTGATGGGCTGAAGGGAAATGGGTTTATGGTGGACACACCACATGTTGATGCTCAGCATATGGATGAGTGGTTTGCCTATAGTCTTGGTCTGGCAGTTTGTCCAGAGGCAGAGTTGGAAGCCAATGATGCAGGTTGCAAATTGGATGATCATGAGGTGGGAGTTGAAGATCAGGTGTTTGTAAAATCAGTATATGATTATGAGTGGGAATCAAATGTGTCAGAAGGGAGTAGAGGTGAAGAATGGTTGTTTCCATCACAAGACCATGTGAGCTGGTATGGAGAAGGAAATGCAGTATATATTGATGAAGCCATATATGAAGAGCCCAGGGGGTTGCTGAAAGTGGAAGACCATAACAGGATATATCAATGGTTATTTGACAGAGGAAAATACTTGAAGGATTCGAAGGTAGATGCACCGAGATTTCTTTTTGATCCTGGTGGATAGTTACTGGACTTTATCTTTTTGCTGCTGAGCATAAATGCTCTAGCAGGCTGGGGGGTTGGCAAAGTATGTCAGGCGTTTTTCTGAGAGATATTTTGGGCTTGTGTGCATATGGATGCATGGCCTGTGTGAGAGTTTTGCTCGGGAACGCCTTGGCAGTTGTACAAAGAGAATGGTTTGGCTGTAGGCTTTGTACAGGCCTGTTCGGAGTGAGGCTGGCTGTAGGTGGTATCGGCTGTTTGATGGCTCTGAATTTGTGTGCGCGTCCCAAGTACAGTGGGCACTGGAAGCTGCATTGAAGAGTATGTGGAGCATGGGAGCATTTAAGGTTGAAGGGGCCAAGGTTGCCTTAAATCCTTGAGCTTTGGTGTGAAATGGAAAGCATTGTGTGGCCATCTTCTAGGCCTTAGGGAAAAGGAAAAAATAAAAAAATGATATAATAACGTGGCCAATTTATAGAACAGCCACATGGCTACTTGATTTGATGCCAGCGCTGCTGCCAGCGGGTGCTTTGGAAAGTTGGCGAAGCATGAGAGTCGGCAGGAAAAAGAGGGTGGCTGCCTCGTGTGATAGGGGGGGCCTGGTCATTGTGAGGGAGCCGCCTAGCAGACGGAGCTCTGGGCGTGTGCAGACGCAAGCAGGCAAGAGAAGCACTGGTGGTGTGTGGCTAGGCGCAGCAGGAAAGCCTCTCTAGAGCGGACAGAGCAAGTACGTGGGAAGGTGGCCGTTTTTTTCTTGGTGTTGAGCTAGCGAAGGCGTGCAGAGGAGCCGCCTTGGGGTGAGCTACTGAAGCTACTGATCGACTGTGGCAAGCTTGACGTCAAAGGCTTGCAGGCTGGCGTCGAAGTAAGGGGACAGACAAAGGGCCGACGAGTCATGCTGGCGATGGATTAGGGAGCCGAGAGAGCCGGAGTTGAAGGTCGAAGGTGGTCAGCAAGCACTGGTGGTGTGTGGCCGTGGTGACAAGCGTAGAAGGGCTGGAAAGATCCTGAGATCTTCGAGGTAATGGTCGTCTGCAGAGCAGAGCTGCAGAGGGGACGGGCGACTTGCTGGGGGACGTCAACTGCAGGCAGGGAATACAAGGGAAACAAGGCGCCAGGAGGTTTAGCGCTGACGGGAGCTGATAGCACGAAGGATACAGAAGTGATGGCTGAAACGTAAAGAAGAGAGAGCTGAGAGGTGGGGGGAGTATCCACAGCAAGAAGGCGTGTATTGGGAAAGGGTTGTTTGGATGTGGCGGAAGCTGGAGCACATCGTAAGAAGTGGAAGGCGTGGAGTGTTGACTGCGCTGAAGAAGGAGGAGGACAGGGAAGCCGCCAAAGAGAGGAGCTGCCACTTTTTAGGTGGTGTGGCAGTCTTTACAACTGGATGCTGCTGAAGAGAAGGATACAGAGCAAAGGTGAT
Organism: Cibotium barometz; assembly: GCF_041138505.1. NCBI lineage: Eukaryota > Viridiplantae > Streptophyta > Polypodiopsida > Cyatheales > Cibotiaceae > Cibotium > Cibotium barometz. The sequence goes on from NC_141060.1 coordinate 43,727,462, forward strand.
TACTGGGGTATACATATATATTTTGTTGGAGTGCTGTTTTACTGTCATGTATCTAGTCCTAGAATTAGGTCTAGATGTTGATGAGTTGTACTTTGAAGATCCCACACTCTTCGAAGTTGTATTTTCCAATAGTTCTTCTGGTTACTGGTCAGTGGTAATTTATATAGACAGAGGAGCGCTACATTTGCCGATGTACAATCTATTATGAGATCCGAGGGAGTATCACTGCCTCTTCCGAGAGGGTTTTGGGCCATTACGCAGGGTCATGGAGTTTGAGGATCAGAGATGCCTGGGATTGTTCCTACTTAAGCTCAGGTGACACAAAGAGACCCTCTTGGCAAACAGGAGACCGAGCCATTATGTACCTAGACAGAGGATCCTGATAGATTTCTCCAACACCAACACTAGTAGCCCAGCCCACACACCTCCTGATACCTCCTCCATTGGGCCATCACGACACCAGCCACGCTCCTAGGTTGTCACCATTGATAGAGCAGTCGTCTTATGTCGTGCTCGTCGGCCACGCCCACCAGGATTCCGACCACGGCATCCTCACCATCGCCAGATCAGAGCCATTATTGCTCGACATCGAAGGCGCCTACCTTGCTTCTACAACCTCTCCATTCTAGACATCCCCATGGCGAAGATATTTGATTTGAGGAGAGGGAAGCACTTCAACTGATCAGCATACATGGATCTACTTGATATACATTTTTCAGTATTTTCTACTCAGTATCATCTAGGAGTCTTACTTACAATTCTTATAACTGTAAGATAGTCAGTTTATTGTACTTTTCAGTTTCATTTGGTTGTTCTCTTTGATGAGACACCAACTTCAGATGTACTCTCGGTTTTGGTCTCATAGACCATCATGGCCTCTTAGAGACGTTAATGTATCATTTCATTTCTCTCTCTCGCCTCAGAGTGGCCACAATCACCTCAGCCGCTCCAGATCCAGGACATGCTCCACCGCCATCAAGCTACCTTTCGACGTGACATAGCTGAGGGAGACCTCTTGGCCATCCTCATTAGCCCCCTGCTTGATATTTTGGAGAGTGGTATAACATCTACTCGGAGCTGATGCTGCTCTCATGTTTCTATGTTCTTAGTATTCCATGATGAGTTTCCATGGACAGTTTTGTATCACCCCAGTGAGATAGCTATGTTTATGTTTTCTTTCTGTTTTATTTTCCATTCCATGATGAGATATGCCATGGACATTATTGTATCACTTCGGTCTTATAGGCCCATTGGGTCTTTAGTAGATGCTTAACATATCTTTCTTCATTTTTCTCTCACGATAGGAGATCAACCGGATCATCCGGTTAGATCTACTCGAGCTACACATACACCAGACATGGGTGTCTCCGTCAGAGATTGGTAAGAAGTGTCAATTCTACAGAGATCGCTTCTTGAGACTCCTCGAGGATGGATTCTTTGAGATCCCGGGATACATACAAATACACATGTCACATGCTATGCATATAACGATCGGCCAGCTCAAGGTATCCTCCCACCGCCTCAAAGTAGAGACTGACAGAGCTGAGGATATCCCACATGAAGAGAGAACATGCACAGTATGCACCACAAGAGCAGTATAGGATGAGGCCCATTATATGTTCAGTTGCCCGGCTTACTACGAGATATGGAGGAGATTCCATTGCCTCTTCCGAGAGGGATTCAGACCACTCACATAAGTGATACAGTTTGAGAATCAAAGGTGCTTGGGCATGTACTTGATGGAGCTTAGACGACACAGGGATGTAGTGTTGAGGCAGCATGCTGAGAGACAGTCCCGGCTACGATAAGTTACCTCACAGAGAGCCATCACAGATTTCTTTGTGGTACATACATCCACATCGGAATCCACTCCCCACAACAGTTCCTCTACAACATCAAAGCCCACCACCCGTACCCACACTCCAACTCCACGCCCCAGAGGAGTTCTTAGTGAGAGAGATCGATCCATTTTATGAGCCAGACGTCCTGGACCCAGAGCATCAGGTCCCTCCACCACACAGAGACAAATTCGTGCGGTTCTCCGCCGACATGACACACTCCCATCACAAAGGCCTGAAATTCACTCCACCATCAGATCAGTTCTCGCCAAGGTGGGTATCGTCATTAGCTGATCATAGCATATCTCACTCTACAAAGGATCATCTGTTGATTACATGTACTGTCAGATGTTTTCATTTTACTTTTTCGTTCAATTTTCCATGGCTTAGTATATCCATGGTACTATTGTATTACTTTTGGTCTCAAGCCCTTGGGGTCTTCCGTAGACGTTAATATAGCTCTCTCTCTCTCTCTCTCTCTCTCTCTCTTCAGGAGCAGACGCCCGACTGGCAGGGAGTCCACACAGAGACAGATTACTAACTTCTTTAGAGGGACTACCCGGGAGGACACAGCCAACAGCCCAGCAGTGGGCACCCCATGGGACTCTAGTTGAGAGAGCTATCCAGTTGGGCAGATCCAGACGCTCGAGGGCTCGCGGATCCTCACATCGGAGACGGTGCCTACACCGGAGGATTCAGAGCATCATTTTGCGAGGCATCGAGCTTGTCCGACCAGGCATCTCACTATGGCAGATATCCAGGCCATCCGGCAAAGACCCATGCTAGAGCTCCTAGGATGATTACCACTCCAGCCATATATTGTTGTCCTTGTATTCAAAAGAAAATCAAACTGAAAACTTGCATAGAAACCCTGTTTTCTTAAAGGATTATCTTACGCCAGAATGCTGGAGGGAGCATTTGTAGATACTTACCTTCAGTTCTTTCTTTTCTTTTCCAGACAGTGTATCAGATGTCACATGGTTGTAACTTTGGTCTCATAGGTCACTTTGGCCTTTTGAAGACGTTAATATAACATTTCATTTCATTTCTCTCTCTCTCTCTCTCTCTACCTATCTACCTTTTATAGAAACAAGGCATTACAAAATCCAAAAGGATCCAAAATATGTAACTCAAATTTTAGGGGACTACTCGAGCAGAGAACCCTTGACTCAAACACAATGGGAACTAGAAGGCCCAATCATAATCTTCCTCTTTGAGAGAAAGATTCTCCCTTCTGCATGCTCCTTTTTCTACTCCTTTACCATTTTCTTGAAGCACTTTTCTTCTGTGTGACCAAGCCTGTTGCAATAACTGGCTTCCCCCCTTTTTTGCCTTTCCATTTGCCTACCATAGCACTGTCTAAATCAAATATCTTTGTACCTTGCACCTTAAGACGACGGTGTTCTTCAATTAACACTGAAAGCATGTTATCAAAGGGTGCCTGGCCACTCTCAAAAATGTCAAGATCTCTAAAAACTTAGAGATTCTCTCTATGCTAGATAGAAGAACAACCTTTTAATCATCTTCTTCAACATTTACTCCAAGGTTGGAGAGTTGTTGTAGTATTGAGCCAAGTTCACTCAAATGCTCACCAAAGTCTCTTCTTCACTCATCTTTAAACCAAATAATTTCTACTTCAAGAAAACCTTGTTATTAACCTTGTTCCCGAATAAACTTTCCAACTTGTCCCATACCTCATTAGCAGTCTTGTTGAAGTCCACATGATGTAAACAAGATCGTCGGAAAATGCAAGCCCAATAAGAGTGATGGCCTTGTAATTACATTCTTGCCAAATTAGAATTTTCTCAGCCCCCTCATTGTTGCTAGGTTTCTTGTCGGTTCCGTTGACCAAGAACCACAAGTTGTCCCTCATCCGATAGAGACGAAGCTTCGTCTACTAGATAGAGAAATTGTTTCCACTAAACCTCTCCATCCCAAAGCTCCCTTTGAGGCTCTCCATTTTACCGAAAGGACCCAAACTTTTGCAAAGAGGGAAAAAAAAAATCACACTAATATTGAGGGGAGAGTTTATTACCACATATTTGTAAAGCTTTCAACTTTAATGGAGGTGGTAATATGGGTGACAGCATCAAAATGAAGCCAAGGTGGAGCTACCGTGGAGAAGTGCGGTAGTAAAAAGCATGGAGCTGTCGTAGAAGAGGTGAGCAAAAAACGCAAGGCTTCATCGTCATGTAGAGGAGAGAAAGAAAGAAAGAAAGAAAGAAAGATTTTATTAACGTCTTCCAAAAGACCGAACTCGGCCTATGAGAGGGTTGTGTACCAACAAATGCTGGCATGGAGGTGTATTTGCAAATAGTAAGCTCGTGGCAATGTCAACATCAGGCGCCAACATCAGCACAACGATAGCATCATTCAAGAGTGGGCAGCATGGCATTGGCATCCGCATCCACATCAGCAGCATCAAAAGTGATAGCATCATCACCAGAAACGGCAGTATCAACAGTCCGACCAGAGACAGAGGGGAGATGTGCTGAAGTGCAAGGTGTTTGACGCCTAGAGGATGAAGATGATGGCGGCTCAAATCAGAGAACACGGACTACGCTGCTCAGAGCTAAGTGAAAAAACGCGGCAGAGGTGCTGCTACTGGAAAACACAGAGCAAGTTGGCACCGTAGAGATCAGAGCAGTGGGTAGGACAAAAAACGCCAACATGTCTACCAAGGAGGAAAACGCAAGAAGAAAGAGGTTACAGGCCGAAGCATGAAAACGCACCATGAAGGATAACCAGATAGACACATGAACTGAATGCTTTCTTCTATCGGTATGTGGAATATGTTGATGTTGAATGATGAGGATGATCTGCTGACTTCCTCTTGCTCCCTAGAAAGGAAACGCTGAGAAGATGCCAAGATATGAGAGACAAATGAGCTGAATGATGCGATGTTGCTTATATATGATTTATCCTGCTGGTCGGCTCTACCTACTGTTGTCGGCCAGTCATCTGGACCTCCACGACTGCATTAAATGCTTTAAACTATTGTCGGTTGCCTAATAATTCCCACGACTAGTGATAATACCTAATCGGCCAGTTCACATGCTGTCGGCTGGTTCCCAGGCCACGACCTGCAAATGCTACATGCCCTAAATGCTTATGATGCCTTATGTACCTGCTGTAGGTGCTGTAACAGCCCCTTACACTGATGCTCATGCTGTGATCTACTGTGAATAACTGCTGAAAACGCCTGGATAATACTTGATACTCATGAATGCTATCTGATTAATGTTTATGGATGCTAAGAATGCCATGTAACTTGTACACCAATAGGGTGTGCACGTGACATTCCCCTCTACTAAACTGTTGCTGGGTGGTACACATGGCAACCTTTCGACTCCCCTGCTAATCCTCCTCCACTGAAACCACTGCCCCCTTCTGACTTCTTCTATCGGGACTGAGGTCGACTGCAGGAGTTGAATCCTTTGAGCCAAAGACTTCTCCACTGCGGGGAACTACATGGCAAATGCTACTAAATCTGCTTGGAAATACCTGAGTCACCACTAACCTATCTATGGAATCCTTTCACACACCATCTCCATTGTTCCTGAACCTCTAAACCTCCTGAGGTGATGTTGGAGCAAACTTCCGTCTTCGTATGTGGAAGAGAACCACCTGCTGCCAGGCGAAGCCCAAAACTCCATTTACTCCTTTGATGATGGATGTCATTCTTCCCCAGAAAACTCATGGGTAAAACATGTATGCCTTGCAGATGCAAGATGCTAGATTGACTGCTAGGATGACTACTATGCTGATGCAAGACAGGTGCAACCCTATATGCTATGCAAGAATGCAAATGGATGGGTTACTGATGCATGCATAAGAGGAAAACCCCAAGGATGGCCTGCATTTAACTGAGCGGAAGCGATTAACATGTTGACTTACTGAATGACCTTTGGAATGAACATGAACTAAGGCTGGTTACCCTGTAACGCTTTGATACCAATGTGACATGCGAGAGATTGATCGTAGTATAACAACCTTAGGCTTAACTAAACTGCACTTAATTATACTTCACAGATAGACAATGGTGTCAATGCAAGGCAGCTATATTAAATGCAATGGTTACAATAAAGATCTATAAATAGATCTATGCCTGTACTAAATGAATATCCTTCTCAGAATGAGAGAGAGATGCTGAATGCTGATGGTGAATGATTGTTCCCTTCTCCACTGCTGAGGTCCACCCTTTGGATGCAGGCTTTCCTCTATGTAGGAGGCAGGAGATGAATTGAATGCTTCTTCTATCTGTATGCAGAATATGCTGATGCTGAATGATGAGGATGATCTGCTGACTTGCTCTTGCTCCCTAGAAAGGAAACACTGAGAAGATGCCAGATATAAGAGATAAATGAACTGAATGATGCGACGTTGCTTATATATGATTTATGCTGCTGGTCGGCTGTACCTACTGCTGTCAGCCAGTCATCTGGACCTCCACGACTTCATTAAATGCTTTAAACTACTGTCGGTTGCCTGATAATTCCCACAACTGGTGATAGCACCTAGTCGGCTGGTTTACATGCTGTCGGCTGGTTCCCAAGACACGACCTGCAAATGCTACATGCCCTAAATGCTTATGATGCCTTATGTACCTGCTGTAGGTGCCGTAACAGCCCCTTACACTGATGCTCATGCTGTGATCTACTGTGAATAACTGCTGAAAATGCCTGGATAATACTTGATGCTCATGAATGCTATCTGATTAATGCTTATGGATGCTAAGAATGCCATGTCACTTGTACACCAATAGGGTGTGCACATGACAGCAAGATGGCACAACACAATGATGAATGAATTATGATTATTTTCCAACATGTACAATGCTTTTATGGGCACCAAGGCCTTATCTTTTGACCCTAAATAAGAGGGTGTTCACACCACCAAGCTACTTGACTAGACTCCAGACTAACTCCGACAATACTCCATTTGCAACATGTGAAGTTGTCTTGATTATGTGAAATCTAAGTACCCCAGTTACATTCATAGCACAACACATTTTGTCAACTTACTTGTTTACCAGCACAACATCTGCAATTGTCAATTGTTGCAAAGCAATGGGCAATGTCAAAACTTTATCAAGTGCTTCCACATCTACTACTGTGGCAATGACATCAAGCTGCACACCCATATCTTGTAGATCTTTTGCAATCTTCACAGGATCTGCTAGCCCTGAAGTCTGCAAAAACAAGGTTATGACAATGATACTTCAGCTAGAAAGGGCTTAAATAAAATTATACATATTCACCATTCGGTTCGTAAAGCATTGTCCTCTTTGTCTAAATATTATTGGTTCAACTCCATGAATTTACACTCAGCTTATAATGTGGAATTTTGGATCGATCCTCACATCCGCATCAGACCTTAAAACCTTATGTCATGCATTCACTTGCAAAAATTTCACAACTAAAAAAGTTCCTAGCATAGAATTTGTAGCCCTTGCTTAAGGAATTGATGATCAAATTTTCAAAAACCAATGTAAAAGCAAGGAATGGGATAAAATCATTTGCAAAAGTTAGTCATCATCAAGAACACCAACAAGAATTAGTCATCATCAAGAACACCAACAAGAATTAGTCATCATTTGCAAAAATTAGTCATCATCAAGAACACCAACAAGAACAAGGTCAGTGAAATTACCAAAGGGGAGACTTTGAAAAAATGCACCATCCTTAATTTTTGAACAAACATAGTTCTAATTAAAGCCACCTTAATTTTTTAACAAACATAGTTCTAATTAAAGCCAAGCTGAAACTTTCTTTCATTGTGTTGAAGATGTGTAAGAAATTACAACTTGTGTGTTGACACAAATAGCAGGACCTTCACAAAACAAAAACTCAACGAGAAGAGATGGAGAATAATGTCAAATTACTAATTGCAAACCGACATTACAACTGATGGTTACTGCCTTCCACCCATGTGCTCCTGCAAGCAATCCAGAAAGACACTGGGACGACAGACTGTATGCATTGTGAATGAACGGCAGCACAGTGAAGGTAGATCTCAAAACTGATGATCTCTATATAATGGAAGCTACCGAACTCTATAAATATTACCTTCCACCCATGTGCTCCTGCAAGCAATCCGACATTGAAGGACTGTATGCAATGTGAATGAGCAGCAACACAGTCAAGGTAGATCTCAAAACTGATAATATATATATAGATACATATATATATACATACATATATATATACATACATATATACATACATACATATATATATACATGTATATATATATATATATACATGTATATATATACATATACATGTATATAACAGACCTCCACGGATTGGTGGCCAGACCACCATGAAGGGAAACCCAGATAAAGGAGGAAATATGTGGCTTCCTATAAGAGTGCCACAATCTCCGCCAAAATGCCCTCTGAATGTCAATCAAAATGCCCTAAGACTCCCAATGGGGTCTAAGAGAGTAGGGACACTCTAAATGTGTCCCAAGATAAGATGTCTGGCATTCCGCACCGTATAACTAATTAAGGCATGCTTTTCAAAGGATTACAAGCATCCTTCCACTCCCACGCACCGGGGTCCCAAGGCAAATGTCTAATAGGGAAGCCACCATACAACCAAAGGGTAACACTCTCTGTGATCATCCCTAGGGGGCGGGGGGTTCAACAAAGACGTGCTTCCCCAACCTACCAACAACTCTGACTGGACGAATCTGGGGGCCCTCAATAAGGTCTTGCATATCACATCCCTCAAGCTGCCATCCATCCTGTACATAAAAAAAGACCGGTACATCATCCTTCCTAGGCGAGGAGATACCCATAACCTGAAGAGGAACGCCTATCCCAGAGAAAACCCCAAACCAAGAATGATGACGACCTTCCAAAAAAGATCCAGTAATCCAGTGGTTGGGAATGGCTGCATCAATCTGTGCAGTCCTCCGGCTAGAACACCTCAAGTGCTGCATGATATCCAATCTCTGCACCTCGGTAAGGCTCTGAAACCTCTTCCAAGCCAGCACTGTGGGGCAAAGAGTCTCCCAGCCAGCCCAGAGAATATGCATAGCTGCCCCAAGAGGCCTACCATGCCCATCTAAGATCAAATCATTCCATAGAATGGGCTGCCGGTTAGCTTCCTCCGCTAAACGTGCGAGGATGTGTACCAAAAAACTCCTCAGGCAGTCCCAGGCCCATAGGAGGGACCTAACAAGGGGGGACGAAGGGGAGCGGTGAACTGCATCTGAAAAAATAAACCGTGAGCTGAGAGTCCAGTCACCTCCGCGAACAGGGACACACTTCGTAATCTGCTGCATGAGAAAGTCCTTCCACGGCTCAGTGCCTAGAAGAAAGCCCCTAACAACAAGCTTACAGAGCAAAGCCTTACATTGCACCTCGGGGTCAATGATATTCAATCCCCCTTCCTGCTTAGGCCTGATAATGGTTTCCCAAGCAACTGTGACATGTGAAGGATTTGACCGTTGTAAACACAACCTTAGTCTAATTAAAATGCACTCAATGATGCTTAAGAAAAGACAGACAGTGTCAATGCAATGCAATGCAGCTATATTAGATGAATGGGTTACAATGAGATCTGAATAGATCTATGATGCTGTCCTAGATGAATATCCTTCTCGGGATGAGAAGAATGGCTGAATGCTGATGCTGAGGACTGTTCCTTGCTCCAATGCTTAGGTCCACCCTTCGACGCCGGCTTCCCTCTATGTACGAGATAGGAATGATGCACTATATGCTGAATATGCTGCCTATATGCTGAATATACTGATATGCTGGATGAACTGCTGTCCCACTGTCTTTCCCTTGTCTCCTGGGAAGGAAACGCTGAAGGGATGGCTATGGGACTGATGCGATGCTGAAAACGCAGATGCTCTCCTGATGCCTGGGAAGGAAACGCTGAGGATATGGAAGCGTTGGCTGAACTGTAATGGACTGAACTAGATGAGATGGCTGAATTGAACTGGATGCGTTGATGGCCTGAAAACGCTGATGTCAGATGCGATGAAGGACTGAATGGTATGCGCCTCTATTTATATGAGTGAACTGGTGCTGGTCGGCCAGCCTTGCTGCAATCGGCTAGCACTGCACCTGGATGCCATAAATGCCATCAAATGCTGTGCTAACAACCCTGACTTGATGCACATTGATGCCTTATATGCTCATGATGACTAAAATGCTGATGTTGGTGATGAAACACCCCCATAGGATGCTCATACTGATATATGCCTGAATGAATATCCTGATTATATGCCTGATGATGCCATGCCACTTGTACACCTGATGGGTGTGCACGTGACATTCCCCTCCGCTAAACTATTGCTGGGTGGTATACCTGGCAACCTTTCGGCTCCTCTGGTGATCCTTCTCCACCGAACCACTGCCCCCTTCTGACTTCTTCTGCCAGGACTAAGGTCGTCTGTAGGAGTGAAATCCTTTGAGCCAAAGACTTTGTCTACTGTGGGAACTGAATGGCGAATGCCGCTAAAACTGCTTGGAAATACCTAAGTCACCCCTGACCTGCCTGTGGAAACCTTTCACCTACCATCTCCGTCGTTCCTCAAGCTCTGAACCTCCTGAGGCGATGTTGGAGCCAACTTCCGTCTTCTGCTGTGGAAGAGAACCCCTTGCTGCTGCCAGTTGAAGCCCAAAACTTATGTACTCCTTTGATGATGGATGTCATTCTTCCCCAGAGAATTCATGGGTAAACATGTATGCCTTGCAGATGCAAGACTAACTGCTAAGATGTCTGCTATGCAACCCATGTGCAACCCTATATGCTGTGCAAGAATGCAGATGGATGGGTTACTAATGCATACCTAAGGGGAAATCCCTAAGGGTGGCCTGCAAGATTTTGAAAAATGGGTTTAACTGTGCGGAAGCGATTAACATGATGTCTGACTGAATGACTGATGGAATGAAAATGATCTAAGGCTGGTTACCCTGTAACGCTCTGATACCAATGTGACATGTGAAGGATTTGACCGTCGTAAACACAACCTTAGTCTAACTAAACTGCACTCAGAAAAGACAGATAGTGTCAATGCAATGCAATGCAGCTATATTAGATGAATGGGTTACAATGAGATCTGAATAGATCTATGATGCTGTCCTAGATGAATATCCTTCTCGGGATGAGAAGAATGGCTGAATGCTGATGCTGAGGACTGTTCCTTGCTCCAATGCTGAGGTCCACCCTTCGATGCCGGCTTCCCTCTATGTAGGAGATAGGTATGATGCACTATATGCTGAATATGCTGCCTATATGCTGAATATACTGATATGCTGAATGAACTACTGTCCCACTGTCTTTCCGTTGTCTCCTGGGAAGGAAACGCTGAAGGAATGGCTTTGGGACTGATGCGATGCTGATGCGATGCTGAAAACGCAGATGCTCTCCTGTTGCCTGGGAAGGAAACGCTGAGGAGATGGAAGCGTTGGCTGAACTGTAATGGACTGAACTAGATGAGATGGCTGAACTGAACTGGATGCGTTGATGGCCTGAAAACGCTGATGTCAGATGCGATGATGGACTGAATGGTATGCGCCTCTATTTATATGAGTGAACTGGTGCTGGTCGGCCAGCCTTGCTGCACTCGGCTAGCCCTGAATGCTCACAACTGCACCTGGATGCCATAAATGCCATCAAATGCTGGTCGGCTGACTTGAAGGCTGTCGGCTGATGTAGATATGCTGTCGGCTGATGCTAACAGCCCTGACTTGATGCACATTAATGCCTTATATGCTCATGATGACTAAAATGCTGATGTTGGTGATGAGACACCCCCATATGATGCTCATACTGATATATGCCTGAATGAATATCCTGATTATATGCCTGATGATGCCATGCCACTTGTACACCTGATGGGTGTGCACGTGCAGCAACGCTGGCCCTGGTGTGTGCATTCACATCAAGCCTTGACCAAAGAAAGTTTCGAATAAGGCGACGAAGCTGGCCAATGCAGCGCTTATGAAAAATCCAACACCGAGCAATAAACCAAGACGTGGCTAGCAAAACTTGGTTAACCACCAAAGCTCTAGAGGCCAAGTCGAGCTTCCTCCTACTCCAGTCATGAAGTTTGCTTTTAATGCTTAAGAGCACTGAAGCAAACTGTTGTGCAGGGGAGATGTCAATGCCCACCTGACAACCAAGGTATCTGGTAGAGCATCCTCTCTCAATCCAAATAAAACCAACATCTGTACCCCAATCTACAAGAGGAGAATCACTGATCCAAAAACCAACTAATTTATGCCAATTGATAGTAGCTCCTGCTGCCAAACAAAAGGCCTCCAAGGCTGTCCGGAAAGCACATAAACAAGCATGTGAAGCCTCAAGGAACAATGCCGTATCATCTGCTAACTCAGAGTCCAAAAACTCTTCCTCCGTGCATAAAGGCAACCTGAGACCCACAACACCAGGGGAAGCCCGAAGAAACCTACTCATAGCCTCAGCTACAATGAGGTACAGTAAAGGGGCGAGGGGACACCCTCCCTCACCGAACGGGAAATCTGAAAACGCTCGCCGCGCCCCCCACAAGCTAAGACAGTGCTATGAGCCTCCCTGTATAGGCAGGACACCCCTCTGATCCAGTTTTGGGAAAACCCCATATGTGCCATAGTGCCCTCCAAAAAATCCCAATCCACTCTGTCATAAGCTTTTTCAAAATCAAGCAAAAGAATGGCAAGAGGCTAATGACTAGACTTTGCCCACTTGACAGCTTCCAAAAAAGAAAAGATGTTATCAAATATACTCCTTCCTTGGAGGAACCCATTCTGTGTATCATGGATAGTCCTTTGGAGAATCGGCTGCAACCTTATACTCAAGGCTTTAGCTAAGATCTTATATGCAGATCCAAGGAGAGTGATGGGCCTCCATTGTTTAATGTCAGTCTTGTCCCTGCTCTTGGGGATAAGGTGAATCAGCCCCTCCGTGAGGTAAGGCGGCATCATACTTGACAGCCACATTTCCTGAAGGGCAACAATGATAGCATCTCCAATATGATCCAAAAAAAGAATAAAGAAGGCGGCAGAAAGACCATCATCCCCTGGGCATGAACCACTGGAAAGAGCATGTAGTGCGTGAAGGAATTCATCCTTCGAGAAAGGGCCATCCAGGGAAGAACACATAGCATCTGTAATGAGCTTGGGCATGCACTCCCAGACTTTCTGCCGTGCCACATCTCTTGGAGGAGAGGGCACCTCTGCAGTCAACAAAGACCGATAAAAATCTGAAGCAAGACCCTCCTGTAACAGCAGGGTGAAGCTGGTCCTTTAGAAGGCGCTTCCTACCACAGGTGGGAAGCCCTCCAAGGCCCTGAACATTCCATGAGATGATTCTAATGGAAGAGAAGAGGGTTTGACCCCCGATCTAAGAAGACTATGGGCAGCCTGAGGACGCCTCTCATATTGCTAGAGGACGGGATATTCCACGGGGCAAAGTCCACTCACATGTCCTTGTCCGGGGCCCTGCCTACATATGTACGAGAAACTTGTGCGCCCTACGGGGCATCAAGGGCAATGGCATCATGCTGAAAATCTTGCAATACATGATCCCCACTACGCTGAGCATCCTGCATATCGCCCCCTCCAAGTAGAGAGGACTAAACAAAATCATCCTGATCTGATATATCATCTCCCTGCAAAGAAGCATGAGCTGATACATCCCTCTGCCCAGAAACATCATCTAAGGTGAAAGATCCGAGGAGGTCTTCCCATCAATCACACCAAGGGGGCGGGCGTGAGAGACAGCTCGCCACACCTGGCGGACTGTAGGAGGACGGGAAGGATCCAAGGGAGGTGGCACATGAGAAGCACGCTTGTGAGGCCTCTTGTGACCCCGAGCCCGAGGGCAATCTTGAGCAAAGTGACCCTATTGGTGACAAACCCGGCACTGATCGGGTTTACCTGCAATCTCCATACGTTGCTTCAAAAGATCACTAGGGCCCGGAAGCAAAACATAGTCCTCAAAAAGCTCACAGTCACGGGCAAGAACCATGACCCTGCGGACAGCATCCGCCGAGGCAATAACCACCTAGGCAGAAGATGTCGGCAAAGCGTGGAGGGGGGGCACTTGAAGAACCAGCCCAAAGGCAGACCCGATGGCCTCTAGCATAGGCCAATATGCGCGAAGAAGACCTGGGAATCTGAGAGTAATCGGGAAACGGTTTCGATCTTCCTCAACAGGGTCAATAGCTGGAGTAGGGAAGAAAAAAAACCTTCCTCGAGCCCAATGGCAAATGGCTGCCCTTCAAAACCTCTGAGCTGCGTCCTCGGAATCAAAATCCACCTGGAAGAAACCTCTTCCAAGCAACCTGACATCTCGAAAGTGTGGAGCGAGGTCGGAAGGCAGAGCCACCAGGACCCAATCCCAAAGACGGGAAGGGTGAGATCCAAAGATTATGGCAATGAGAGTCGTTTTGGAGTCTTTCTCGATTTCGGCGAAAAGGACCGCGAGCTCGTCTTTGGAAAAAACAATGGTTCGCCCGGCCGAGGGAGAATGATTAGCCATGATGCCAATCGAAAAAGAAGGCCAACTTGAACTCGGATGAGGAGCAATCCAAACCAAGGGGAAGAGGCAGGCAAGGAGGCGAAAGAAAGGAAGGGAGGGAGGGAAGAAAAAAGGAAAAAAAAAAGAAAAAAGAGAGAAAAGAGAGAAGGAAAAAGAAAAAAGAAAAAAGAAAAGAAAAGAAACGAAAAAATAATAATAATAATAACGGGAAGCTAGAAACACAGACGAAGGGATGAGTTGTGCAGAGGGATGAGGCAGAGGAATGAAGGGGAGGAAGAGGCAGGGGCGACCAATGGAGGAGGAATGATGGGAGACGGAGGAGATGATCGCTGCGCACAGGGATGAAGGCGGGCAAAGGCAGGGGCGAAAGGACAGAAGGGAGGCGGAGGAGATGATCGCTGCGCAGAGGGATGAAGGCGGGCAAAGGCAGGGGCGAAAGGACAGAAGGGAGGCGGAGGAAAGAATGGGTGATGAAGGCACAAAGGCGGAGAAGGACAGGGGGAGGCGGAGGAAGGAAGGGGCATAGAGGCGACACAGGCACAGGGGCGCAAGCAAGGTTCGGGGAGCTTACACGGTCATTCACCGGTCAATTTTCCGTCTCTTCAGAGAGCACAGTTGCACCAGTAGCTCTCAGCATGAACGGTCAGCATCAACGTTGCATTGTGCCTTTCGTTTGCAGGTTACAGCAGCAGCTCTCTCACACAGGCACAGCACACGACACCCATTAGGTTGTTGCTTGGTGCACCACCCGTTCTCCAAATTCACCTTTTAGGAACGTGCATGTTATATACTCATGGTAGCCAACCCACAAGACTATATAACTATCAACTCCATTATGGATAGTATGGACTAGATACTACGACATTTCCACTAATGTCATCGGTGCCCAATAGTGGGTGTAGAACTATGTATCAAGATATGCTCTCACACACGCACTCCACACACACACACACATATAAGAGCATATATTCACACAAAGCCCTTCGTAATGAGTTTCTGTCAAACCTCCGGAGTTATAATGGAAGCTACTGAACTCTATTAATATTGCATATTCAATGATCAAAAAGCAAAAACAAAGCTTTAGGAGACTTGGTCACACTGTCGCAACTAGGTCTGCTCCAGGACCTTCGTTTTTGCTTTTTGATCATTGAATATACAATATTAGGCCAAAAATGGAGCCAAATGGTGCAAAAAACATATCATTTGGAAAGATTGAATTTTTTGAAGGTTCACATTGACATGCAAATATCACTGCCAAATCTAGGATATTCACAATTTTTGTTTTTTTATTTTTGTTTTTTAACACTAACTGCCACCTCTATATATACCCAGGGTAGGTCATATGCAAGGTCGGCCTATGTCAGCCACCCTACATCATATCCACCTAGACCCAACTGACCACATCACCTGACTAGGGTGATAATAGAATAAACAAAAGACCATAGCTCTTGGTACCATAGAAGCAGGAAATGACAAAAACGGACCCTTTTTTACCTTGAAACGGTGAAATGTGGGAGAGATTGGGCGAAATGCGTTTCAATTTTTGAAAAGTTTCATATGGCACGTTTCAGGCTGGGAGAAACGTTTCAGACAATGCAAAATAGGCCGTTTCGCTTTTTTTTGCTTGAATCCAGCTCAGCTCATGGTCATTGTAAAAAAACGCCTAATAGCCTGACTAGCCTTAATAAGGCTACTAAGTCTTGGTAAAATCCATGCCAACTGCAATAATGACCATCAACCACACTCACATAATTATGCCCACAGCACCCACATCGCATTTGGAAACGGTGAAAGTGCCCACGTCCAGCCCTGATTTGTGCGCACAACTACCTCCACACCTAGAAACGCATTTCCATGTTTGAGAGCCGTTTCTAGCCTGTTGTGCTCCACGCTCAGGCCAGCCTGCTCCACACGTTCCAAAAAAGAGCTTGCTCCATGCTTCATGATTCAAGGCCATTCCCAATACAGAGTTCACTGTACCTAGGTCTTGTAGTGCAAACCCTCTTCATGGGCTGCATCTCTCCACCCTAGACTCTCTCTCTCTCTCTCGTAGATGATAATAATCTCTCTCTCTCTCTCTCTCTCTCTCTCTCTCTCTCTCTCACACACGAGCTTGGTACGAAGATGGCTTTCTATAGAGATCATCTTCTCCAGCTCACGGAGGATGGGTTTGTGATTAGACCCAGCTACACGGATACTCATCTTTCTCATGGGGTACGGTGTGCTATTGGTAAGATGCGCACATCCTCACACCAGCTAGAGATTGAGACTGGCAGATTCAGAGGAGTACCAGCTGAGGCCAGGATTTGTCAGTTGTGCCAGATGGAGCCAGAGATAGTTGCATTACATATGTCACTGTCCAGTATATTATGAGATACGGGGCTGTTTTCACTGCCTGTTCAGAGAGGGTTTCGGACCACTTTCCACAGTCATGAGATACCAGGATCAGAGATGCCTCGGATTATACTTGCTGGAGCTGCGTAGACATAGAGAGGGTCTCTTGAGAGGGAGGGGATTAGAGAGGGAGAGACACCTACAGAGGCAGATTACAGACTTCTTTCGACCAGAGATTGAGCAGTCAGGCCAGCAGGCATTGCAGCTAGCCCCAGAGTATAGCCGCACCAAAGGTACACTGATTGATCGGGCTATAGAGCTGGGGCGGTCCAGGCGCCCCAAGATGAGAGGCCCATCTCGACACCGGCGGAGACTACAACAGAGGATCAGGACCATACTAGCATGGCATGGGAGACGTCCAGTCAGAGTACTCACCGTGGAGGACATTGAGGATATCCGCCATCGACCGATGAGAGACATCTTTGGATAGTGATGTATATGATGCTTACCTTTGTTGCTGGAGTTTTCCTTCCCAGATGTTATCCATTAGGAGCTCCTAGTACCTTACTTTTCCTCATAGTTGTTGTTTCAGTTTCAGTTAGTTGTTTAGTTGTTTTAGCTTTTCTTACACAAACATTGTATCAGATCCACCAATTGTTGTAACCTTTTTGGTCTCATAGGTCATTTTGGCCTTTTGAAGACGTTAATATATCATTTCATTTTCATTTCATTTCTCTCTCGTAGATGATAATAATCCATTTGATGTCCATTGAGACATGATGATGTACACAGGTTGTCTCATAGGCCGTTTTTTGGCCTTTAGAAGACGTTAATAAAATTTGATGATGTACGCAGGTTTTGTTTCATAGGCCGTTTTTTGGCCTTTAGAAGACGTTAATAAAATCTTTCTTTCTTCTCTCTCTCTCTGCCCGTAGCCCTATCATCATGGCATGAGCCTCCACCCGTAGCCCTGCCGTAGTTGCTCTATCCGCCTCCACTCACGCTGCACGCATCCTACCCGCGCTGCCCTAGCTGCGCAATTTCTCTATCCGCCTCCACCCACACTGCGTGCATCCCGCCGGGCCCGGGCCCTGTGCTGACTGCACCACGACCTTGTCAGAATATGCAGCGGAAATGACAACCAAACTTGGGTAGACAAGAGCAAGTAGACTGCAGAAAATAATCAGCACAAGAAACACAGAGAGATAGGTGTGTAAACTCTTCTCTATACACAAGATCCCGAAAAACTGAATGAGAAAGTGGTGGGGGCTGAGGGGCAATATATACATCTCCATGTGAGCAGTCGGCCAGCTACAGATGGTGCCCACGACTGAGAAAATACCCACGACTGCTGAAAAATAGCAGTCGGCCAGCTACAGATGCCTACGCCTGAGCAAAGCAAGTCGGCCAGCACTCCTACAGCCCACGACTGATGTAGATCCAGTCGGCCAGCAATAGGGTGCTCCTGGCATCACCTGGCAGCCCTCCAACCACTAGGAAAAAATGGGAAAAATAGGGAAAAAATACGGGGAGTGTGGAAAAATGATATACGGGCGGGCACACCCACAACAGAGGCCCTAGTGTATACAAATAGACAGGAGATGACTTCTAACACCCCCTCTCAGCTCCTGGCTGTGAAACCAACCCCAGGGAGCTGGAGTGCCGCCTGAGCGTAGCCTGAGGTAGAGACTTCGTGAAGAGGTCCGCAGCATTGTCCTCCGTCGAACAATAAAGTAGCAAGATGTCACCCGCCAAGATCTTCTCACGTACAAAGTGATACTGTATCTCTATATGCTTGGTCCAGGCATGGAAAACCGGGTTCTGAGCAATAGCTATACAACTCTGGTTATCACACTGGATGACTGTGGGCTCCCTCTGTGGAAACCCCATCTCGCCTAGCAGCCTCCGCAGCCATACAACCTCACAAGCAGCACCACAAGCAGCCCGATACTCTGCCTCTGTCGAAGAAAGGGCAATAGTTGGCTGCTTCTTGCTGCTCCAAGAAACTGCTCCTGAGCCGAGGGTAAAAGTGTATCCTGAAGTAGATCTCCTCGTGTCTCGATCTCCTCCCCAATCTGAGTCACTCCAACCTTGGAGCTTGACTCCATTCCCTCCTGTGTAAAAGAGTCCCAGATCCTTCGTACTCTGCAGATACCGCAAGATCCGCAGTCCTGCGTCCCAATGAGTCTTCAATGGCGTTTGCATAAAAGAGCTCAACAGCCCCACGGAGAAGCTCAAGTCCAATCTGGTGTTCAGCAACCAGATCAATGAACCAACCAACTTCCGGTACTGCGAGGCATCAACTGGCTCACAAGGATCTGTAACGGTTAACTTTATGTTCGGGTCCATCGGCGGCGAAGTAATAGGCTTGCAGTTCTCCATCCCAAAGGCCTCAAGCAACTCATGAACATACCGCTGCTGAGAGACGAAAAACCCCCTCTGGGTCTGCCAGATCTCCAATCCCAAGAAGAAGTGGAGTAAGCCTAAGTCGGTCATCTCAAACTCCTTTGACAAGGCAGCCTTCGTCACTCCAATGTGCTCCACATGACCGCCGGTGAGAATGAGATCATCCACATAAAGGATGATAAGAGTGACCATGCCGCGTTCCCGAAAGAGATACAGGTTCGGATCTGCAACCGATCTCTGAAATCCAGTCCGAATAAAGAAGGAATCAATCTTCTGATTCCAAGCCCTCGGAGCCTGCTTAAGACCATACAAGGCCTTACGTAACCTGTAAACCATCCCTTCCGATCCTGGAACAATAAAGCCTGGAGGCTGCTCAACGTACACCTCCTCCTGCAGGTCACCATTAAGGAACGCCGATTTTACACCCATTTGGTACACGGGCCACCTCTGAGAAGAAGCAAGGGCTAGAACGGTCCGAATCGTGGTCATCCGCGCTGTCGGTGCAAAGGTATCCTCGTAGTCGATGCCTGGCCGCTGAGCATAACCCTTAGCCACGAGCCTGGCTTTGTGTTTGTCCACCGACCCATCAGCCGCGTACTTGGTCTTAAAGACCCATTTGACACCAATGACTGACCGCTTCGATGGCCTCGGTACCAACTCCCAAGTGTTGTTCTTCTCGATGGCATCAAGTTCCACCTGCATGGCTTCCCTCCAAGTATCCTGTGAAAGGGCTTCCTTTACGGAAGTGGGCTCTTTATCCCGCATGATACGAGACATCAGAGCATAGTTCACCTGAAGAAGCTCCGCCATGTTGCTTTTATCTCGGACTCGATGTGATCTTCGAGGGCCGTCCTCTGTGGTCCACTCGGAGGGTAGCTCCGTGACACCTGACTCCCGAAGGGTGTCTAACAACCACCTAGGTACTCGAACAGATCGTGGAGCCTCCTGTGGTCGCGGGGGCTCAATTCCAGCTGCGGGCTCAACCTCCTGTGATGACTGAGGTGGATCAACTGGAGTGGTAGACTGGGAATCGTCATCAGACTCCTCTGGATCTCCAAGAAGTGGCGGCTCCTCGACAGTGGATGCTGGAACATGCTCGTCAAAGACCACATCCCGGCTGACAACAATCTCGTTCCTCTGTGGATCATACAACCTGTATCCCTTGGAAAGAGAGTTATACCCCACAAATACCAGCTTGCGGGACTTGGAGTCAAGCTTCCCCCTCTGCTTCTTCGGAATATGTACATACGCGTCACTCCCAAAGACACGAAAGTGCGAGACATCGGGTTTCCTGCCAAAATATGCCTCAAATGGAGTCATATGGGGTACAGAAGTCATCGGAGAGCAGTTAATGGTATGGACAGCTCACCCCAAAGTGGACGGGGAAGATCACGATGCTCCAGCATGGTCCTCGCCATCTCCACCACAGTCCTGTTCTTATGTTCAACAACTCCATTCTCCGAAGGCGATCCGGTATTGGCCAATTCCCTCTTGATGCCATGATCTGCACAAAACCGAAAAAATACAGTCAAGGAGAATTCCCCTCCTTTGTCAGCCCTGAGAGTCTTGACGTGAAATCCAGACTCTTTCTCCACCATCACGTGCCAATCCTTGAACCGAGCAAAAGCCTGGTCCTTCTGTGAAAGAAAGTAGACCCACGTGAATCTGGTACAATCATCAACAAGCAGCATGAAGTAGAGAGATCCTCCCAAGGATGGTATCTACTGTGGTCCACACAAGTCAGTGTGAATCAACTCCAATGGTTTCGAAGCCCGCCTGGAAGCCTGCTTCGGAAAGGATTCCCTGTGCTGCTTACCACGTATGCAAGAACTGCAGCGTCCTTGCCTACTACCAACATCTGGCAAGCCAACCACCATCTGGTCCTGGAAGGCACGCCGCAAAGCATCCACATTTAAGTGGCCAAAACGAAAGTGCCACAAATCTCCGACCTGAGAGCCTGTCAATGAGGAGAGTGCAGAGAGTTTGTAGATGCCATTCTCCACACCGCCTTCCCAAACAACTTTGCCTGTCTCACGGTCCCTCAGAGCAACTGAATGCTCCTCAAATTCCACCCGAAAGCCAGTCTTGCATACCTCATGCACTGACAAAAGATGAAAGCCCAGAGCAGGGACATAAAGAACACGAGAAGCATGCTTGCCCCCCTTTCCGTCAGGAATAATCTCCATCCGGCCCTCACTATGAATCGGAATAGTGAAGTTATCGCCAATAAAGATACGACCTGACTGCCGTTTCAGATCCAGAAAGAAGTCACGGGATGGAGTCATGTGCCTGGAAGCACCACTGTCGAGGATCCATTCCCGGGTATCCTTCGCGGTGAAGCCAACGAAGATGATGAAGCATCGGAGTCCACCATCTCCAAGTGCCCAAATGCCGGAGTCTTCGCAGCTGAGGCTGAGGAATCAGCACTCTTCCCTGTCCGCTTAGGGCACTTCCTCCAGTAGTGGCCTTTCTCGCCACAATCATTACACGATCTTTCGACCTTCAGCTTCTCTCGTTTTGGATCAGGCTTCTTCTCAGAAGACTTCTCCGGTGAAGCCTTCCCTTTGCCCTTGTTGGTATTACGGCCTTTCGACCGTTGGCCAGTTAAGGCCTCCGAACCTCCGCCGTGAGGAGGGTTCGTGAAACGTTCCTCCTAGTCCAAGACCATTGGCACAAGCTCCTCCCAAGTAATGGTGCTGAGCCTGCCACTTGTGATCAACGAGGAATAGAAAGCAGAATACTGACCAGGCAAGTGGGAAAGTAACGTGATGACCATATCTTCGGATGATATCACTTTCCCAGCTTGAAGGACTTCCTGCTGAAGGGCCTGCAGCTTGTTAATGTGTTCCCGCATCGTCGAAGACTTTGCAGGGTTCATAACCCGCATCTGCACTTCCAAGGATATCCGCTTCATGGGTGACACCCTGTTGTACAAAGAAGCCAAGTGCTCCCATATGCCTCTCGCTAGCGTCATGTGCTTCACATGGTTGATCACCTGTGGTGTGCAATTGAGGAATATAAACGACCGGACCCTGGCGTTGACACGGTCCCACATGTGTGCCTGTGCCTCTCGGTCCTTCCTCGTCGATAATAACTCCCCTTCCTCAGCTTCCGGCCGTGGCACCCCTATGATAATAAAATCAGCAAGATCATATGACTCCAGAACTGACTCCATCATGACCTTCCAGATGCCGTAATTGGACCCGTCCAACTGACGATCCACTGGGAACGTGGGGAGAGTCGGAATCTTCACGTGCTTCTCAGCCATCTCGAGTAAATCTGCCATCTCGGAGAGTAACCTGAAAGGGTGGGTGGGTGGGAAAAATCTGAAAATCTGAAAATCTGAAAATATGCAAGTGGCTGTCCAGCCCCTTTGCCCGCCTTCCTCTTGCACCTTCTCTTCCCGTTCAGCCCGAAACAGTCCACCGATCAGCAACCTGTTGCTCCCCCTCTTGCTTAGAAAAACGCCCAAGATCTCCTAGAGCCTACGGCTCTGATACCATGTCAGAATATGCAGCGGAAATGACAACCAAACTTGGGTAGACAAGAGCAAGTAGACTGCAGAAAATAATCAGCACAAGAAACACAGAGAGATAGGTGTGTAAACTCTTCTCTATACACAAGATCCCGAAAAACTGAATGAGAAAGTGGTGGGGGCTGAGGGGCAATATATACATCTCCATGTGAGCAGTCGGCCAGCTACAGATGGTGCCCACGACTGAGAAAATACCCACGACTGCTGAAAAATAGCAGTCGGCTAGCTACAGATGCCTACGCCTGAGCAAAGCAAGTCGGCCAGCACTCCTACAGCCCACGACTGATGTAGATCCAGTCGGCCAGCAATAGGGTGCTCCTGGCATCACCTAGCAGCCCTCCAACCACTAGGAAAAAATGGAAAAAATAGGGAAAAAATACGGGGAGTGTGGAAAAATGATATACGGGCGGGCACACCCACAACAGAGGCCCTGGTGTATACAAATAGACAGGAGATGACCTCTAACAGACCCTGCACCCTTTGCCTCCTGTTTCCGCCTCTGTCATCGCCCCCTGCTATACTGTGTGTCCCAACACCAGAGTATTGGCTTAACCATCAACCAAAAGCCACTCCCACCCTTACTTCATCGCGCATCGGGCCGGCTCCCATCTTCACCCGTGTCCTTGAGCCTAAAAAGGCAAAAGGTAGCCCAAGCCAAAAATGACCAGATCGAGCAGGTGGGATGGATTGCAAGGGAAATTGAAAAAAGTGCTCAACAAGATTGATGCCCAGGTCAATGCAAGTACAAAACCAAATGGACTACCAAAGACTGCCTTCAGCTGTTGAAAGAAATTTTGACTATCCAAGAAGATCACCACGAATGGGAGATGGCAAAAATATGAGAGGGATGGCCAAGATGAAAGAACAACATGCTAGATAGGTAGATGGAATGGAAAAAGAGACTGCCAGGTTGGATAAAGAAATACAAGACCACAAGAAGGAAGAAGGAGAAATCAATCCCTCCATCCTCTCTGAAGTTGCAGACCTCAAGGTGAAGCTTCACGAGGACATTGTGGAGACCAAAAGGGAGATTGAACGAGGGTGGGCTGCAATAGTGAAGAAAGAAGTTAAGGAGGAGTGGACAAAGGTTGCCAAGAGACACAGGACACCACACGCCCACTATTATTCATGACACGATACAACTAGGCCTTGCTTAATACAAAATGCCTCCTAGCTCCACCTTTAAATAGGTGAGCTAGTGGACCTTAAGTCCATTCACACTCACACCCTTCTCTTCCCCTTCTACATAACCTTAGTCCCTTAATATGTTGAAGGAACATTTAAAAGCAAACCACTTAAGCAAGGGTGGAAGCCTTGTTTTGATCATTGGCCCCCCTCAATACTAACTATGAAAGAATGGAATAGGTGGTATTGGACATAGGATGCCTTTATAACATTAGGCATACAAGGTTTCGAATATAGGTGTGATTATCTAGGATTTACAAATATGTTCCTAGAGCCTTAGAGGCTAATACAATGATGCCATCTAAGTCTTTATTTGTTGTCGATGAAGATGTACACCATGATGGTGCACCCCACTCTTTGTGCCTGCTTGACATGCTTTAGACATACATGCCATTGCTTCCACATGCTTTCCACCTTGACCATCAGAGTTGTTTGAAAAGCATGAGAGTAATCAGAGAACTGAACTGAGAGATGTTATGCAGGTGGTAGTGTGAGACATCAGAGTTGTTTGAAAAGCATGAGAGTAATCAGAGAACTGAACTGAGAGATGTTATGTAGGTGGTAGTGTGAGACATCCTAATGCAAAGATGTATCGAGCCTGGGAGGATCCAACCAGCCCTTCATTTCAATTACGGCCAGCTTTAATTTTGGATCTCAATGGAGTGCTACTCACAACGGTTGACTGCAGATATGCACAAATGCTAAGGCCTACGAGGCAGGGAAGTGTCTTAAGTCAACAATGCGATGGCAAGAAAACGAAGAAGAAGAGGCATGAGCGGCAGCAAAGAAGGTAACGCAGCAAGTTTCGTATTTATAAGTGCCATCACCTTGTTGCTATATACATATATGTGAGTGTATATATATATATATATTGTAATATATGGGAACCCCGTTTCCCCCCATTGGGAACGGTGGAACGCGTTCCCCCATCGCTTGAACCAGTGGAACGTTGGAAACGGGGGCTGGAACGCTGAGGTGGTCGAAAAAACGTGGAACGGCAGGGAACGGTGGCGGAACAGGAGAGGGAACGCGAGCCTGCCGTTCCCCCACGTGGGAACGCTGCTGACGTGGAATTTTTAAAAAAAAAAGAATCCCGTAAGCCTTGCGCCAGTCGCTTTTCGGAAATTCGCACCCGGGTCCCGTACGCCTTTCGCCCGTCCCATTTTGGTTGTTCCCAAGTATCCACAAAAAGCTCTTTGTTCTCAATCCAATCCGAACAAAATCAATCTCGAAAAAGCAAACACCGGGGTGGTGAATACATGATTCCGAAAGGCAGCCTCCTCTTCTTGGGTGTTTGCAGTGTTTTCACAAAAAAAAAAGTTTGTAGAGGCTGGAGGCGGTGCTCTAAGGTAGCGCAGGCTATCTCATGAAAGACAATTGCCTATGCATGCTATCAAACATGAGGCAAAAGGTTTTGAATGAATGTCATGCTCCTTCATAGGCTTAAGGCCTACTAGAAAGAGTTAGCTTAGTTGGATAGGGTGTTCTATAACCTAGAAGGCTAGCATGATGTCGCAAGTTCAAACCCCATTAGCCACTTGGCATAGTACGTTGTAAATAAGACATATATGGTGGTGTGCCTGCATGTTTCAAAGTGCTGCACTTCAAATTTCCCTGAATAGAATGTGCGGTATTTCTTCAATTTCAAAAGTCAAGATTCGAACCCGCTGCATCCGTCTCCCCTTGCAAGATTGTCTTGATTTCCCCACCATCGTAGTTTGCTTCACATGCCTTGGAAATGCAAAAGGTAGAGCCCAAGACTAACACTCATCCAAGACAACACTCATCCGGATAGTCAATGACATTGAATATAATGGCCCAAAACCCTCTCGTAATTATTAAGTAAGCCCTTCCTTTGTTGTATAAACCAGGAACACTACTTCTAAATTTACCATGATTTATAACAATCCATATGCAGAGTGATCCTTTGGCTCACCTCGATTACAAGATAGTCAAAATTGTGTTTGCTACGAATAACCTTGTCGACCGCTTCTTTGAACTTCCCACTGATGTTGCAACATGCACATCCTATACAAGAGAGAAAGCACAATGAGTCCATGATATATTGGAGAGATTTCACAAGCAGATGTGTTTTTGATACCATTAACGAGGGAGACGGAAGGGAGGCCGAAGGCGGAGTTGAGGGAGGGAGCGTCGAGGAGGAGAAGGGAATCAATGTCGGCGTCGGCGTAGTCGTTGACGAGCACGGCCACGCGCAGGTGGGCGCGGTTGTGAAGGATGTGGCGCACCAGCGTGGTCTTGCCGCTGCCCAGGAAGCCCGTGACCAGGGTGCAGCTCAGCCGCCCGCCTCGGCCCTCCCGCCGGTCGAACACTCGTCCCTCGTGAGCCAGGCTCATCTGGTTGGTGTCCGCGGGACGCCCCACGACCACCACCTTCTCCTCCATCCTTCCACGCTGCTATCTGCGCACTCTCGCCGCTTCCATCAAAAATTATGAGTTTTTTTGGGTTATTACTTTTTTAAAATAAAAATAAGCACACTTGTGTATATTATTATTAAGTATGAGGGTATGGGGACAAGGGTTGTGCCTTGCAACCTATTTAGGGTTTAGGGTTTGGGGTTTGGAACTAGCTTTCTCTTTCTCTCCACAGAGAGATGAAAGAGTGTGTGACCCTGTGTTCTTTCTTCAAAACAAAAGAAGTATGAAAAACGAAAGATTCAAAGTATAAAAACAGCATTCAAAACAATGAAGCATAGAAATTTGAAGAGCCATAAAGTAGTTGAAAGCATCAAGATAAGGCCCAAGAAGTTTGAGAGAAGAAAGAGATCTAGAGAAGCTGTACTCTGGTCCAAGTGGCCATCAAAGTATGTACAACGTCACCTCAAACGTGACAGAGTGCCTTTGATGGATGTATTCAAGTCAATCACCTCTATGCATATGTTGCACAGTGGAACAAATTGAAATCAAAATAATCAAATTTTCACTTCAATTCACTTCCATTTACAAGAAAATAAAGCATAAAGACATAGACACCATATTGGATCCAATTTGCCCCCCCATGTGTGAGACCCAGTCTCACACATGAGTATTTCAATGATTTATTAAGATATAAAGTAATTTGGTACAATCAATCTCTTTGATAGAAAGGAGACATTATCTCATCGGAGGAGAAAAGAGAATATAGAAAGAAAGGAGAACTTCATCCGAGGAAACTAGAATTCCTATAATCATGTTTAATAGAGTTCTCTCTCTCTCTCTCTCTCTCTCTCTCTCTCTCTCTCTCTCTCAATAATTAAACCATTCAATAAAAACAATAAAATAAACTGATACTCTCTATAGATGTTTGCATGTCGCAGCCTGTCTTAGCTCCCTATATGTAAGTACAGGCCTGCAACTTGCAAAACGGCTGTTACTCTCTAGTCTTACACCAGAATATAGTCGAGTTCATACTTAAAATTACTAGAACAGTGTTGGTCTACAACCTAGCTCATAGACCGTTTAGTTGAATTCCATCATATGTAAAAATATACTACTTTGGAGAGGTCTATTTTTAAGAAAATTTTACTTTTTCCTTTGTTGCATACATTCAATTATCGACCTCGTATTTCACTAAGCTAAAGTATTATAATGAATCAAGTAAATTGACTACTCTAAAATGGTCTAATTGAGTTAAGCTAAAGATGTAGTCTAAGTAAATAGCCTAAATAATTGATGGCTGCCCACAATGCCAAAATGGATATGGTCATCACGCAAAAATTGGAGGAGAGTCATCCAATGCCAACACTAGCCCTGCGATCTACTTATCGCACACATTTTATGCACATAGAATTTCTCATTCAAATAATCATTTAAATAATATTCTTATAACAGCATATAGACTCTTCATATATTTCACACAATAATGATGGCAATAGTCTCTCAAACTGTTGTCAATTTGTGTATGGCAAGTCTTAAACTCAGAGATTAACACCTCATCTAAGTGGCAACACTGAACTATGTGGTGATGTATTGTGATGACTCTTTACATAACTTCTCTCCCCCATAGAATAGCATAGAGTGGAGCTAGGCAATTGAACTCTGAGCCATTTAGGTGATGGAAGACACATATCTTCCAACCATAATGCCTATCCCATACCAAATGATTCTTGCATGTGTACATTCTCATACCAAATGATTATGTTTGTCCCATACCAAATGATTATGTAAAATTCAGTATGTCCCATACTAAATGATACATATCTTCCAACCATGCTGCCTATCCCATACCAAATAATTCTTGCATGTGTACATTCCCATAAACAATGTTGGATAATCTCCAAAGGTTCTTAGCAACATGGGTAAGAATGATTGGCCCAAAAGTTGTTGAGATACATGGGTACTATATGTATGTGCATGGCTATGGTTATTAGTGCTAATTTTATATTAATTTAGTAATTAAGCTATTCTAAGGTGGGTGATACCTAAGCATGAACATGATGATTAACTGCTAAACTAATGAAGCTTAGACTACTGGAGTACAATTAGGCTTATAATATTGAAGATACATGGGTACTATATGTATGTGCATGGCTATGGTTATTAGTGCTAATTCTATATTAATTTAGTAATTAAGCTAATCTAAGGTGGGTGATACCTAAGCATGAACATGATGATTGACTGCTAAACTAATGAAGCTTAGACTGGAGCACAATTAGGCTATAATATTGAGACTTATACTCATAAAGAGGCTTGAGAGCTTGCTTCATGTTTCATTACTTGAAATGACCCCTTTTTATAAGGGTGGGTATAACATTGGCTTTGCTAGCTCATGTGGGATAATTCCACCTTTGCTCATGTGGCTGCTTGCTAGGCTTGTACTTTATTTGGACAACTCATACTCACTCCCTATCAATTCTTGTGCTCAATGGCACTACATTTATCAACAACCTCCCTTGTTGCCATATTAGGCTACACAAGGTGGTCAGATGTGAGGTTTACAATTTCTTCACCCCCCTTAATGTAGGTGGTAGGTGGATTGACATTTGGACTTGGACATGGATGTGAGGTTTACAATTTCTTCACCCCCCTTAATGTAGTGGTAGGTGGATTGACATTTGGACTTGGACATGGAACATCTCCCCCCGAGGTGCTTGACTAGCTACTCTCAGGTGATTAGGAGTGTTTACATTTGTATCACTTCCCCTAGGTGATCTCTGGCTACTCTTAGGTAGTAAAGCGTGCTTACAAACACATAGATTTGCCTACACATTTGGCAGAACATCTCCCCCTGTGGGTGATCTCTGGCTACTCTTAGGTAGTAAAGCGTGCTTACAAACACATAGATTTGCCTACACATTTGGCAGAACATCTCCCCCTGTGGGTGCTTGACTAGCTACTCTCAGGTGGTTAGGAGTGTTTACATTTGCATCACTTCCCCCGATGAAGGTGCTCTCTGACTACTCTTAGGTGGCCAAGCGTGCTTACAAAAACACATAGATTTACCTACACATTTGGTGGCTTACAACATATGAACTGATTAGGTTAAGGTAGTGGCTGGTAACTCTTCTATTACTCAGTGTGCTGCTGCTTGCTTGAGATTTTCTTGCTTTTGCTTGATTGAAGATCCCTTCTTGTTGACTTCATGCTTCATGTTGATGTCGTGTCCTTCTTTGCATTGTTGGATGCTTCTTGGCTCTTATTCTTTGCTCTTTGGCTTGACTCTTGGCTCTTTAACAGCTCCTTTGGTGTGGACTTAATGCTTTATATTGCATCAATTCGATGCGGTTAAGGAGAATGGAGGAAAAAACCAATCAACGCAAATCGATG
This sequence comes from Cibotium barometz, assembly GCF_041138505.1. Taxonomy (NCBI): domain Eukaryota; kingdom Viridiplantae; phylum Streptophyta; class Polypodiopsida; order Cyatheales; family Cibotiaceae; genus Cibotium; species Cibotium barometz. The sequence goes on from NC_141060.1 coordinate 43,757,028, forward strand.
AAAAACGGACAGCATAGCGCGAATTGGATAAAATCCTCTGGTGAGATTTGGAACCTAGGTGTGAGAAATATGTGGCTAGAAGATTTTATCAAATGGTTAAGTAGATGGACAATGGCAAGCTTGTGAAATTTGGGCCACAAGAGGATGAAGAAGATAAGCTTGTGATTAGTGACTTAAACACACTAATGTATATAACAACATTTCTATCAATGCAAATCACATGTATTTGTAGAAAACCTATAGTAGCCAACTCATGCACCCATGGCAATGATAGCACACAATAGGAGACCGTAAACTAATAGCACCCACATGAGAGAGCGTGGTGGGTGATGCCTCCATCTTCCATCTCCTACCCCACCATCCCAAAACAATGAGCTCTAAGGATATGACCGTGTGAAAGTGCCACTCTAGCATATATGCAAACGCGTGGTGTGGGGAGGCCATCAGCTCCCATCTCCTACCCCACCACCCCTCCCCAAAACAATGAGCCCTAAGGAGATGATTGTGACAAGGTGCCACTCTAGCCTAAATGGCTCTTCCACTTCCCATGATTCCCCATATAAGTTAATCCAACATGTACCTTCCAGCCATGCATCAGCCCAAGATTAATTGTGTGAATTTACCACTCCAACAAGGAGATGATTGTGACAAGGTGCCACTCTAGCCTATAAGGATCTTCCACTTCCCATGATTATCCATATAGGTTAATCCAACATGTACCTTCCAGCCATGAATTTTAGTTGTGTGATTTACCACTCCAACACCCCCCTCCAATCATACCACATGACTAACATGAGAGGAAGCAGCCCAAGGATCCATCAAACCATGCTTTGATATCATGTAGAAAACTTATAGCTTGCATATGCACCCATGACAAAGCCAAATCACAAGAAACTGTAAACTAAGCACCCCCATGAGAGGGCATGGTTCCCATCTCCAACCCCACCAACCCTCCCTAAAACAATGCGTCGAGGAAGATGCCTATAATAAGGTGCCACTCTAGCCTATATATGGCTCTTCAACTTCCCATGGTTCCACATATGGGATAATCCTGCACGCCTTCTAGACATGCATCAACACAAGATTAGCTGTATGATTACTATTGCACTAGTATTACCAACAATCTTGTTTGAACATCTATTAAGACACCTTTTTGCCACTTTATTATTTTGTTCTCTTCTTTTTCATAGTAATTCAAGGTAAGATCCCGTTCATTTCTATTGGTCACTTTCTTTACTTTTTTGAAAATTGGATTTTGAATATCTTTCATGTTTCTTTCCATTTACTATATCTTCTTTTTTATACTAACTTTTGCTCTTTTATTTACAAAATCCCTCCTCCTCCTCCTCCTTTAATAATTAAGAACAAGGCTAAATTCTCATGCTTGGAATATCCATTCAACTAACAACTTCTCATTTAAAAATCCTACCTCCTCCACTTAATAATCAAGAACAAGGCTAAGTTCTCATGCTTGGAATAGCCGCTCAACTAACATCTTCTAAATCAATCTCCTTATACGACTAGCATCTTCAAAATCATTATTCTCATTCTATAACGAGGACAAGGCTAAAGTTCTCATCTTCAAAATCATTATCCTCATTCTATAACGAGGACAAGGCTAAAGTTCTCATCTTTAAAATCATTATTCTCATTCTATAATAAGGGCAAGGCTCCTTGGAATAGCCATGTTCAAGGTTGATTATAATTATACATCCTACTTCCTCCCCTCAATATACATCCTACTTCCTCCTTTAATAGTTATTGAGCTTGTAAAGATTAAGTTACGCATGACATAAAGCATACTCACTAAAAGTACAAGGGAAAATGAGAGATTGGGACATGATCATAGAAGAAAGATGTATGATTTGTTGAAATATACAAGTGAATAGGGTGTGTGTGGGAACAAGCTCTTGGATAGAGGCTGTAAAAGAGAAGATGTAATTGTGAAAGAACCTGTGAAAAGGTGAGAAGAATCTACTGGGAGAGAATAATGGGTAGCATGAGGGAATTTAGGAGTGTGGAGATATTCTGGGAGATATTCAGGGAAAAGAGAAGAGGTGGAGAGAATCAGGCAAAAGGTGGAGATATTCTGGGAGTGAATCATGGAGAAATCAATGGGATTTGATGCTTGATGTAAACACTATAAATTGAGGCATAGCCCTAATGAGAATTTGCTGGTTTTTGAGTATCCATGCCTACATTAATCTATCTGCTAATTATTCACTAATTACGTCTTAATCATTTCTTAATCATTTTGTTAATCATGTTGATTCTAGTGTATGATCCACCTTAGCTCATCATTATGCTCAAATTTCAACATGGTATCAGAGCCATACCTAGAATCAACTAGATTTATGAGCCCATTAGTGAATTAATCAAGATTAGTAAGATAATTAGCAAAAAAAATCAGTTTTAGTGAGTTTTCACTCTTCCCCTTCACCCCCAGCCAGTGGAGGGTCTCTAGCACTTAGCACACTACAAATTAGGTCACAAGCTTCTAGGTCAAGGTAGCTAACATCTCCATCTTCAAGCTCAGCAAGACGGCGAAGCAAACGGCGCAAAAACGAAGCAGAAATCAGTAATTTCGCCGGCGCGTTTTTTCTGCAGAAGAATGAAGATTGCTCTTTGCTCAGTTCAAATGTCTTCAATTCCTCTTAGCACAAAGGGTAATCAAGCATGCTCTACAAGCTGGTGAAGACAGAAATCAATTTCATCAAGTCTACAGAGAGATCAAAGCTCTTCATCAAATCTGCAGGTGACTTTGGTAAAACAGAGATTAAGCTTTCATTATTTGGTCAAATCTTGTGTTTCTTGGCTTAATCCTCTACTAGACTCATTGCTATTGATGCCTTTCAAAGCATTTGAGCTCATTTGAAGTGGAAGGCACCAGATCTGGGCTCCCCGCATACTCTGTTTTCTGCACACAAACCAGAGCATTAATTTGCTAATCAGTGATTAATCAGTACTAATCACTGTACTTTGGTGCAATTGAGGGTTCAAATTAACCATTAGGTATCTGATACAGATCCCTATAACTTCAGATTTCAAATCGGAGTTGGTTTGATACTCCAACCATCCCGTACAAATTGGTTACTCTCAATTTAGTGTAATTTCTGGGAAAATTGTGCTGATAAATTTGTGAAAATCATCATTTTGCATTCAACCCTTGGTTAATGCCTATAAATCTCACTCAAATTCAAGATTATTCACAGCCAGAATTGCATTTGGAATGTGCATAAGAATGAATGCTATACGCATTATGTATTGGGCACATTTTATCAGTGTAAAAATGGGAACAGACACTGCCCTTGTCCAGATTAAGGCAAGAGGTAAGACCTCCCGCATAAATTTGGGTTTGCATTGCATAATGACAAAATATAAACATCAAAAACCCAAAGGAACTGTCAGCAAAACATTGAAACATGTTGCTCACATGGAGCAAAATGACCTGACGGACGAGCTCATGGCCCCAGCCATGAAAGAAGAAGAATATCTCTTCCCAAGAAGAGGATCCACACCGAGAAGAAGACCTGAAGGAAGACATGGACACGAGAAGAGAAGCTGCCACAAGAAGAGAAGCTGCCCCGAGAAGACTGGAAGAAGAGACGGACACGTGAAGAGATGCTGCCACGAGAAGAAGACTGAAGAAAAGAGAAGATGTGAGGCTCCAAAGAGTGAGGAGCCATGTAAAAATCTCTGAGAGAGAGAGAGAGAGAGAGAGAGAGAGAGAGAGAGAGACCCCACAACCCAATGTAACCTGCCCCAATAAAGTAAAACCACCTCTGAGCCACTGATGATGTAGGCCAAGTGGTAGATGTATGTGTGAGCACTTTAGTCAAGGTCGCGGGCACTTATAGTAGCCTTGGACACATAGAGAGAGAGAGTGTCAAGGACTATGGAGTTTAGGGACTTGAGGCACTGGTCGCGGGCTGTCAAGTAAGAGAGAAACTTGATACAGGGTCCAGGTGTGCTGAGATAACTTGAGGGGAGGAGTAGACACTGGTCGCGGACTTCCAAGTAAGGGGAGACAAATTTGGTATAGGGTCTAGGTGTACTAGGAGTATTCACTTGAGGGGAGGTGTTGAAATATACAAGTGAATAGGGTGTGTGTGGGAACAAGCTCTTGGATAGAGGCTGTAAAAGAGAAGATGTAATTGTGAAAGAACCTGTGAAAAGGTGAGAAGAATCTACTGGGAGAGAATAATGGGTAGCATGAGGGAATTTAGGAGTGTGGAGATATTCTGGGAGATATTCAGGGAAAAGAGAAGAGGTGGAGAGAATCAGGCAAAAGGTGGAGATATTCTGGGAGTGAATCATGGAGAAATCAATGGGATTTGATGCTTGATGTAAACACTATAAATTGAGGCATAGCCCTAATGAGAATTTGCTGGTTTTTGAGTATCCATGCCTACATTAATCTATCTGCTAATTATTCACTAATTACGTCTTAATTATTTCTTAATCATTTTGTTAATCATGTTGATTCTAGTGTATGATCCACCTTAGCTCATCATTATGCTCAAATTTCAACATGATTGCATATGACCTTGAGGGATAAGGTCATCCTATCGACACATCATTGTGTTGAGATAGAAGCAACATGTATGATTGCATATGACCTCAAGGGATAAGGTAATCCTATCAGCATCATTGTGTTGAGATAGAAGCAAGATGTATGATTGCATATGACCTCAAGGGATAAGGTCATCCTATCAGCATCATTGTGTTGAGATAGAAGCAACATGTATGATTGCATATGACCTTGAGGGATTTACTTAGGTTGGCTTTTGTTCTTTGGAACAAGGGCAATGTCCTCATGTATGAATCATGGATGAAAGAAGGCTTACTTTCACCTTTGGGGTTGATCTTGTTCCCTTTGTATATCTTCTCAAATATATTTTAGACCATCCATAGAGCTATTCAGGCTCACAAATCGCTTTGCTTTAAAATTAAAATAAAAAAACTTTGTTTGTTATTAGCTTTACAACAAAGCTACCTTTAGAGCACTGGTTAGAAGAGGAAATGATGGATGAGCTCTCACTAGTGTTTCTAATGGATTGGGCAGAGTCTCTGTGTACATTAGTCATCGCTTTGAGAAAGATTCCACTTTAGTGAATCGAGAGCTAGATCCAGCACAAGTAATTTGAGTACCATCAGAGCTAGATGTGCTCCGAGAAAGAGTCCACTTTACAACGATAGATCTAAAGTCTCATAACTATCAGATCAGGATTAATATGATGTTTTAGTTTTCAATACTCAATATGGACACTATGAGTTCACAATGATGCCATTCGGGTTGACAAAAGTCCACTTTCAGCCGTCTCATATGCATGAAATCTTCAAAGAACAGTTAGATGGTTTTCTTTGATGATATCTTGGTGTATTCTAAGAATGCTTGTGACCATGGGATGCATGCACAAAAAGCACTAAAGATTCAAAGGAAGCACAAGCTCTTTCCTAAATAGAGTAAGTGTACTTTCTTTACAGACCGAGTAGAATACTTGGGTTTTGTTATCTCAAAAGATTCAAAGGAAGCACAAGCTCTTTGCTAAAAAGAGTAAGTGAACTTTCTTTATAGACCGAGTAGAATACTTGGGTTTTGTTATCTCAAAAGATTCTAAGGAAGCACAAGCTCTTTGTTAAAAAGAGTAAGTGAACTTTCTTTATAGATTGAGTAGAATACTTGGGTTCTGTTATCTCAAAAGATGGATTTTGCTAACCTTGTCAAGGTTCGAGATGTGATAGATTAACCAAAACCCAAGACAATTAGAGAAGTCAGAGGATTCTTAGGGCTAATAGGATGGTATAGAATTTTCATAACTCGATATGATATGCCTAGATATCCTACTAAAAAAGAATTCTCCTTTTCAATGGACCCCCATGTGTCAAATTAATTGAAAGTTGCTCATGTAACTAGTCCTTCTCTTAAGGTACTAGATTCAGTAAGCCTTTTAAAGTGGTCTCACTGCTCTCTCACTGCTGATGCTAGTGGTTTACCATAGGCCATGTAGTGGTGTATGAGTCCAGGAAGATGCCATCCATGATTTGATGTTACTTGCAATAGTCTATGCATTAAAATCATAGAGACATTATCTCCTAGGTTAAAGATTCACACTAATGATTACTGAGTTTAAGAGCCTAAAATGGATATTTACCTAAGGTGGTCTCTATGAGCGCTAAAGAAGATGGATACAAACTCTTCAAGCGTTTCATTTTGAAATCATGTATAGACCAAGAAAAGAGAACGTGGCTATCGATGTTCTTTGCAAGAAGGTCTCCTTCCTTACAATATTAGTGTTCTCAAAACCCTTGTTAAGGGAAGTAAGAGAAAAGATCGACTAGGATAGCTTCTTTGCACCCATCATTGCTTTACTCATGTAGGAGAGCAAAACTCCCCAGAAGTTAAAGAAAGTGCAAGGGTATACGATAGAGGAAGGATGCTTGTATTACAATAATCGACCATGCATTCCAAATCAAAATAAAGAGAAGGATTCTGACTAAAGCTCAATTTAGTCTCGTTGCAAGACACCTAGGCTATATAAAGCCTACATATCAGTAAAGAAAAGTCTCTTTTAGCAGCATCAACTCAAAAGACATGTGTTACATTATGTATGCTAATGTCTCATATGTCATAGTGTCAAAAGCTAAGCAAGTCAAAATGCTTAGAAGGATGTTTGGAAGGTTACATCCCTTAGATATATGATGAAATGGGAGTTCATAAGAATGGATTTCATTATAGGGTTATCTCCAATCACATCAATGTAGGGTATGAATCTATCTTAGTAGTGGTGGACAAATTAACTAAGGTCACCTATGTGATCCTCACAAAGAAGACTCACAGTGATGTGTTACAAAATCTTCTTGAAAGAAGTCTTCAAATTACATGGGTTGGAGTGAAGACAAAGTAGTAACACACACAGGGATGTAGCAAGCAAGTAGAGATAAAAAGAAGCACAACACATTAGGATGTAGCAAGCAAGTAGAGATAGAAAGAAGCACAACACTGAAAGTAGATTGATGAGAATGAGTGAGTACAAATGAAGTGATGTGACATGATAAGGTCACTTACACATTCACTCATAAGAGTGTATATACACGCTCGGGGGAAAAACCTCCTATGGAGGAAAAAAGTACCCCGGCTTTTTATTAACCTACATCCGCACATCACTACCATATAAATACAAATCCACCCTATAGTGATGATGTGAACATGTACAGGGATCCATCCTATAGAGTGATGATGTGAACATGTATAGGGATCATGTGACTAATCAATTTCCAAATAGCAATAAGCCCAAAGATTTGTAAAAAGCTTCAAACTTCTCTTGTGAGAGAGCCTTGTGAACATATTTGCCACATTGTTGTGTCTAGAGACCTCTTGTGAGAGAGCCTTTATGAACATATCTTTCACATACTATCATGTGTAGAGACATAATAAGCTAGGCTAATCTCTTCTCTTATGTAATCAATCTCTCCATGATATAATGATAATGCACTTCAATGTGCTTTGTGCGAGCATAAAACATTAGGTTCCTCTTGCAATAGTGGCTAATGCACTCTTTTGCTCTTAGTGAAGATGGAGGTGGGAACTGCTACACAACACCAAGATCTACCAAAAAGCATATGAGCTATACTCACTCCACAGTCATTTTGGTAAAAGCTATCATGCACTCAGCTTCATAGCTAGAAAGTGGCTACCATTGGCTGCTTCTTTCTAAGCCATGACATACATGAATCACTGAGATTAAAGCAAAAGCCACTAGTGGAAACTTACGTGTCATAATATCTAGCCCAATCAAAATTAGTGAAAGCATGTAGCTGATTATCACCTTTCTTAACATAGAATAGCCCAAGTACCTTACAAGTATTGATATAATTGCTTGGCAACCTATCTCGATGCTTATACTCTCAGAAATATGCATTAACTTGCTTAACTAGGAGACCCCAAATTGATTGTTTGGCCTCATATTGCAGAGATAGATGAGGCACCCAATAGCCCGTTGATAAAGAATGCATCAAATGGTTCACCTACATCTTGAAGATTGAGCCTAGTACTTATCTCTCTACTAGTATAGAAACATGCTTACAGTCTTCAATGTAAGTAATCTCTCTACATGTACTTTGATTATAACATCACAATACCATCACCACGTTACATAAATTATGTAGCAACTAATAATGTAATGAGCCTGAATGTGTCATCGCAAATGGCACACATGTAATTCAGTCTTAGAGGCTGAAATCTTCTCCTCACTAGGGCATGTGGGAAGCATGTCATTGTAGCATTATATGATAGTGATGTGTGTGAACACATCACTTAGGACCGCCATTTAATTCAGCCTTGAAGGCTGAAATCTTCTCCTCACTAGGGCATGTGGGAAGCATGTCATTGTAGCATTATATGGTAGTGATGTGTGTGAACACACTTAGGACCGCCAGGGTACTTTTTCCCTCACTAGGAGGTTTTTTCCCCCGTGCGTATGTACACCCTCTTATCTACTCATTTTGGGGTGTGTACTTATCTTTAATATCTAGCACACATTTGTTGATTCTAATCTAGTGAGTTTGTGTTCTCTCAAGCTTCTCTATCTTGTGTGTGTGCATTATTGCAACCCTAACCCTAATTCCAATAATTGGTATCATAGCTAGCTTCCTTAAACACTTGATCTAGTAGTCTGCCTCCCTCTTCACGACCGTGTTTTTCTATCTCCGATTGAGATACCCTCTTAGGAGAAGAAGGTATATACTGTAGTGTGCTGTATACGAAGTATACTAAATTTTCGAGGTCCACGGCACGATTTGGGTGCATTTTGGGCACCGCCTGCAAGGTTTTTGAAGATGTTATGGAGAGGCGTCATTTCAGATTGGTTCTGCTCGATTTTGGGTGTTTGGGCTGTGTAGTGGTAAAGATTTAGTGTGCAGCAGTATCTATACTGTATTCAACAACATTGACCGTCATACTTTTGCCAGTAACACTCTCTTCTCTACTCTGTGTTATTTTTCATACAATTTGCAGGCGATTCAGTCAGTTGGCAGCCATCCAGGGTTGCATTTAGTGAATACTGAGTCTTGCAGTGTATTAAAAGATTTTGCATTTTGTAGAAAGTCATGGCTGGCAGTAGTGATGTATTCAACATGTTGTCTCTACTGAGGACAAACTTGATGGGACTAACTACCCATTGTGGTCCTATATGATGAGGCATGTACTGCCTTTGGAATGTGGTCAATGGTAGTGAAACTCGTCTTATTTCATAACCACCAGTGCAACCAGGTGCTGCAGGTACATCTAAAGTAGAATCTGATATAGATGTGGCTCCTTCACATGCACCACTAATACCTCCCACTGCTACTCAAACGAGATGGGATGGAAGAGATGCACAGGCATATGCATTACTTGCACTTTATGTGAAGCAAACCATTATTCCTCATATTTGGTCATGTAAGACTTCAAAATAGGCATGGAATGCACTTGCTGCATTATACCAGGTGTGCAATGAAGCACGCGTTGGATATCTACGCAAATAGTTGGAGTCTGAGCACATGAATGAGGGAGACTCAATGAACAACTTCTTGACCAAGATCAAAGATTTTAAGGAGCAACTTGCTAGTATGGATGAGATATATCCTGATAGTACATTGGTGCCCACAGTTCTCAATGCATTGCCAGATTCTTATCAAAGTTTTGCCTCTACCCTTAGACTCATGATGAAGGGACATCCAAATTTCCTTACATTTAAGCTGGTTTCAATACTCTTGCAAGAAGGGCAGTCTAGGCAAAACAGATCTATTATGCGAGTTCGTAAACAAGCTTTTGTTGTTGCCAATAAAAAAAGGCCAAGGTAAAGCTTCTTCACATGGTGGCTATAAGCCAAAATCAGAATCCTCAGGTAAGGATACAAAGAAAGAAGGCGATAAGCCTAAAAATAAGGGCAAGTCTCACTATTGCAAGAAACCAGGGCACTACATAAATGAGTGCAAGAAAAGGCTAGAGAAGGAGAAAAAGAAAGAATCGGGCATGGATGTGGCTGATGCATGTTACCATATTATAGTAGTGATGTGTGTGAACACACTTAGGACCGCCGGGGCACTTTTTCCCTCACTAGGAGGTTTTTTCCCCCGTGCATTGTATATACGCCCATTATCTTCTAGGGCTTGTCATCTTTCATTTTTGGCACTCATAATACACTACTGTGTTGTGCTCAAGCTTCCTCATCTTCTTGAAGTTGTGTGTGCATTCCTGCAACCCTAATTCCAACAATTGGTATCAGAGCAGGCTTCCTCCTCCCGGGCAGCATCACCGGCACCTGCCGCTTCATCTCCTCCGATTGCAACGAGGTTTCACGAGCGTCTGCAGGTTAGTATATGCTGTGGGAGAGCCCGTAGGGCTTGGTCGTTTCAGAATTTCGATCTGAAGTCATTTCGCCCTCCGTTTTTGCATTCCAAGTACTGCGCAGGCAAAATCGTCCTACTGTGCAGATTTTCTGTCAAGATTAAAATCTGCAGGACAGGTGCCCATTCGTCTGTTTTGGGCTGTGCTATATAGCACAGGTCGATTTTATACAGGTTTACCTCTTGCAGACAGCATTTACATCTAGTAGTACAATCATTGGCCATGGCTGACAACAATGATGTATTCCGCATGTTGGCTGCTGAGGATAAGTTGGATGGCACCAACTATCCATTGTGGGCATATATGATGCGACATGTATTGGTAGCAAAGGGGTTATGGAATATTGTGCAGGGTATTGATGCACGTCCTATTGTGGCTGGGAATGCTGCAAATACATCAGAAACAGGTACTGTTGATGATGGTGCAGGCACAAGTGCTGTAGCAGCTGTTCGAGAACCACCACTTTCAGCAGAGCAGATTCGTTGGGATGGTAGAGATGCGCAGGCTCATGCCTTGATTGCGCTGTCTGTCAAACGTACCATTATCCCACATATTCGCTCCTGCAGGACTTCTAAGGATGCTTGGGATGTACTTGCCACATTGTATCAGGCAAGAAATGAGGCTCGTGTTGCTTATCTCCGAAAACAGTTGGAGAATGAGCATATGAACGAAGGTGATTCTATGGATAGCTTTTTGACAAAGATCAAGGATTTCAAAGAGCAGCTCATTTCTGCAGATGAAATCCTGTCAGACAGTTCACTTGTGCAGACTGTTTTGAATGGTCTACCAGATTCTTATCAGGGTTTTGCTTCCACTCTTCGCTTGATGATGAAAGGCAATCCCAATGCCTTATCATTTGAGGAGTTAGTTTCTGTTTTGCTGCAAGAAGACCAGTCAAGGCAAAACAGGAATAGTATGCGTGTCGCAGATCAAGCTTTCGGTGCTAGTCAGAGAAGCGGGAAAGGTAAAGCTGGCTTTTCTTCTAGTAAGCAGAAATCTGCAAATGCTGCGCAACCAAAGAAGGAAGACAAAGATGAGAAGAAGGGTGACAAACAGAAGACATTTTGCAAGTACTGTAAGGGAAATGATCATGTCATCAAAGCGTGTCCTAAGCTGGCTGCGAAAGAGGCTAAGAAGAAAGAGGCTGGTATGGCTGTTGCAGATGCCTCTCCTTCTAACAATGAATCTGCTAATGTTGTGCTAGATACAGAATGGGCATTCAATGCGCAGTGCAGTTATGACCCATCTTTGCATGACACATGTATGTCTGCAGTAGATTCAGATGTATGGTACTTTGACAGTGGTGCCACTAAGCATATCACCTCGCAGCGCAGTTTATTCACTTTCCTTGAGTCTGCTCCCACAGGGAATACTGTCACTTGTGCCAATAACTCCTCTTATCCCGTTAAAGGAGTTGGACAGATTGTGCTGAATGTTGCAAATGGCAACACCTTTACACTTTTTGATGCATTGTATGTGCCAGGGATCAAAAAGAATCTGCTGTCAGTCTCCGCATTTGCCAAAACAGGTTTGGTTGTAAAATTTGTGGATGACAGATGTACTGTTCATGATCTCTCTTGTGGTGACATCATTGTTGCATCTGGTTCACTATGTCGAGGGCTGTATAAGCTCAATATGGATGGCAAATGTGTAGAGGATTCAGCATGTGCTATTATGGATACGCAGGCTATTTCAAATGCAAAACTGTGGCATGCACGTTTTGGTCATCTGAATTTTGCAAGTTTGCTGCGCCTGCAGAAATCTGAAATGGTGTCTTCTTTGCCTAAGCTTGAGGCACCTGTCAAGCATGTTTGTGAGGGCTGCATATTGGGTAAAATGCAGCGTGCTTCCTTTCCCAAAGATGGATCAGTGAGAGCTGAACGCAGATTGCAGCTTGTTCACAGTGATGTTTGTGGTCCCATGCAAACTCCATCATTTGGAAACTACCTTTACTTCGTGACTTTCATTGATGATTTTACCAGGCATGCATGGGTATATCCTTTGAAGGCAAAGTCCGAAGTGTTTTTGTGCTTCAAACAGTTTTTGGTTATGGCTGAAAATGTGTCAGAAAGTAAGATGGGCACCCTCCGTTCAGATCGAGGGGGGGAGTATATGTCTTCAGAATTTAATGCATTTCTGGCTGAGCGTGGGATAAAACACCAATGTACAGTGCCGTATACACCACAGCAAAATGGTGTGGCTGAGAGAAAAAACAGGTCTCTCATGGAAATGGCAAGATGTATGGTTAAGAGTCAAAGTCTACCACATGGTTTTTGGCTTGAGGCTGTCATGTGTGCCACTTATGTACTAAACAGGTGTCCCACCAAAGCATTACAGGTTGTCACTCCATATGAGGCTTGGCATGGCCGCAAGCCATCTGTTGGCCATTTACGTGTTTTTGGTTGCCTGGCATATGCATTAGTGCCTGTGCAACATCGCAGAAAATTGGATGACAAAGCTGTCAAATGTATTTTTGTTGGATATAGTGCTGAGAGCAAAGGCTATCGTTTGTATCATCCACAGACAAAGCGCATTTTGGTTAGCCGTGATGTTGTATTTGTGGAAGATGCAGTTCAGCCCTTGGTTTCATGTACTAAGGAGACAGATATCAGCTCACGTGATGTCTATGATACATTGTTGCCTCTTTTCAGTGGTGCACAGTCAAGTGCAATACCTCATGAGGCAGTTTTTCAGCCTATGCAGGTTTTAAATGATGGCACAGATCAGCCTATATCTGATGCAGATGTGCATGATGCACTTGAGGATGAGAGACAAGAGATTGAGGGCTCTAGGAATATGCCTAGATGGCTGGTGCAGACTTTGCGTGACAGCAAGTTGGATGCCCCTTTGTCTAGTCGCACTCGTTCTGGCTCTCATGGTGCCTCTTATGCGTCAGATTGTTATGCATTGGCTGTTTCTAGTATGTGCGATGAAAGTGAGCCTGTTTCATTTGATGAGGCACAAAGTTCAGAAAATTGGATGGCTGCTATGCAAGCAGAATACGATGCTATTATGAAGAATGGTACATGGTCTTTATGTGACTTGCCCCCTGGCAAGAAGGCCATTGGCACTAAGTGGGTATACAAATTGAAGCGTAAGCCTGATGGCACAGTGGATCGCCATAAGGCTAGGCTTGTTGCAAAAGGTTATGCTCAAGAGAAGGGCATTGATTTTGATGAGACTTTTGCTCCCACATGTCGTATGACCACTGTTCGTAGCATCTGTGCATTAGCAGCTCATAATGGTTGGAATGTACATCAGCTGGACATAAAGACTGCGTTCTTAAATGGAGATTTGCATGAGGAGGTGTATGTATCGCAGCCTCGTGGTTTTGTTCAAAGAGGGCAGGAAAACAAAGTGTGCAGGTTAAAAAAGGCTTTATATGGTTTAAAGCAAGCTCCACGAGCTTGGTATGAAAAAATACATGCATATTTGACTGCACATGGGTTTCAGAATAGTCCAACAGAAAGCACTTTGTATGTTAAACGTGTGGATGGTGTACATCTAATCATTGCTCTCTATGTCGATGACATGCTGCTCACAGGACCAAATAAGAGTCATATTGCTGATTTTAAGGCTGATTTGAATGCCTCTTTTGAGATGTCAGATCAGGGGCATTTGCATCATTATTTGGGGATACAATTTAAGCAGTGTGATGGAGGTATTGCTTTGTGTCAGACAAAGTATATTGAAACATTGTTGCGGAGATTTGGCCTTGAAGACTGCAAGCCTATTGCTACTCCAATGGAGACAGGTTTGAAGTTGAGTCTTCATGATGCTGGAGATCACTTTGATGTCACACTCTATCAGACAGCTGTTGGTTGCCTCATTTATGTATGCATTACGAGGCCAGACATTCAGTTTGCAGTCTCACAGGTGAGCAGATTTATGCATAGCCCAGGCATTAAGCATTGGCAGGCAGTGAAGCGTATCTTTCGCTATTTGAGTGGTACTCGGCATCTTGGGTTGTTTTATCCCAAGGGGGGATCATTGCCGCCAGATTTACATGTTTTTTCAGATTCTGACTGGGCTGGTTGTTATGACACACGCGTGTCCACGAGTGGTTTTTGCTTCATGCTTGGAAGCTCATGCATATCATGGTTGAGCAAGAAGCAGCCTACTGTGGCCACTTCTAGTTGTGAAGCTGAGTACAGGGCAGCTTTCACAGCTACGGTTGAGTGTGTGTGGCTCAGACGCCTTATGGCTGATTTGGGTGTTGGGCAGCCATCTGCCACCACCATCTTCACTGACAGTCAGAGCGCATTGGCAGTTGCGCGGAACCCAGTGTTCCATGCTCGTACGAAGCACATTGAGGTGCACTACCATTATGTCAGGGAGAGACTCTCTGCAGAAGAGATCAGTTTGGCTTATGTGCCAACACAGGATAACCTTGCAGACCTTTTCACAAAGGCTCTGCCTCGTGAGAAGTTCGAAGCTTTTCGCAAAGCTTTGGGCTTACTCCCTTTTGTGGATTCGTCCACATAGCTAGACACTTCCCTATACATGAGTGCTAGCTCTTGTTCACCGCATCACTCCAGGGGGGATTTGTTACCATATTATAGTAGTGATGTGTGTGAACACACTTAGGACCGCCGGGGCACTTTTTCCCTCACTAGGAGGTTTTTTCCCCCGTGCATTGTATATACGCCCATTATCTTCTAGGGCTTGTCATCTTTCATTTTTGGCACTCATAATACACTACTGTGTTGTGCTCAAGCTTCCTCATCTTCTTGAAGTTGTGTGTGCATTCCTGCAACCCTAATTCCAACAATGCATCTGCACCAAGTGCAGAGAAAAAGAAAACTACAAGTTTTGCTCAAGATGATTGGGCATGGACTGTACATTGCAGTTATGACCCTTTTGCTCATGATGTATGCATGTCAATGGCAGAATTGGATGCTTAGTACTTTGACAGTGGTGCTAGTAAGCACATTACGTCACAAAAAAAATTGTTCTCATCTTTGGAATCTGTCCCAAGTGCAGGAACCGTCACATGTGCAAATGGTTCCTCATATCCTGTCAAAGGAGTTGGTGGAGTTGTGCTCACTGCTGCAAATGGGGGCACATTTACTCTTTCTAAAGTTTTATATGTGATAGGCATTAAGAAGAACTTGCTGTTAATTTCGGCCTTAGCCTTAGCCTTAGCCTTGTCACGCTTGATGGTGAAATTTGTGGATGATAGATGTAGAGTTCAGGATAGAAATGATGGTTATTCTATCATTGCCTCAGGTTCCTTGTTTCATGACCTATACAAGATGGATGTATTTGAGAAGTTGCAGCATGATGCTTGCTCAGTCTCTAACGACTCGTGCTATGAGTGATGTAGAATTATGGCATGGATGATTTGGCCATCTGAATTATGGCAGTTTGTTACGCCTTCAAAGACATGATATGGTGTTTTTTTTTCAGAAAGAAGACTTCTATGAAGTATGAAAAAAAATCTACAAAATGGAGATTTCACACCAAGCAAGGTGGAGATCTTAACCAATCAGGAGCCTTGTGCTGCCAATACGGTCCCGAATGAGAGGATGTGAAAAAGATACCAATGTCCCACTCTCTCATAAACTGGCCGCGCTTCCTCTCCGCAGCCCTTGAAGATCCCTAGATTCTGGCTTAGGTAGCCATAATGGTGTTAATTGTATCACTCCAAATCCTGCAAAGACACTGATGAGAAACAAGAATGGGAGTACCCTCAATGGCCTCAGTACATCTAGCCTTCCAGATATTCCAGGCTAAGATGCTAGTAATAATCTTCCAAGAGCTGTCTAACCTCTGTGCTGGAGGGACAAAGTGTGAAAGTGGCGAATCCTGAAGACAACACTGCCAAGAAACTCCTTGCCTAACCATAATGGCCAAGCTCCTGTCAGTCCCCTCGAATCTCAGCTGAGGCCTAGACTGTGTCAACCAAATGATAGAACCAAAAGAAATGATAGCATCGCTCTTAATCCTACCAAAGAGGTGTGCAATCGAAGACCAAACCCTATGTGCTTCCTTGCATTCCCATAAACAATGGTAAACTGACTCCGAAACTCCTGCACATCGAGGGCATGCTGGGCAAGCACCAGTAACAGACCTCCACTGATTGGTGGCTAGACCACCATGAAGAGAAACCCAGATAAAGGGGGAAATCTGTGGCTTCCTATAAGAATGCCACAATCTCCGCCAAAATACCCTCTGAATGTCAATCGAAATGCCGTAATATTGCCAATGGGGTCTAAAAGTAGGGACCCTCTGAATGTGTCCCAAGATAAGATGTTTGGTATTCTGCACCGTATAACTGAAAAAAAGCATGCTTTTCAAAGGGTTACAAGCATCCTTCCACTCCCACTCACCGGGGTCCCAATGCAAATGTCTGATAGGGCAGCCACCATACAACCAAAGGCTAACACTCTCTGTGAACATCCCTGGAGGGGTCAACAAAGACGTGCTTCCCTAACCAGCCAACAACTCTGACTGGACGAATCTAGGGGCCCTCAATAATGTCTTGCACGTCACATCTCTACAGTTGCCATCCATCCTGTAGTAGAGAAAAAAAGACCGTTACATCATCCTCCCTAGGCAAGGGGAGACTCATAACTTGAAGAGGAACACCTGTCCCAGAAAAAACCCCAAACCAAGAATGATGACGGCCTTCCAAGAAAGATCCAGTAATCCAGTGGTTGGGAATGGCTACATTAATCTGTGCAATCCCCCGGCTAGAGCCTCTCAAATGCTGCGTGAAATCCAATCTCTTCACCTCGGTGAGGCTCTGAAGCCTCTTCCAAACCAGCACTGTGGGGCATAGGGTCTCCCAACCAACCCAAAGAATATTCATAGCTGCCCCAAGAGGCCTACCATCATGCACATCTAAGATCAAATCATTCCACAAAATGGGCTGCCGGTTAACTTCATCCGCTGAACGTGGGGGGATGTGTACCAAAAAACTCCTCAAGCAGTCCTAGGCCCATAGGAGGGACCTAACCAGGGGGGATGAAGGGGAGCGGTGAATTGCATCCGAAAAAATAAAGCGTGAGCTGAGAGTCCAGTCACCTCCGCGAACAGGGATACACTTCGTCATCTCCTGCATGAGAAAGTCCTTCCATGACTCAGTGCTTAGAAGAAAGCCCCTAACAACAATAAGCTTACAAATCAAAGCCTTACATTGCTCCTTAGGGTCAATGATATTCAATCCCCTTCCTGCTTAGACCTGATAATGGTTTCCCAAGCAACTCTGCCCTGGTGTGTGCATTTCCATCAAGCCCTAACCAAAGAAAGTTCCGAATAAGGCGAAGAAATCTGGCCAATGCAGCCCTTATGAAAAATCCAGAAGGAAGTGATAAACCAAGCCATGGCTAGCAAAACTTGGTTAACCACCAAAGCTCTAGAGGCCAAGTTGAGCTTCCTCCTACTCTAGTGATGAAGTTTGCTTTTAATGCTTAAGAGCACTGGAGAAAACTTGTGTGCAGGGGAGATGTCAATGCCCACCTGACAACCAGGGTATATGGCAAAGCATCGTCTCTCAATCCAAGTAAAACCAACATCTGTACCCTAATCTGCAAGAGGAGAATCACTGATCCAAAAACCAACTGAGTTATGCCAATCGATAGTAGCTCATGCTGCCAAACAAAAGGCCTCCAAGGCTGTTTGGAAAGCACATAACCAATCATGTGAAGCCTCAAGGAACAATGGCGTATCATCTGCTAACTCAAAGTCCAAAAACTCTTCCTCTGTGCATAAAGGTAGCCTGAGGCCCATAACACCAGGGGGCAGCCCGGTAGAAACCTGCTGCTCATAGCCTCAGCTACAATGAGGTACACTAAAGGGGCGATGGGACATCCATGCCTCATTGAACGAGAAATTTGAAAACGCTTTCCGTCCCCCCCCAGGCTAAAACAGTGCTATGAGCCTTTGTGTATAGGCAGGACACCCCTCTTATCCAATTTTGGAAAAAACCCATGTGTGCCATAGTGCCCTCCAAAAAATCCCAATCCACTTTGTCATATGCATTTTCAAAATCAAGCAAAAGAATGACAGAGGCTACTGACTAGACTTTGCCCACTCGACAACTTCTCATAAAGAAAAGATGTTATCAAATATACTTCTTCCTTGGAGGAACCCATTCTGTGTATCATGTAGTCCTTTGGTGCAACCTTATACTCATGGCTTTAGCTAAGATTTTATATACAGATCCAAGGAGGGTGATGGGCCTCCATTGCTTGATGTTAATCTTGTCCCCACTCTTGGGGATAAGGTGAATCAGCCCCTCCGAGGTATGGCAGCATCATACCCGACAACCACATTTCCTAAAGGGAAACACTGATAGCATCTCCAATATGATCCCAAAAAAGAATAAAGAAGGAGGGAGAAAGACCATCATCCCCTAGGCATGAACCACTGGAAAGAGCATGGAGTGCGTGAAGGAATTCATCCTTCGAGAAAGGGGCATCCATGGAAGAACACATAGCATCTATAATGAGCTTGGGCATGCACTCCTGAACTTTTTGCCGTGCCACATCTCTCTGAGGAGAGGGCACCTGTGCAGTCAACAAAGATCGATAAAAATCTAAAGTATCACCCCTAACCTTATCAGGCTCAATCTGAACCTCACCCTGTGAATCCTGCAAGTACCTCATAGAATCCCTGCTATGGGAAAGCCTGTGTGCTGAAAAAAACTCTTTGTTGCATCTACCACCCATCTGAGTCCAAAAAGCCTCATTCGCATGAAATGCGAACTCACCCCTCCTATCCATGGTCAACTGCAGCTCTACTCTAACTGTGGTCAAGAGGTCTGTAATCCAAGATGCATGTGGATGCTTTTCATGTTCCCTCTGAAGAGCAGCAATCCTACGCCTAATAGCTCTCTCCTTGTCCAAAGCCTCCTTCTTCTTGGACAAGGCAGTGCTATGATAATGATGGCTGGTCCTCTCAAGAGCTAGCACAATATTATGATGAGGATCAGGACCGTCCCAAGATCTCCATATCTCTCTGATCTCAAGGGAGATGTCAGCATCTAGATAAAGATAGTCAGGGATACAGAATGGGGAGAGGTCGAGCAAACCCTAGGCTCCTTGAGATAGAAAACGAAGGGGCAATGATCGGATTTGGTGGTGCCAGGCATAATAGCAATGGTGCCTCCTCTGTCCAAGGACCAATCATCCACATAAAAACTGTATAGACATGCAAAGATGCTCTCATCCTTGCTCTTGCAGTTATGCCAAGAGAAAGATAAGGAGTTTGGACATCTCTGGAAGTCATCCTCAGTCTAGCAATCCCTGCCAAAAAAGGAAAGCGTGAACCTCTCCCATGAGGTTCGCTCCAAAGGGTGTAAACCCCCTTCGTGTCCACCCTTCTTGTTGTCAGAAGGTTGCTCAACAATATTAAAATCTCCTCCCACTATCCAATGATCAATCTGGGGAATGACATTTGTAATGGTGTCCCAAAAGGCCACCCTTTCACCTCTCACATTAGGTGCATAGATATTCAAGATTCCCAAATTCTGACCCTCATGCATGATCAAGATCCACTCTGCTCTAGCAGGGATGATAACACCGTGCCCAATAACATGAGGCATAACAGATGCTGCCACTGAAATGCAAACAGCCCCTCTAGTCCCAACTGTCGAGGACCAAAAAGTGTGGCCAGAAAGCATCTTACTAGTTTTGCCACACATCGATCTATCCAATTTGTGTTCCCGCCAACAAAAGTACATCCATAGACCCTCCTGTAACAGCAGGGTGAAGCCGGTCCTTCTGAAGGTGTTTCCTACCATGGGTGGGAAGCCCTCCAAGGCCTTGAACATTCCATGAGACAATTCTCATGGAAGAGAAGAGGGTTTGACCCCCGATCTAAGAAGACGATGGGTAGCGTGAGGACGCCTTTCATAATGCTGGAGGATGGGAAAATCCACGGGGCAAAGTTCACTCTGACATGCCCTTGTTCGAGGCCCTGCACAGTACCTGCATATGTACGAGAAACCTATTCCCCCTACGAGGCATCAAAGGCAATGGCATCATGTTGAAAATCCTACAATACATGATCCCCACTGCGCTGAACATCCTGCATATCGCCCCCTCCAAGTAGAGAGGACTTAACAGAATCATCATGATTTGAGATATCATCTCTCTGTAAAGATGCATCAGCTTCTGACACATCCCTCTGACCAGGAACATCATCTATCTGTACATGATCTGAGGAGGCCTTCCCATAAATCGCACCGGCGGGCATGAGAGACATCTCGCCACACCTGGTGGACTGAAGGACGGGAAGGAACCAAGGGAGGTGGCACCTGAGAAGCATGCTTTACGAGGCCTACTACGACCCCGAGTTCGAGGGCAATCTCGAGCAAAGTGACCCTGTTGTGACAAACCCAACACTGATCAGGTTTACCTGCAATCTCTATACATTGCTTCAAAGGGCCTGGAAGCAAAACATAGTCCTCAAAGAGCTCAATTTCACGGGTAAGAACCATGACCCTAGGGACAACATTCGCTGAGGCAGTGACCACCTAGGCAGAAGATGTCGACAAAGGCTGGAGGGGGGGCACTTGAAGAACCAGCCCAAAGGCTGGAGGGGGGGCACTTGAAGACCCGATGGCCTGTAGCATAGGCCAATATGTGTGAGGAAGACCTAGGAATCTGAGAGTAATCGGGAAACGGTTCCAGTCTTCCTCAACAGGGTCAAAATAGCTGAAGTAGGGAAGAAAAAAACCTTCCTCGGGCCCAATGGCAAAGGGCTGCCCTTCAAAACCTCTAAGACTGCATCCTCGAAATCAAAACCTCTAAGGCTGCATCCTCGAAATCAAAATCCACCTGGAAGAAACCTCTTTCATGCAACCTGACATCTCGAAAGTGTGGAGCGAGGTCAGAAGGCAGAGCCGCCAAGACCCAATCCCAAGCTTGGAGAGGCAGAACGGGTGAGATCCAAAGATTTTGGCAATAAGGGTCATTTTTTAGTCTTTCTCTATTTCAGCGTAGAGGACCGTGAGCTAAGCTTCGGAAAAAACAATGGTTTGCCTGGCCGAGGGAGATTGATTAGCCATGATGCTAATAGAAGAAAAAGGCCGACTTGAACCTGGATGAGGAGCAATCCGAACCAAGGGGAAGAGGCACGCAAGGAGATGATGATATGGTGTTTGAGTTGCCAACTCTTGAGACCCCTACTAAACATGCATGTGAAGGGTGTATTCTTGGTAAAATACATTGGGCATCATTTCCAAAGGATGGATCTATGATAGCTGTTAAGAAATTACAGCTTATACATAGTGATGTATGTGGTCCTATGAGGACACCATCTATTGGTGGATATCTCTACTTCGTCACTTTTATTGTTGATTCTCCAGATATAGCTGGATGTATCCATTAAAGTAGAAGTCAAAGGTTTTTATGTGCTTTACGCACTTCGTATCCATGGCTGAAAATGAATGTGAATGTAAAGTTGGCACCCTTCGTTCAGATCAAGGGGGGGAGTATTTGTCCAAGGAATTTCATGCATATATGGCTGGAAAAGGCATAAGGCATCAATGTACAGTGCCATACACACCTCAGCAAAATGGTGTGGATGATGGGAAGAATAGGTCTCTCATGGCACGATGTATGGTGAAAGCCCAAGATATACCTTATGAAATGTATAATTCCAACAGTCATCAATGTATGAAATGATGACCAATAAACAATGTTTACTCCTCTTTACGTAAAGGTACTCTCATTTGGATTATTGTAAAAACCATTTGAACCAGTTATTCATTTATTTTTTCATATCATACTCTAGGAGCTTGCTTAATGCCATATAAAGCTTTTCTTAACCTGCATACTTTAGACTCCTATCCCTTTTGATGAACACAGCCATACATTCATTCTTGAATATGCCAGTGTAGACATTGTGGGATAGCATTTAGCTACTCCTTTGCCTAGGAGGAGACACGTGTAGGTTCGCATCATGCATTCTTATTCTTTTGTGGATCATGCTCTCATTGCTACTATATGCAAGGAAGAGGAACCTGTTTCCTTTAAGGAAGCATAGGAAAATGATCATTGGGGATGTAAGCCATGTAGGATGAGTACAACTCATCCTCAAAAATGACACCGGTATTTGGCATATTTGCCTTATGGTAAAAAGGCCATTGAGGTTTATAAGATTAAGTGTAATGCTGATGGTATCATTGACTGATACAAGGTAAGGCTTGTTGCAAAGGGTTACACTCAAGAAGGGCATAGATTATGATGAGACCTTTGCTCTCACGTCTCGTAAGGTGTATTATTGCATTGGCAGCGTGTCATAGATAGAATATACATTAGTTGGATATCAAGACTCCCTTCTTGAATGGTGATTTACATGAGGAGGTTTATGTATCTCAACATCCATTGCATCATCCACAATTGCCCCATCAATAGGTTGATTTATGGGTTAAAATTCAAGCTGATTTTTAGTTAGTATGGGCTGATTTGCAACATCTTGTTAAGCATTCGTTTACTCCACAAATGGATGTCTAGTATTATACAAATATAGAAGTCACCATACATTTTATTATTTTTTACATAAAAGAATGGGTTGAATTGAGTTCTCAACAAAGACATCTTTACTCACCAAAATCCATTTTGGTCGGATGGTAGAGTCTACACCCTTTGCTTTTGTGCTATCCCATAAAAATGCATTTAGTGCCTTATCATCCAGCTTTTAGAGTTATTTCTCAGGCACAAGAGCAAGACATCAAAAAACACACAAATTAGCCACCACAAAAGGCTTCTTGCCAGTGCAAGCTTCATAAGGGGTAATTGTTTGCAAGGCCTTGGTGTGAGGTAAGTGACACACATAACAATCTCTAACCAATGAACATGAGGGGCAAGTCCTTGCCTTTCACCATGCAACGTGCCATCTCCATGAGAGATCTATTCTTCCTCTCAGCCACACCATTTTGCTGAGGTGTGTAAGGTACCGTGCACTGACGTTTTATGTCTCTTTCAACCATGGATGCATGAAACTCCTTTGACATATACTCTTCTCCTCGATTTGTACTAAGGGTGCCAACTTTACATGCAGACACATTTTAAGCCAGCAAAACAAAGTGTTTAAAGCATGAAAAAACCTATTTTGAGGAGGACTGTTTTACTTGATACTCGGAATGATGTTGTTATATTGAAAGTTTATGAGTGGTCATAAAGGAGAATCCTCCACAAGGAAATGGAATTGTTTCCCATGGGTGCATCCTCATGGGGACCATCTACTACCGAGGTCGTGACCCCCTTGGTAGTCGCATTGTTTCCCATGGGTGCATCCTCATGGGGACCATCTACTACCGAGGTCGTGACCCCCTTGGTAGTCGCATGGGTCATGTTGCCATTGAGTGCCATGTGACTTTGTATTGAGGTTGTAACCCCCTCGTAGTGGCTCATGTGACCATCTATTGAGGTTGTAACCCCCTTGTTGGGTCATACAAAAGGGTATGATTTTGGCACACTTGGAGAGAGGGTTAAAGAACTAGGTGATCCTACATGATGCTAGAGGAAGTTATTCTTAGGAAGGTTGCTGGATGCACCTGAGGGGACTTCTCACGGGAGGCCATTGGAGGCACATGATGAGGAAGTTGACAGCCATGATATATGGCTATAGAGGTGGATAAGAAGTGGATATGACTATGATTTTGGAATGGAATAATATGGATATGGACCTGGATGCCATTCCCAAGCCATGATGCTGGTTTAAAAAGAATGTTGAATTTGATTCTTGTGAAAGACTATTTGGATTCAAACATTGTTTTCAAAAAGAGTGTGTGTGCGTATTCCATTAGTGGTCATGTACGTGCATGAAAGCATAAGAAATTTTAATTATGTGTGATCCGATTGCCAAAGTTGATTGGTCGAGCGATTGGCTAGACCCAAGGATATTGGGGATGGGTCAACCAAGTAATCCAAAAAAATCTAGAAAAAGAGTAGTGAGGTCTCACAGATAGAGCTTTATAGTTCCAACTAGTGGAATCATGTGCCTTTCTCGACTAGTGGAATTAGCCCGAGTTGCGAAGGAGATCCACCCAATTAGCCATTCGTGGAGACATCGTTCAAGGTGAGGTCTAGAATAAGTCTTCCTGCCCCTCAAGTTGAGATATTCACTAACCAACCCTTAGAGGAAACGATGGGGCTGGGGTCTTACAGGTTCACATCTTTCTTAGCTTTGTAAAACTTCATACTTATCTTTCTTTACTTGGTCAAGCTCATGGGGTTGGTCTCTATTTTCATGTCTAGAAAGCCTTTCTCTTTTGCAATGTCTAGTTATTTATCTTTGAGAGGTTTGTCTCTACTTCATCAATTGGTTGATCTTCACAACTATCTTAAAGGCCTATAACTTTTTTTTCTTTTGGAAGGCATTTCTTTGGTGGTTGGCTTGGTTGATGTTAACCACTCCGTAAGTTATGTTTTCACATACTTCACCTATCGCGTAAGGTGCTTTGCCATCTTACCTGCTCAAACGAGCACTTATTCTTTATAAGATGGTGTTAAAACATATGAAGTGGCCTTGCCTTATGCTTAATGTCAAATAGGGAAAGTCAGATGGACTCCATGAATATTGTTGCTTAAGAGTAGTAATAGAGGTCGGACTTCATGAACATAGTTGCTTAAGACTAGTAATAGAGACCAGACTATTTTTAAGATTTGGCTAGTCTAGTGTGAAAACTAACCATTTTTAAGATTTGGCTAGTCTAGTGTGAAAACTAACCATTTGTATATAATAGCAATGTAGAATCATTCCCTTGTAATAGTTTTACTTATGAGCTCTCCTCTTCCCTCTTCTTGCTAACTTATATGCCATTGAATCTTGCTTAGAAGTGTGCAAATCCATCAAAAAACAATAAAAAACCATTTAATTACTTATATAACATTTATTCAAGAGGTTTAGGATCATTGATCATACCCTATCAACTCTAAGAAAACTCAAAAACCACAAAAATCTAGGTTAAACCAGCTCTGGGGTAAGGAAAGTGAGCCCACTATGTAGACGTGAGCCTAGAGATGTGAACTTGAACATGTGAGCCTAGAGACGTGAGTCTAGAGACATGAACCTAGATGCATGAGCTTGTAGATATGAGCTTACAGACGTGAGCCTATGGACATGAACCTATAGACGTTGGGAGGGGAATCTCAAGCCCATCCTAAACGTGATGTGTAGATACATGAAGTGGGTATAACATGGTGTGAAATGTATCCAAAGTGGCAAAAGATGTGTGGCAATTGAGTGGATAAGCACACATGCACAAATGAAAATAGAAAGCACATGGGCAATCTAAAGAACCGGGTTGCGTAGTATTCCAGAAGGAAAGGAGGGGGCGACGAGGAGAGAAAAGGAGAATTGGGGGAAGTTTTGTCGGTGTCTCATTGAGATTATGGCAAGAGTGTCCACCAAGGAGCAAGACCGCTAGTGAGAGACTACGTAGTTGAGTGAGCTCCTCCGTAGGTGTGTTTGTTGTAGGCTAAAGTTCTTGCATATTTTCAAGTTTGTAAAAGAAGAAATTAACGCAGTGAGATAAATTGTTTGGATCAAAGCAGAGGTAGAGCTAGAGACGAGAGAGTCTTGTAAGAGGTATGTCCCCTAGGATCTTTGATGAGCTGAACTTCGTTAGATACTTGATTCATATCAGTTTCTTCTGTCAGTTGAGTGCTATTTTTGTGTGGAAAAGGCCTGTCATTCGTGGCAATGGATTTGATTGGTTGTGTCGCCGGGGTCTTCTTGTAAGGGATCCTTGAGTTTCTTTTGTGTTTTCTTCTGATATGATGGTGCCGATGTCTCAAGGCTATTGAGACATTGTTGTTCTTGTGTATCTGAAGAGGACAAAGAGGTTTCTGGTCAGCTGGAAGTCAACTGAGGTCAAGAGAGACTGATAGGTGAAAGATCAGAGCATTTGGAGGTCAATGATGAGCTGAGAAGACAGCTGGAGGTGGCAGCTAGTTTAGATAGGGAGGTTGGGAGAGTGTTGAGGTATTTGGAGGTGTCAGCTAGAGGGCTCATGATAGGAGCAAGGTTGGTTAGTACCCTTCGAGCTAGGATTTCAGTGTCCCCAAGTTTTGATCCTGTTACATTTTCTTCTTATGTGTCTATTGGTGGTGTAGTAGAGGCCATCACCCAGTCACTACACATGCTTTGGTGCCCCCAATAAGGATCAGAAGGCTCTTGCTTAAGGCTTTGGTTAGCAAGTTGGAATCCACTGGCTAATCAAATCAGGACCAATGGTTGATTTTGGATATGATGTGTTCAGAGGTCAAAAGGGTGAGGATGTCACCCAGTTTCTTAGGAGGATTAAATTGGTGGCTTTGAACAATAATATGGATGATGATGCCTAAAAGCTGAGGATGGCAGATTTGTTATTAGAGGATGCAGCTAGGGAGTGCTTTGAATACGAGGCCACAGAGCTGACAAGGAAGGAGAGAGAGGCAAACAAGTTGGTAGTTCCTATGGATATGCATTTGGAGAGAGAGACTTATGTGGAGATTCCAAGAGTCTTGGAACCAAGTAAAGGGCATAGTGGTATGTATTAAGAGGTATAGAAGCTGACTGTCTGCTGATTAGGTAGGGAATCTAAATGTTGTTGTGCTAGGGATTTTGGGAGTTGATTGAGATCAAGAGAAACCCCGGAATTAATTTGATAATGTGAACATGACTGGAGCTATTATGGAAGTGATGGAGTCTTTGAGTGGATATCTCAAGCTAGACAAATTGAAACCAGCTTCAACTTCTTGTAAAATCATTGTGGTAGTATTCAATCTTGGTCTTAATAATTTCAACATGTTGCTTGCTATGCCCAAAGAGAGAGAGAGAGAGAGAGAGAGAGAGAGAGAGAGAGAGAGAGAGAGAATGCTTACTATATGTGTATCTATAAGAGATAAATTTTTGTCTAAAATAAGCATTACTTTAATTGCAAACACCAAATCCTTGTACAAGAGACATTTTTTTGGTCTAAACTCAGCATTGTTTTATTATATGTGTGTGTATAAGAGACAATTTTTGGTCTAACTGAGCATTGCTTTAATTGTGAACACCAAATCCTTGTAATAATCATTTGCTGCTATTGAATCCTTGGTTTTGATTTTCTCTCCTCTCTACTTAATTATGGTTTAGATGCTGCATTAACACACACATCTTATGCTTTGCAAGTTGATGAGAACCACAACAGGTGCCTTTTCAATGCATTGCTTCCTTTTTCACCTCCATGCCTTGTGCACTTGAAATATGCACCATGTGCCCTCCGGTGAGGTTTCTCCATCCCTTGTGCACTCTATCTTGAGACCTTAATAATGTACCAATAGTCATGTGCTTGTAGTATATGCTGAAAGAAGGGGGAAAATATTACATATTAGTATAGAGTACAATATGAGAGGTAGTTGAGTATGTTGAGAGGTAGTTGAGTATGTTGAGAGTATGTTGAGAGAGGTAGTATTTCATATATAGTAAGTGAGCTTGTGAAATGACAAGGATTAAACGATCCACTGTGCTTGTTGCATCATCCCAACATAGAATCTAGGACACACGCATTGTGACAGACATGACTAACTAAACATTAACTCTGTGTGTGTGTGTGTGTGTGTGTGTGTGTGTGTGTGAGAGAGAGAGAGAGAGAGAGAGAGAGAGAGAGAGAGAGAGAGAGAGAGAGAGAGAGAGAGAGAGAGTTCTCAACATGTAGAATATAAAGTGTTATTCTCCCCAAACTTCAATAAATGCTTTTGAGAATTTCGTGAAAACTTCTCGAAATGACAAGGCTTCCTCCAGATCAATCACATTCTTTCTTAGGAATTTTGAGATTAAATTGGAACACTTCCCAAAATGGCAAGGCTTCCTCCAGATCACTCATATGCTTTCTTAAGGATTTTGGGATCAGATTGGGATAATAACGTATTGAGTAATCAAAAGCTGAGCCACATCAAGTGTTCAATTCAAGTATATAATTAAGACACATGAACTTCACCTCTCTTTTGGCTTTCATAGGTTTTAAAAAATTAACGATGCGTAGAGATGGCTTGAATACTAAGAGAAGAGGTTCACAATAATGTATTAATAAAGGTGAATGCCAATGGTCACAAATTTAAGATAATGGTGGCAGAAGTTTCTTGGTCTCTATTTGACATTAACATGTGGTTACTATCCTCAAGATTTTGTATTTGAAATCCTAACTATTAGAAAAAGCAGGGAAGCATCATTATCAATCAAGAATTTTGTCAATGAGCTGGTGGCACGGCTTGAAGGTCTGATTGATATACCCTATTATATTTGGTCCTTCTGTGAGGCCAACTTTTGGCTTGAATATAATAATATTTTTATATCTATTTTTGAGATAATCTAAGATTTCATATGTTTGGTTACACACACACACACATTATTTTATTAGTGAGTTGGTCGTGTGGCTTGAAGGTCTAATTGATATACCCCGTTGTATTTGGTCCTTCGCGAGGCCAACTTTTTGGCTTGAATATATTAATATTTTTAATATCTATTTTCGAGATAATTTGAGATTTCATATGTTTGGTTACACACACGCGCGTGCGCGCACATGCACGCATTTCAAAAAGAAGACTTATAAACACGATTAATGATAGAAAGTGTAATAATCATGTAAGTCAAAATTATACAAAGAAGTTGCTTAGATAGTAGAGTCTCATTTTTGTTTGGTTTTGGATCCCCAAAAGTATTTTTACATTTTGTATCTTCCTCAAGATTTTATCCTTGCAAAGCCACAAAATTAACTTACTGCATTTGAACTCCTCCTAGATTAAGCATTTTGCAAGACATACCATCCACAAATTGTCCCATCTCCTTTGTTGTGGTGTTTGATAAGAAACAATTTCATTAGGCTTATGAGAGAGAGAGAGAGAGAGAGAGAGAGAGAGAGAGAGAGAGAGACATGGCTATTGGTGGGGGGGCGGGTGGTTTGGTGTATGTGTATTATGGGACACCTCATTGATCTTAACCCACGACATGTCAGCATATTACATTACTTTTTAGTAGCTCTCAACAATATTAACAATCCATATTATTTCTCGATTCTCGTTTTGTATTACATGCTTTGTCTTGTAAAATGGGCAGTAAAATTTTACCATGGCTCCTTGCTCACAATCGTTAAGAGATTTGATAATTTTAAGATTGGCTTTTAAGTACCATTCTATTTCAAATTCTATTACATATGAGATTGTAAGATTATCACTGCTTGATTATTTTTGAATGACCTAAGGGATATTAGAGAGTGTAGTAGGGTTAGCTGCCCGGCACACTACGAGAGTGGTGGTTCTAGTCTAGACAGTATGTCCTAGAGTCCTTATCTCTCACACATAACACAAAAACACTTGAACAAACTTGAATGTAAAGTTAGAACAAATGCAAAGAAGACTGAATCACTTGCATTACCTCCACATGTTGCTTTACAACTCCTCACTACACCGTGCACACCTATGGTCACAGTGAGGTGGAATCCCACAGAATGACAGTGACTATAGGACTCAATGAATGAACAAAATGACAACGACGAAGAGAATGAACCGAAGGTGAGTAGTAGCATGAAGAGTTGGATCACATCCCCCCCCCCAAGTTCCTTTGATGTGTCTTTGAATGCCATGGAAAGTCCTCAGCGAGTCTCACCCCGGTGTGCTAGAAGGTAAAAAGGAGAAGTATTATAAGCTTTAAATGGAAGCCCTGGTAAACGGCATAACTACTTATCGGGGTGGGGTTCAAGACGTTGGTGAGAATCCTCTACCTTTGGTCCAAAGGTGTGTCGGTGGGGGAGATGCCAATCGGCAACAGTTGATGAGGGAGATACCAATTAGCGTGGAGTGCCTTCAATGATGTGTGAGCCGTCTGCTTTTAGAGATTCTTGGAGGTCCATTCTAGTCTAGTTGGACGGTCCAACTAGACTAGTCCAATGAGTGGTGTCTTGGACCAGTCTAATAAGGATGGTCCAGGCTGCAACAGTCACATTGTGGACACCCTTAGTGGTTATAAGAATTTTAGTGTACTTGTAGCAAGGTTACCTGCCTAGTACACTACGAGAGTGGTGGTTCTACTCTCGACAATATGTCTTAGAGTCCTTAGCTCACACAACAGATAGAACACATGTGAAGAAGATTGAATCACTTGTATTACTTCCACATGTTGTTACAACTCCTCACTACACCGTGCACACCCAATAGTGGTCATAGTGAGGTGGAAACCTATAAAAAGACAATGACTATAGGACTCAAGGAATGAATAAAATGACAATTATGAAGAGGCTGAGCTAAAGGTGAGTAGCATGAAGAGCTAGATTGCATCCCCCTCCCCCAGTTCCTTTGATGCATCTTTAATTGCTCAAGTGACTCTCACCACCGGAGGATGCCATTGGTGAGAATCCTCTATCTTTGGTCCAAAGGTGCGTTGGTGGGGAAGATGCCAATCGGTGATTGATGAGAGATGTCAATCAACGTGCAATGCCTTCAATGATGCTTGAGCCTTATGCTTTTGGAGATTCTTTGAGGTCCTTTCTAGTCTAGCTCGATGGTTGAGCTGTACTAGAGGAAAATAAGGATGTCCTAGACCAGTCCAATGAGGATGGTTCAGGCTACAATAGTCTCATTGTGGGCACCTTTAGTGGCTACAAAGAGGGAGAAAAGCTAAGATAGAATATTATGGATCTCCTTTGGAACTTGAAAATCAACTAACCACCATGTATCTTCCCCAGAATGGACACTATAAAAACTATGGGATCAACCTTGAGCATCTTATTTGTAACATCCATTAATCCATTGTTTATCAAGACAAACCTCACCCCTGAAGCTTTTGAGATTTCTTCAATTCGGATTCATCCATGTTGATTTAAAATTGTATCCTCTTGTGCTCTAAATTGACAGTAATAAGTTAGATTTAGTTAATTCCTCATGAGATGATAAGGAACAATATTATATTATAAAAGTAAATACATTCTGGAGTGATGTTGTAGAAGCATACTATCTAGTCTTCTAGTTTCTCAATATTAAGTAAGAGGCCATTCTCTTTTGAAAGCTTGAAAACACGTTTTTTTTCTTGATTATTAGAGAACACGTTTTGATCATGTTCTCCAAGTTCATCTTAAACTACATTTGTGCAGAGTTGCTTTTTGTTTTTGAACCTATCACACTAAAATATCTAAGATAAAGAACGCATTCAAATTCAATAGGATTTATAAAGGGACATAGATACCTCTTTTTGGCATTAAAAGTAGGCACATCCAATATCAATAGGATTTATAAAGGGACATAGATACCTCTTTTTGGCATTAAAAGTAGGCACATCCAATATCAATAGGATTTATAAAGGGACATAGATACCTCTTTTTGGCATTAAAAGTAGGCACATCCAATATCAATAGAATTTATAAAGGGATATAGAATACCTCTTTTGGCATTGAAGGTAGACATTTATAATATCCTTAATAGTGCAATGTATCTATTATGATGATATACATAACATCATATCCCTTTCTACTTATTACAGCTCTATCACAAGTAGGCACATCCAATATCAATATGATATACATACCCTTTCTACTTATTACAGCTCTATCACAAGTAGGCACATCCAATATCAATAGGATTTATAAAGGGACATAGATACCTCTTTTTGGCATTAAAAGTAGGCACATCCAATATCAATAGAATTTATAAAGGGATATAGAATACCTCTTTTGGCATTGAAGGTAGACATTTATAATATCCTTAATAGTGCAATGTATCTATTATGATGATATACATAACATCATATCCCTTTCTACTTATTATAGCTCTATCACAAGTATAAATAAAATCAACCCTATGCGTCGACTTTGCCATCTTCTTAAATACATCATTCACCATAAGTTTTCATACTCTCTTTCTCCTTGAGTCTTTAACAAGTGTAAAAATTTATGAAGTAGGTGGTGGAAGACTTATCTTCATTATCCTAGATTATCCGTCTTTAGCAAAATTTGATGATATTGTTTTGTACACAAGATTAAGATCAATGTCATAATAAAATCACAAAGAACATAATACAAAGAAAGTTATTGAAATATTCAATTTACTTACTTTATTGTGTGAATTTTGTTTTCTTTTCTTGCACCTCCTTGGATTTTTTATTGATCAAAACTTAGAAAGTCTTTACGTCTGCTCTTCGAATTCCCAATTGTGTTTGCTTAAGCCTTGAGAGTTCTCATTCTCCTTTACTTCTTCTTTTTTGGTTATGTAGTCATGATAGTTTAGATATTTCGATATCTTGATCTTTTTTTTTTGAGTTATAAAATATGGTTTTGATGATGTTTATTGTTTTATAATAATGATTGAACATGAAAATTCTAGAAACTATTTTGTTTGCTTTTAATAATAGCTTCTTGTCTTAATCTCTTGTAATATCTTAGAAAGCCTAAATCTTGTTGAGATGTCAAGTTCAACATGAGCTAACACTCACGAGGCACCTGCGTGACCATTAAACATTTATATCACTGTCGGGTTTGGTAGCTGGCACCGACATATCTTCGCCAGAGATTCTATAGTTGGAATACACTGACTAGTCCACACTTACCCACTCCACTTTAGCGTGTTCACATTATGGAGCACTTGTATACACTCTAGTATGCGTGTTCACATTATGGAGCACTTGTATACACTCTAGTATGTGTGTCAGTCACTTTATCTCTTTGTGTGACCTCTTTTTGTTGAAGAAGAACAAGAACAATTTTCAACCTCTCACCTTGTGTGTTCTCTTCTAGGGTTTGTGAGATTGTGTGTGTGCTTGGCAAGAGCTCAAGCTCCCTTCTCCCCTGCATCTTTTCATAGTATTAGAGCATGGTTCATGCTAAGAATTGAGCGGCAAGAAAGAGAAGCATAGGAAGTGGTTCGAGGGTAAGAGCTTCATCTACTCTTCCCCCTTTGTGTTGGCTACTACACCCTTGTCGGCTTCGGGAGGCACCAACAAACGAATTCCGATTGAGGAGCTTTCTTCGTAGAAGTGGAGCTTAAATGCAACTATAATGTTCTTCTTCGGGCGATATTTTTCGGGCCAAAAATACATTTCAGGTGCTCTAGACCTCCGTTTTTCAGTTCGCCAGGCGGGCACTATCGATAAGTTTCAATTCTCTATAGAAATCTATTTTTGGTACTGGAGGAAGGGCGATTGGTTGTGCAGACACTGTGTGTACTATGAAGAGGTCTTATAAGTGCTATTGGGTATATGTATGTAAGTTGAGATCAGTGGTTGTGACAGTTTGGGTGTAGCATAATACCGCTGCAAAGAATACATCAGTTT
Source organism: Cibotium barometz (assembly GCF_041138505.1). Classification (NCBI taxonomy): domain Eukaryota; kingdom Viridiplantae; phylum Streptophyta; class Polypodiopsida; order Cyatheales; family Cibotiaceae; genus Cibotium; species Cibotium barometz. The sequence continues at coordinate 43,790,656 of NC_141060.1, forward strand.
GTGGAGGTCAAACAAGAGTGCTGTTTTGGGTGAGTTTGTTTTGTAGACAAGATGTCAAATGATGGAATTAACCAGATTGTTGCAAAGAAGCTTGACAAGAACGATTTCCATGCTTGGAGGTTTAGATTAATAAATTTTCTGATGGGAAAAGGCTATTGGGACTACACTGAAGGTGAACATGAGAGAAGGCACCAGAGATATTGGAGATTAATCTAACTAATGCAGATGTAAAAGAATACAAGGGTTGGAATCAAGGAGCAAGGAAAGTCATGTATTGCTTTCTATTAGCATACATGACACTATGATTGGGCATATACATGATGCCAAGTCACCCAAGGAGGCATGGGACACCTTGGTGAAGCTGTATGAAACTAATACAAGGCACGAAAGATTCAGTTGAAGAATGAGCTTCATACTATGGAGAAGAAAAACATGTCTAATGATTATGCCTTGAAGATCAAGGGCATTGTAGAATCCCTTGCATCTATTGGTGTTTTTGTTGATGATGATGATAAGGTGAAAGTATGTCTACATGGTCTCGGGCCACAATACAAGGCATTGAAGACATCTATTCAGACTCGGGAAAACATTCCCAACTTTACAGATTCGGTGTCAATGTTGATCATTGAAGAGAAGAATTTGGGTGAAGATCAACAGTCTTCATAAAATAAAAACAATTCAGAGCAGTAGGCCTTCTACACAAGTTTAGGTAGAGGTCGTGGACATGGCCAAGGTGGTGCCGAACAGGTAATCAAAATTATGGTCAGCAACAACAGTCCCATGAATCACAATAACAACACAGAGGTGGAAGAGGCCAGTTTAGAGGCAGGGGAGTCAAAGAGGTCGTGGTAATTGGCAAAGGCAACATAATAATACACGAGGCTATTTTTACCGTGGTAAGCCTGGACATGTGCAGGCAGACTGTTATAAGAAGCAGAATGACATGCGAAATGGAAAAGTGCAGCAAAATAACTATGCGTCCTCTAATAGAAATAATGAGGATAATAATGAGGTTGTTTGTTATGCAACATGTAGTTAATGCAGTGTCTGGAAAGGATGTAGCAGCATGTAAGGATGATGTATGGTATGTTGATTCATGTGCTTCGAACCATATGACAAGTCATGGTGAGTGGTTCAAGGAAATGAAGAGTCTTGAAAGACCAGGTTTTGTTGAAACAGGGGATGACACCGTTCATCCGATTGCCCATGTTGGAGATATGCCATTTTCTATGCAAGATGGAAAGGTGAAGTACGTTGCAGATATACTTCATGTTCTGAACATTACAAAGAATATAGTTTATGTTGGCCAAATGATTAAGCAAGGTTTGTAGGTGCAGTTTAACCGTGATGGCCATTATGTAGAAGACTTTAAAGATAAGTGGAGCTTGGTTTGCAAAAGGGAACAGAGTGGGCATAATGTTTACATTGAATGTGAATATGCCTAAAGTGCAATGTTTGCAAATGGTTCAGGAGTTGTTGCAGATACAAACATTTGGCATATGAGAATTAGGCATGTAAATGTGCAAAGAATGAAGTCTATTGGTTATGAGGAGATGTTTGCCCTAGTTATTGTAAAGATGGCAATTGTGAGAGCTATGATTGTAGTGGCTGTAGCTAAAGGCTGGTTTTTACATCATATGGATGTAAAAAATATGTTCTTGCAAGGTGACTTATAAGAAGAAGTGTATATGGATTAGCCACCTGGTTTTGAGGATACAGGTCACCCATAGTATGTATGTAAGCTTTTTAGTAAGGCCTTGTATGGGGTTGAAGAAAGCTGCACGAGCATGTCATGACAAGATTGTTGAGTTTCTTGTCACTATTGGTTTTCATATGGCAGATGCAGATCACTCTTTGTATGTGCGCAAGAGTGATAAGGGTATTGTGATCATCACCATCTATGTAGATGATCTTATTGTTGGGGGGGTGACAACTTGGAAGAGATTGAGCATGTGAAAAGTATTCTCAAAAGGAAGTTTGACATGAAGGATTTGAGAGATCTGCGCTAATTTTTGGGCATTGAGGTTTCGCACACTTGCTGATGGTATTTGGCTGTCAAATAGACACAGTATGTATTGGACATGTTGTCCAAGTATGGGATGGCTGGTTGTAAGCTAATCTCGGTGCCATTAGATCAAAATGGCAAGCTCAGTGCAGATGCAGGTTATGTGTTGGAGGACCCCACTATGTACATGAAGATTGTGGGGAGTTTAATCAATGTCACGATCAGCTGACCAGATTTGAGTTACATTGTTGGCTTAGAGAGCCAGTTTATGCAAGTTCCGTGCAAACCACATCTTGACAGTGTGCAACACACACTTCAGTATTTGAGGGCCATTGTTGATTATGCAGCAGGTGTACCATTAGAGCTATATGAGTACACAGATGCACATTGGGCACGTAGCATCTCAGACAGTAGATTTACTAGTGGATTTATGTTTTCATTGGAGAGTGCTATTGTGACATGGAGCAGCAAGAAGCAACCATAGTTGCCTTGTCGAGTACATAGGTAAAGTACAGAGGAGCTGCGATGGTAGCGTGTGAGGTATATTGGTTACGTAAGCTACTTGCTGCATGTGGAGAGAAAGGTTGTCATATATTGTGACAATCTTAGCAGTATACAGTTGGCCAGGAACTCAGTTTTCCATGCACAGATGAAACACATTAAGGTACACTACCACTTCATCAGGAAGAGAGTCTTGAAAGGTGACATTGACTTGGCCTACGTCAACACATAGGATCATGTCGCAGACATCTTAACGAAGGCCTTGGGAGCTGAGAAGCTCCGCAGATTTTGAGATATGCTTAGAGTTCACAAGCTGGAGTTGAGCTTGAGGAGGAGTGTTGAGATGTCAAGCTCAACATGAGCTGACACTCACGAGGCGCTTGCATGACCGTTCAACATTTACATCACTGGCGGGTTTGGTAGCTGGCACCAACATATCTTCACCAGAGATTCTACAATTGGAATACACTGTGACTAGTCCACACCTACCCACTCCACTTTAGCGTGTTCACATTATGAAGCGCTTGTATATACTCTAGTATGTGTGTTAGTCACTTTATCTCTTTCTATGACCTCTTTTTGTTGAAGAAGAAGAAGAACAATTTTCAGCCTCTCACCTTGTGTGTTCTCTTCTAGGGTAGTCATCTATCTCTTTGTGTGACCTCTTTTTGTTAAAGAAGAAGAAGAGCAATTTTCAGCCTCTCACCTTGTGTGTTCTCTTTTTAGGGTTTGTGAGATTGTGTGTGTGCTTGCAAGAACTCAACCTCCCTTCTCCCTTGCATCTTTTCAACTCTCCATCTCCATTGCCTATATATATTGCCATCTCCATCTTTTCAACTCTCCATCTCCATTGCCTATATATATTGTAGCAATGATATTGGGTTATTGAATTTAGATAGGAATTTGAAATTTGATCATGTGAATATAGAGAAACCATTACACCAAAGAGATAAGAATTTAGATCCTCACGTCTAAGTTGTGTCTCTTCTTGTACTTGTAACTTTCTTTTGCCATTATGATGCCTAGGTTGACCAATATATTCTTAAGTGCTAATTGGGCATGAAAAATATATTTTTAGGATGAATCAAGAGTTGATTAGGTCGTTTGTGGTGCTTCCATTTTGAAATAATTTGAGTTTTCTTGTTTATGATTTTGTCCTCAAAATGGATTTTGAGATATGAAAAATGGTTCAACTTTTCCCTTAGATTTTGAGTTGTAATAGTTATAAATTCCTTACCGAGACATTGCATTTATGGTAATAAAATTTTATTAGTTCATATATCCAGATAGTGAAGTGTCTTTAAGAGAGAATTTTAGTCACGACCTACTACCAAGATATGCCTGGCCTACTTTTTGGGTGAAAATAGTGTAGTTGGAATTTTTACCTTCGCACCAAAAGATAGATATAAGAATTTTCTAAGGAGGCCCTCTTTTGAGGACCTCCTAGGCCCCGTTATGTCTAAATCATACCAAGTATAAACATATATGGTTTACATTTCTAGGTAAACCATATAAACAATGTAAGTAAACATATATGGTTTGCATTTGTACACTATGTGTAGATGCATAGTAGCAAGAAACTAAAGAGACCGAACATAGATTAGATGGAGAAACCGAGTAAACATACATACATGGTACATACAAAGAGATCAAACCAAATATATAGAGATGAAAGAACATAAGTAAATATACATGCGGATGGTAGTATACATGTAGATGCATAGTATATGCCATGGTAATATGTATGGCAAGATTTTCAAACTTTATTCGATGATGCTTTTTGATTTTTGGCTCTAATCTATGAGAATATAGAAAACACCTCTCAAAGAATCCATGTACATCAACATATTAACTAATATCAATAGTTGATGAAGTTACTTATTTTGACTATGCCAAAATCACTTCTTTTATGCATGATGTGTATGTGAGTTAAAAAAAAGACCATACACACAGTCTGATAGGTAGGTGCACAAGTCTCTCCTTAGAATTATAATCATAGAGAAATGTGCCATTCTCCTTCAAATGGACACTTTCAATGTTGAAAGTGGAGGCTAGTGCAGTGTTACAAAGCTACAATAATGTACTTACATGGTGTGCACTCGCTTTAAATCTTTCTCGAGCATTTCTCATTGGGCAATTCTCTATCTACATGTGAGAAACCTCTAAGTTATAAATGAGAAAGGTGAGAAAAGTTTTTAAACGATAATGAAGCTAAGTTTGAAGTCTAATATGGTCCCTATCGGATAATGTGGTTGGTTGGTCATTTTAGACCAAGTTGTGGGTTGGCCAATTACATGGCTGATCTACGTCCTTGCCAACCCTGGGTACTATATTAGACTAGTTTTGTAGCCCTAGTTCATCATCGAGCTCATTGTGTTCAAGCACTCTTCTAAGCAACACATCCTCTATCCAGAGTAAAGGCCTTTTAGACCAAGTCGTGGGTTGGCCAATTACATGGCTGATCTACGTCCTTGCCAACCCTGGGTACTATATATAGACTAGTTTTGTAGCCCTAGTTCATCATCGAGCTCATTGTGTTCAAGCACTCTTCTAAGCAACACATCCTCTATCCAGAGTCTATTCAATGAAGCTAAGTTTGAATCTACACAATAAAAAATGAGAGTGAAGGAGTTAGGCTCCTCAACAAAGAATGGCTAGTTTTTCCCTAACTCATACATTGATCTTCCTCACATTTTGCTGAGGCTTGGAGTCCTCGCACTATTTTTGCACAAACCTCATGAGATGCTCTAGCAACACGTTTGTAATCCAATTAAGAGAGGTGGTCCACATCTGTTGGACGGCCATGTGATTAGAACTAAAGACTTGAACAATACCAAAAAAGTCATAAATCTTGCTTCTAGGAGTTACCTTCCCAGTACTTCTTCATGAGGAACACCAAGTTGTGGATGCTGTGGGAGCACGATGAGTGAGACACATATTTATACGAGCTAGCATAGGTGGCTATTTCTAAAGGAAAATAGAACATTAAAATCCATTTTAACATATTAAATATCTACAGTTAAATTCTACTACTCTTTTTTAAACATAAAAGAAAAGACGGTTGATTTATCATGGCAAAATCTGTGTTCGTTGCGCAAGAGCTTATTTGAATCTCGTCACCTTGAGAACGCGAAGCCGAAAGGAAGCAGACACCAAGCAAGGAAGCATGTCGAAGCCCAAGCCCCAAACGAAGACAGAGGCAAGGAGCGGCACTCCGGCGCCCTCTCGTGACGAGGTAATATGCCACCCTAAACATAACTGTTGTATCTAGTACCATGGTTTCTGCGCAACTATCAAAAAGCCGCTTACAGGCCTTCATGCCGAGCTATCGCAGCTCATTGGAAGGGCGCCATACCCCAGCCCCATGCAAGAGTTGAAGATTCATCTAAGAACATGAAACGTGGTACAAAGAAGAAGAGATCAACGTCTCTGTTTCAATTTGAAGTAGAGCATACTATGGCCTTACATGTGGTATCATCACTAATTGCACCATAGGGCTTTTGTGGATTCAATCTCGTTCAAAATGCCCTTGAGAGCATCAAAAGAATCTGAATAAGGCATTTACCGAGAACTATGGTGGTGCTCGTAAAATCACAAGCCGTGTCCTCCTTGCAATTGGTGTGTTGGTACCCACCTCTAGTTGTGAGGTGGGGTGACTGGTGTCAGCGGAGTGTATGGTGTGGTATAGTATCCACCGTGGGTGGGGGAGAATTATTGTTGCTAGTGATGCTGGCGGAACACTTTGAGGTAGAAACAATTCTTGTTGTCATGACTACCCATTTCACAGAAAGTGCGGAAGCGCCATGGTGGGCACTCCTGTGTGGTATGCCCAAATGCCTGGCACAGAGCACATGTTGATTTTTTTAGCTTCTGTATTTCCTTCTTGAGTTGGGCCAGGGGGCCTTGCTCATTCTCAAATTTTCGCAATTTCAGGGCTTTCAGTTTGCGTTTGAGTTGGGCGATTGGATCATCAAAATAAGTGATAGGACAAGTGGCACCCCATGCTGAGTCGCGCTCGAACATGAGTTAGGCTTTTGCAATTGGGATGTTATCTCTTGAAACTCTTGTAGGGTAGACGCTAGCCTCATGCTCTCACGGATTTTTTGCTTGGTGGTTTGTGGCAATGCCTGCATAGTCCAATGGTGCACCTTGAACTTGCCGGCATAGATGGGCAAGCATTGTCACCCACACTTTGGGCCTTGTCCAGGCTGTAGCTGCAGAGAACTGAGATCTTTGAGGATGTGGTCCTCCTCGTAGTTACCTAGGCATAAGGTGCGGAGGAAGGTATCTCTTAAAGCTCCGTCTCCAAAGTGGTTGACTGATGATCTCAACCGGGCACAATGGTGCCAAGAGAGTCCTCTAGGGGTCGATGAGAAAAAGATCCCATGATCCCACTCCCTCATGAAAACAGTGCGATTTGCTTGCACAGATCTGGATGGTCCTTGTATACGAGCCCCGTATAGTATAAATGCACCGAGTGTCGTATATGTGAATGCCCTCTATAGCCTCTGTGCATATGGCCCTTGAAATCTGCCAAGCTATGATACTGGCAATGATCCCCCAAGTAACATCAATCCTCTGCAGAGGTGATGTATACTGTGTATGAGGAATATCCAATAGCATGCAACCTTGGGCGACACCTTTCCATATCATTATGGCGGTGTCCAATCCCTGCCCTCAAAAAATATATGTGGACCAGATTGAGTGAGTCACAAACAATAACACCCCAAGTAACATAGATGGTATCTCTCCTCAATCTGCTCATATGCTGAGATATCGAGCCCCAAGTCTTGTGATCAGCTGTATAGTGCATATTGTACACTGCATATGCAATGTTGTATTGTCTTAGAAGCTACTGAATCTACCGAGCATCTTGGCAGGAGGGGTCTGCACAAAAAATAGCCCTCCACTGATTAATGGGGAGGTCACCGTGTAAGAATGACCAAAAGAAGTGGGAAATCTGGCTCCTCCTGAATCAGTGCCAAAGTGTGTGCCAAAATATCGTTTGATTCAATGGGGTAATGTCATAACTCTCCAAGTGCGGCCTGAGTGTAGGAATCGCTTCTCCAGGCCTGGATCATGGCTTTTCGCTCAAGCAATTAATCGCTCTGTTGCTTCATGAGAATCATGAAATTTTGGAACATCGCTTGCATCTTGTCCCCAGTGAGAGCACTTCTCCATGATGCAGTCGCTGTAGAAGTGACATTCTCTTCTTGGATTTGTTGCTCTCATCGTCCAAGGTCTCGCAATAGTGGGAGTTGCCAAGGTTCTTCCTCACCGCAAATAAACCATCCACTATGTGTGTGTGGGGAGACGTTTCCGGTCGTGTTCTAGAGGCTGAAAACCAACCGTCCTTTGAGGGATAGGAGTCACACTGGAATGGGGAGTGCTTCTGGTGCCTAATTACCACTTTTTTCTTGGCTGAATTTCTTCACCAAAAGGCAAAGCTCTGATCCCACTGTAACCTACAGAAGCTTATACTTTGATAAATAACTTTCAGCCCTTTGTTCTTGACGATGTGTAGCCCAATGTAATGAAAGCAGAGAGACAAATACATAGGATTGGGTGCCAACAAATACCCTCTGAAGGGCCCCCACCACGTATGCTGTATTTGCTTTATTGAATGAACAGGCTGACAGATTGCTGGCTGCAAATAACGAGGACTGAGTTGACTTGGATACCTTCACCTGGCTGAAATTGCATTCAGCCTGAAGAGGACCCCTTGATCTACACTTGCCTTTAGCTCCTTCTTGGTTGTCTCAGCCCTTGGAGTATGGCTCTTGCAGAGAATATGAGATGAATTATGCAAGAGGCTGGAGATCTCTTATACTGACCCCCATATGCTGGTCGGTTTGCTACTACTGCTGTCGGCCTGTTTATCTACTCACAGCTAGGAGAAAATAGCATTTAATGCTATCGCATTCATTCACACGTGTGCTGCTGGGCAGCCCTTGTTGTTGGCCGACAGGGTTCCATGGTCCTTTAGAAGGCTGTCCTATCGCCTAGGTTTGGCCTATGGCTAGCTACAGTTTCCACCAAAGGGCAAGTGGAAAAAACGGGTCAACCGATTGTGCCCTGAGGTGAGCTTGTGCTACCGATTCCTTGGCTGATTCCTTGTTGCCTCCTTCCTGGTCCCCGCCTCTGTCCCTTCTACTCCCGCCTGCCCCTTCCGCCTCTGTCCCAGTTGCTGTTGCCTCTTCTTTGCCCCGCCTCTGTCCATTCTGCTCCCCTTCCCCCTCCGCCGCTGCCCCAGCTTCTCCCGCTTTGCCATTGCTGGTCTTGCCTGCCCCGTACCTACCCCTTCACCCACACCCCTAGTGGAGCACCCCAACCCTTATGCAGCTCCTGTCTCACAGGATGTTGATCCTTCTTTGGAGGATGCGGCTTTGCAAGCACATGATCTGGATCCCTCATAGAAGGATGTTGCATTACAGTTACAGGATGATTGTACCCTTGAGGATGATGTTGCGCAGTCGCATTATCATGGTACCTCTCCAGTTTTGAGGACTAGCCTTGGCTTTTCCTTGGAGTGGGAGAGAGAGGTAAGATTTACATCATTAGCTTTTCCCTCCCTTACCTATGCGAGATGTACTTCCGTCTCTAAAGGGGGTCCTTCGTCGCCCACGAGATTTGGTCGTTCCTACTCTGAGTCCTTATGAGGATTGTCTCTTGGAACATTCAAGGTCGTGGGGGTTTTTTTCCGCGCCGACCGAAACAAATTGTCAAAACCCAGCTTCATCGTGCAGTCGGCCAAGCACTTTAACTACACGCATTGGTATTCTCAACCTCTATGCTCCTAACCATAGAGGTGAGAAGATTGTCTTCTTGAAATCTCTCACTAAGCTGATGCCTCTTGCCGACTATTGGATTGTTGGTGGAGATTTTAACATGGTTGAGATGCCAACAGATTAAAGAGGTGGACATGAGGGCTTGGTGCATCCTCTTGAAAGAATGTCTTGAGAGAGGTTTATACTCTCTGTTCATGGTAGAGATTGTTGGCATGAGGATGACATTTCGAGGAGACCATCCACTCTTCTTTATTCATGGTCTAACAGGAGAAGGGATGTAGGATGCATTTATGCACGGTTAAATTTTATGTGGATGATTGGGTGGTGGACAGAGGGGGGCATACTCTTATTGCTACAAGCACCTCTAAATCGGATTATTGCCCAATGGTTTTATGTATTAGAGATCCGAGTTGCCATGGATCAACACCCCATGTACACATCCCTGATCATTTGTTTTCAGATGCAAAGCTATCTCGTTGTATGCTTGATATTTGGAGATCTCATCATTTCTCACAGGCCTTACAAAGCCTGCTGGCCTCTGCTCTCTATGATATTAGTGACTTTTATCAGACATGTGCCGTGTCTAAGAGGCAAGAGGCCTTGGATTTAGAAAGGGCTATCAGACGTAGACTGGCTGCCTTACAGAAAGAGCACAAGAAACATCCTTGTGCTCAATGGGTTGCAGATTCTCTATGTATTGTTAGGGCAGAACTTCATCACTCCCTTGAGCAGTGTGCGGAGTACTGTTACCATGCCCAGGAATCCTTTTAAACACAGATGGGTGGCAAATGCAACAAACATTTCTTTGCTACTCATGACCCATCTCACGCCAGAGATAGTGTCAGGCAGTTGTAGGATTCACATGGCACTCTTCACTTAGATCTTCTTATGGTTAGCCAGATTGCCACTGATTTCCATCGCCAGCTTCTTAGTACTGAGCCGCACTTTGATTTGAGACACAGGGCACAGAGGAAGGTTTGGAATGCATTGCGACATTTGATCACTGAGGAGATGTGTGCCGTTCTGGATGCCCCTTTTTCTATGTAGGAGTTCAGTCATGCTCTTCATTCCTTACCTCATGGTAAGTGTCCAGGGGAGGATGGCCTCTCACCTCTTTTTTCATTACTTTTTGGGATGAGATTGGGGCTGAGATCACATCGGCTCTCCAAGAGAGGTGGGACACAGGTTCTATGCCTTCTTCTCTCACTGAGGGGCTTATCTATCTTATCCCTAAGAGTGGGGATAAGACATTGATTGGCCAGTGGAGACCTATCTCCTTACTTGGGACTGCATATAAGATTCTTGCTAAGGCAGTGAGCATCAGATTGCAGCCAATTTTCCAGGATGTCATTCATGATACTCAGAATGGATTCCTACATGACGGAAGGAGCATCTTTGAAAACTTTTCCTCGTTTTTTTTTTGGTTTTTTTTTTCAGAAAGGAGACTTCTATTAAGTATGAATTTTTTTTATAAAATGGAGATTTCACACCAAGCAAGGTGGAGATCTCAACTAATCAGCAGCCTTGTGCTGCCAATAGGGTCCCGAATGAGAGGACGTGAAAAAGATATCAATGTCCCACGCTCTCATAAACTGGCCACGCTTCCTCTTTGTAGCCCACAAAGATCCCTGGATTTTGGCCCACGTAGCCATAATGGTGTGAATAATATCACTCCAAATCCTGCAAAGACACTGAGAAACAAGAATGGGAGTACCCTCAATGGCCTCGGTGCATCTAGCCTTCCAGATATTCCAGGCTGAGATGCTAGCAATAATCTCCCAAGAGCTGTCTAACCTCTGTGCCGGAGGGACAAAGTGTGAGAGTGGCAAATCGTGAAGACAACGCTGCCCAGCAAATCCTTGCCTAACGATAATGGCCAAGCTCCTGTCAGTAGCTGAGGCCCAGACTGTGTCAACCAAATGATAGAACCAAAAGAAATGATAGCATCCCTCTTAATCCTACCAAAGAGGTGTGTAATCGTAGACCAAACCCTCTGTGCTTCCCTGCATTCCCATAAACAATGGTAAACTGACTCCAAAACTCTTGCACATCTAGGGCATGCTGGGCAAGCACCAGTAACACACCTCCACTGATTGGTGGCCAGACCACCATGAAGAGAAACCTAGATAGAGGAGGAAATCTATAGCTTCCTATAAGAATGCCACAATCTCCGCCAAAATACCCTATGAATGTCAATCGAAGTGCCGTAAGATTCCCAATGGGGTCTAAGAGTAGGGACACTCTGAATGTGTCCCAAGATAAGATGTCTGGCATTCCGCACCGTATAACTAAAAAAAGGCATGATATTCCTGTTGGAAATAAGTGCACACTAGGTGTACTATTTCTAGTCTAGTTTCACTTAAGTCTTTGTGTCTTGAGTCTAGTGCCATGTGGCACCTCTACATTTATCCCATAAGTCAGTCTACTCAATCTTGTACTTCTCACCTATATATTGTAGGTGTCACATCAATGAAAGTATCAATCTTGTGTCTTGTCTACACTCATCTCAAGGTAACTCTTTGTATTTCATTTGCTCTTGTTTTATTTCTAGTTTTGCACTTGCTTTTATATTTCCTACATGGTATCAGAGCTAGGTTGCCTGCCATAGCTTCTCCCTAGCTGCGCTCAGCCTGTAGGACCAGCCGGTTCCACTCATCTCATAGCTGCGCCAACCTGAATCTGCTGTCCACCCTGCGCCGGCTCCATTTATCTCAAGGCTGCGCTGACCTGAATCTACTGTCCACCCTGCGCCGGCCTGATTTCAGTAGCTGCTGCATACTTCTGTTGCTTTCGTGAAGCTGCTACTGCTCTCTCACTTGGAGCTGCTGCTGCCCGCCATACTGTTGCAGCCCATCTTTGGCTGCCTTCTTCATCAACTCAAGGGTGTGTATCATCTCAAGGAAGCTGTAGATCGACTGTCCTCCTAAACGAGCTATTTTTTTGCTGCATTCAGTTCTGCCATTGCTTCCTCTTGAAGAGTCTACAAGGTAATTGTGCATTGTCTCCATCAGTTTGCTGATTAGTCCTTTTTTATCTACAAACTGCTAGTTCCTCATGCTTCGATAGGCTGTCAAATGCTATGGCCTTGACAAGTGGTGAGAGAGCCGGCTTCTAAAAACAGTTTGGATCTCTTCTTTCATTCATTTCTGCAATCTTGTAAGGGAATAGACACTGCCCTTGCATTTTAGCAAGAGGTAAGACCTTCCCACATGGCCTCTTCTACTCATTCTCTCATGTCTATCGACAAATTCAATGGCTCCAACTTTCATACTTGGCAAATCAAAATCAAGTGCCATCTTATGAAAGAAGGTCTCTGGGACATTGTTCACCATGTTGCTCCCGAAGATTCCGACATTGAGCAAGTTATCACTTATGCTCCCACTGCTAAGAATGACAAAGCCTATGCTATCATCCTGCTCGGTCTTGGAGATGATTACATTCATCACATCTCCGACATACAGTCTGCTTCTCGAGCATGGATCAGTTTGGATACCCTCTTTGGACCCCGCTCTAAAAATTCTAAGATTGCACTTATGATCTCATTCTTTGATCTATATATGCAGGAGGGAGCTACTATAGCCTCTCATGTCAATTATTTTCGCAGTCTTATGGTTCAGCTTGCTTCAGTGAAGTCCCCCATCTCCGAAGATATTGCTATTGCTGTGCTTCTCAAAAGCTTACCTGATACCTATGCTACTCTTGTCACTACCTTCAAGTATCACAATAATCCTACTCTTGAAGGTATCATCAATGCTCTCCAAGAGGAGGAAAGAACAAAACAACAAAAGGTAACTGACACTGCATTTTTAGCAAAGAAAGGAGGATCTAAGGTAAGAAAGCCTTGCACCCATTGTGGAAAAACTAATCATTTGGAGAAGGACTGCTTCAAGGCTCATCCATGCACCATTTGTGGCCGTGATAATCACCGGGAAAAGGACTGCTACTCTAAAACCTCTACATCAGCCCCTGCATCTGCCTCAGCACATGTTGCTGCAGCATCTACAACAGCAGATCTTGCTGTTCATTCCTCACATGATGAGGAATGGGCTTTCTGATTACTTCACCTTTCTTGTCTACCACTTTGACCACCGATGATGTAGGTCAAGGGGTTCTAGTGTCTTACTCATTATGCTTTTTGACCTCTCTCTTGTCCCTACCCAAGAGGCAGCGATTGCCCTTGAGGAGGGGTTGTCTTCAAGGTCCATCTGCTTGTCTACAGTCAGTCATCTGTCTATCTATCTGTTGTCTGTCTATCTATCTGTTGTCTGTCTAGTCTTGTCTGTCTATCTATCTGTTGTCTGTCTATCTGTCTATCAATCTGACTGTGTCTTGTTTTAGATCCATCTTGTCCCTACCCTTGTGGACCCATATGAGGATATCACTTGAGGAGGGGTGTCTCAGGATCTTCTTGTCTCTCATGTCTTGTCTCTCAGTCTATCAGTCTTTATGTCTATCTTCTAGTCTTGTCTTTTTTGTCTTCCTCCTAGTGTCCACTTAAGGAGGGTGTTGGAAATAAGTGCACACTAGGTGTACTATTTCTAGTCTAGTTTCACTTAAGTCTTTGTGTCTTGAGTCTAGTGCCATGTGGCACCTCTACATTTATCCCATAAGTCAGTCTACTCAATCTTGTACTTCTCACCTATATATTGTAGGTGTCACATCAATGAAAGTATCAATCTTGTGTCTTGTCTACACTCATCTCAAGGTAACTCTTTGTATTTCATTTGCTCTTGTTTTATTTCTAGTTTTGCACTTGCTTTTATATTTCCTACAATTCCAAGGGTTACAAGCATCCTTCCACTCCCACTCATCGGGGTCCCAATGCAAATGTCTGATAGGGTAGCCACCATACAACCAAAGGCTAACACTCTCTGTGATCATCCCTGGGGGGGGGAGTGAACAAAGACGTGCTTCCCTAACCTACCAACAACTCTGAGTGGATGAATCTGGGGGCCCTCAATAAGGTCCTGCACGTCACACCTCTCCAGCTGCCATCCATTCCGTACAGAAAAAGAGACCGGTACATCCTCCTCGCTAGGCAAGGGGAGACCCATAACCTGAAGAGGAACACCTGTCCCAGAAAAAACCCCAAACCAAGAATGATGACGGCCTTCCAAGAAAGATCCAGTGGTTGGGAATGGCTGCATGAATCTGTGCAATCCTTCGGCTGGAGCCTCTCAAATGTTGCGTGAAATCCAATCTCTGCACCTCGGTGAGGCTCTGAAGCCTCTTCCAAGCTAGCATTGTGGGGCATAGGGTTTGAGGCTCTGAAGCCTCTTCCAAGCTAGCATTGTGGGGCATAGGGTCTCCTAGCCAGCCCAAAGAATATGCATAGCTGCCCCAAGAGGCCTACCGTGCACATCTAAGATCAAATCATTCCACAGAATGGGCTGCCGGTTAGCTTCCTCCACTGAACGCGGGGGGATGTGTACCAAAAAACTCCTTAGGCAGTCCCAGGCCCGTAGGAGAGACCTAACCAGGGGGGATGAAGGGAAGCGGTGAATTGCATCCGAAAAAATAAAGCGTGAGCTGAGAGTCCAGTCACCTCTGCGAACAGGGACACACTTCGTAATCTACTGCGTGAGAAAGTCCTTCCACGGCACAGTGCCTGGAAGAAAGCCCCTAACAACAAGCTTACAAAGCAAAGCCTTACATTGCACCTCAAGGTCAATGATATTCAATCCCCCTTCCTGCTTAGGCCTGATAATGGTTTCCCAAGCAACTCTGGCCCTGGTGTGCACATTTCCATCAAGTGTTGGAAATAAGTGCACACTAGGTGTACTATTTCTCTAGTCTAGTTTCAGTTGAGTCTATGTGTCTTGAGTCTAATGCCATGTGGTACCTCTACATTTATCCCATAAGTGAGTCTACTCAATCTTGTACTTCTCACCTATAAATTGTAGGTGTCACATTAATAATAAATCAATCTTGTGTCTTGTCTACACTCATCTCAAGGTAACTCTTTGTCTTTTGTGTTCTTGTTTCATTTCTAGTCTGCTCTTGCTTTCATATTTTCTACATGGTATCAGAGCCATGGTTTTAGGGTTTCCCTGTTTTTCCTCTGAGCTTTCGCCATTCTCTCCAAGCTGTCCCACTCAATTCAGCGCAGCCCGCTGGTGTTTGCTTGGTTCAATTCTCTCTCTCGTTTTGATCTGTTCGGTGCAAAGCCTCCATCGCCATGGACCCCAGGACACGGAAGGCACGCGCTCTAACACATGGGCCTCTCTCGCTGGCGTGCACCAACCTCTCTCTCTCTATCAAGCGATGGCGAATCAAGAAACCCCTACTACTGTCGGGACAGTGGTAGGAGGAGCTCCGACATCAGCGTTAGCGTCCTCACGGGCAGCTGCTGGCGCCTTTCTGGGCCGCATCTCAGAGACTTGGCAGCACACCGTCTCACAGAGCCGGCCATGGCGGGAGCTCGTGGACCGCTCATCCTTCGCCAAGCCAGACTCTCTGGCTGAAGCAGGCAGCCGGATCCGCAAGAACGGCGCCCACTTCCGCCTCAATTACGCCTTTCTCTTTACTGCGGTACTCGCCTTAACCCTAATCTCTAATCTTGTCTCTCTTTTCCTGCTCTGTGGCCTCCTTGCAGCTTGGGTCTTCGCCTACCTCATCAGAACCACTCCCCTCATCCTCTTCAACAGAACTTTCAGTGAAAGGGAAGTCAATGTCGGATCTGTTCTCATCTCTGCTGCCATGTTAGGGTTTGCAATCATCTGCATCCATGCCACTCTCTTCTTCATCAACATGTGGGTTAGCTGTCCATTGGACCAGCCAGACCTGCAGCAGCAAATCTAAAGCAAAAATCAAGTATCTCTCTATCTTGTAGGGGATTAGACACTGCCAAATATGGTAAGACCTTCCCATCTCTCTCATATTTGTCTATGCTTTCATGCTATCTATCACCATTGATCACCAATGATGTAGATCATGGGGTAATGTCATGTTTATTTGTCTACATGGACTTATCTTGTCCCTATCCAAGAGGCACCCCTGCATTACCCACTCTAGCAGGAGGATTGCCCTTGAGGAGGGATTATCTATCTAGGTCCATCTCTCTATCTATCTACAATCAGTCAGTCTCTCTGTCTATGTGTCTATCCTGTGTGTCTATCCTGTCACATGTCTTTGACACTCTATCTATCAGTCTATATGCCTCTCTTTTGTGGATTAGCTACCCACATTCTCTTGGCATTTTCTGTCTATGTCCCCATTTATCTTCTATCTGTCAGACTCTCTCATGTCTATCTGACATTCTCTCTCTCTGTGGGACCACTCTACTGGCTGATTGCCTCTCTCTCTCTCTGTCTATGATCCACTCTTGTCCCTACCCTTGTGGACCCATATGAGGATATCACTTGAGGAGGGGTGTCTCAGGATCTTTTGTCTCTCATGTCTTGTCTCTCAGTCTATCAGTCTTTATGTCTGTCTTCTAATCTTGTCCATCTTGTCTTCTAGCTTGTCTCTCAATCCTTGTCTAGTCTCTCTGTCTTGGTCTTATCTTTTGTCATGTCATAGTCTTGTCTTTTTGTCTTCCTCCTAGTGTCCACTTAAGGAGGGTGTTGGAAATAAGTGCACACTTAGTGTACTATTTCTCTAGTCTAGTTTCAGTTGAGTCTATGTGTCTTGAGTCTAATGCCATGTGGTACCTCTACATTTATCCCATAAGTGAGTCTACTCAATCTTGTACTTCTCACCTATAAATTGTAGGTGTCACATTAATAGTAAATCAATCTTGTGTCTTGTCTACACTCATCTCAAGGTAACTCTTTGTCTTTTGTGTTCTTGTTTCATTTCTAGTCTGCTCTTGCTTTCATATTTTCTACATCAAGGCCTAACAAAAGAAAGTTCCGAATAAGGCGACGAAGCTAGCCAATGTAGCCCTTATGAAAAATCCAGCACGAAGCGATAAACCAAGCCGTGGCTAGCAAAACTTGGTTAACCTTCAAAGCTCTAGAGGCCAAATCGAGCTTCCTCCTACTCCAGTGATGAAGTTTGCTTTTAATGCTCAAGACCATTGGAGCAAACTGTTGTGCAGGGTAGATGTCAACGCCCACTCTTGGGAATAAGGTGAATCAGCCCCTCCGTGAGGTATGAAGGCATCATACCCGACAACCACATTTCTTGAAGGTGAATCAGCCCCTCCGTGAGGTATGAAGGCATCATACCCGACAACCACATTTCTTGAAAGGCAATAGTGATAGCATCTCCAATATGATCCCAAAAAAGAATAAAGAAAGCGGGAGAAAGACCATCATCCCCTGGGCATGAACCACTGGAAAGAGCATGTAGTGCGTGAAGGAATTCATCCTTCGAGATCCACTGCACTCTAGCAGGGATGATAACACCGTGCCCAATAACATGAGGCATAACAGATGCTGCCAATGAAATGCAAACACCCCCCTCTAGTCCCAACTGCCGAGGACTAGAAGGTGTGGCTAGAAAGCATCTTACCAGTTTTGCCACACTGAGATCTATCCAATTTGTGTTCTTGCAACAAAAGTACATCCATAGACCCTCTTGTAACAGCAGGGTGAAGCTGGTCCTTCTGAAGGCGCTTCCTACCACGGGTAGGAAGCCCTCCAAGGCCCTGAACATTCCATGAGATGATTCTCATGGAAGAGAAGAGGGTTTGACCCCCGATCTAAGAAGACGATGGGCAGCTTGAGGATGCCTCTCATAATGCGGGAGGATGGGAAAATCCACGGGGCAAAGTCCACTAACATGCTGTTGTCTGAGGCCCTGCATAGTACCTGCATATGTACGGGAAATCTGTTCGCCCTGCGGGGCATCAAGGGCAATGGCATCATGCTGAAAATCCTGCAATACATGATCCCCACTGCGCTGAACATCCTGCATATCGCCCCCTCCAAGTAGAGAGGACTCAACAAAATCATCCTGATCTGAGATATCATCTCTCTGCAAAGATGCATCAGCTGACACATCCCTCAAACCCGAAACATCATCTATCTGTACATGATCCGAGGGGAGGCCGTGGAATGGGCTAAAGCAAGCAATCAACCCTTAGCCATTCTGCTCTTGGATTTTGAGAAGGCCTATGATAGAGTGGATTGGGACTTCCTTGAGGGTACACTTAGCCATATGGTCTTCTCTCAGAGATGGATCGAGGGAGTTTCATGCATGTATCGTGATGCCCACAGTAGTGTGCTCGCTTGTTGTGATAGAGGAGAGCGGTTTCAGATTTCTTGCTCAGTACGGCAAGGTTGCCCTTTAGCCCCATTATTACATATGATAGTTGCACATGCCATGAGCATCTTTCTTCGCTCCACTGCTAGTATTTCTGGATTGAGGTTGCCTCTTCATAGTCAAGGGGAGCTGGTTTGCTCTGAGTTAGCTGATGACACAGCCATGTTCTTGGAGGCCTCACATATATGCTTGTGTTCCTTCCGGGTCGCACTAGAACAGTTTTGTTTGGCAACAGGGGCACTCATTAATTGGCACAAATCTGTTAGTTTTTGGATTAGTGATTCACCAAGAGTTGCTTGGGATGCAGAGCTTGGTTTTACTTGGATCAGTAGAGGATGCATTGCTAGATATTTGGGATGCCAGGTTGGGATTGATATTTCTCCTGCATAGCAGTTGGCTCCAGTACTTATGAGTATCCAGAAGAAGCTTCTTCATTGGAGCTCCAGGAGATTAGATTTAGCTTCCAGAGCTTTGGTGGCTAATCAAGTATTGCTTGCCTCGGCTTGGTTTATTGCCTCTTGTTGGTGCTTCTCTTGTGCGTGCATTGGTCAATTGTGGAGATTGATCCACAATTTTCTCTGGTCGGGTTTGGATGGCATCTCAGACACTCGTGCCAGGGTAGCTTGGCTCACAATTATTCAGCCCAGATGAGAGGGGGGCTTGAATATTATCAATCCGGATGTTCAGTGCAGGGTGTTGCTCTGCAAACTTGTGGTTAGAGGTTTCCTACCTGGCACTGAGCCTTGGAAGGATTTTTTCTTGTCTCAGATTTCCGGATGTACACCCCGGGTTTGGAGAGACTGGCTGCCCAACACACGGTTTTTGTCTACAGAGGTTGATATCAGGGCACCATCTTCCCCTCTTATTGCAACCATTGTCAGAGCATGGAGAAGCATGAGACCCTTTTTGCGACAAAGGTTCCTAGGTCTTTGGATGAGGCTGACCGACAACCTATTATGTGGAACAAGCTCATTAGGGATGAGGCCGGTCGGGCACTTGGTGTATCTTGCTACATGCAATGGTCAGGATGGGAGAGATGTGCATACACAGTTCTTGCTTGGAAGACCGTTAAAGAGTCTTACGGAGGATTGGAGAGTTGCATCCATTCAGCATCTTGGGGACTCTCGCATTCGTATTGATCAAATTGATGCAGCTATTCCGCATGAGTGGCTCCGTTGGACCTTTCATGGAGAGTTGAGACTATCATCCGAGTTGGTTGGGAGTCTTTTCGAGGATAGGCATACCTCTGTAGGTCATTGCTCTCCTAGGCCAGGAGGCTATAGATTGCATCATCTACTCTATCATGCCTAGAGGGATTGTAGCATGAAGGAGATCCTCCCAGATACTAGGCTTAGTCCAGTGAGGATTGTTGGTCGTTCGGGGAAGCATTGGTTCATTGACCCTTCTCCTCAAATAGTGACTCATGGCTCTTGGTGTTTGTGGTTATATGGTGGCAGTGCTATCAGATATCTTCAGTGGGATCGAGGAGAGTGGGAGTGGATTGATGCCTTCGATTCATTGAAAAGCCTTCTCTTTTTCAATTTCACAGTCCGGAATGCTAGGCTTCTCCTCACTCGATAGATGCATAGGATCCCTACTCTCAGGCCTCATTAGGAGAGCTATGATATTTCTCCAGTGATACAACGCAGATATTGGCATAGGCTTTGGCATTCATACAAAAGGAGCCAGATCTCTCATTTCTTTTGGTTATTCTTATATGGTGGTCTCCCCACTAATCAGTGGAGATCGGTTTTCAGTGTAGCACTTACTTGCCCTGGGTGTGCGGCAGATTCTGGGACTGTACAGCATTGTTTATGAATACAACACTACACAACAGATTTGGGGTTCTGTAGCCCAACTTATGGGCAAATTGAGTGGCCGCGCCATGCATGTGACTTGGGGGGCAGTTTCTTGGCTCTCCCAGTCCGGTCCACAGCTCTTTTATGAGGGCTATGGTACAGACTCTGCTATTTTCATTCGTAGAGGTATTGCCCAGCATGGTTTATTGCAGATGTCCCTCACTTTGATTATACACCCCCCAGACAGAGGATTCACACCAGTTGGGAGATTGTTGCCAGTATTAGAGCATGGCAGATCTGGAGAGCTAGATGCACGGAGGCTATTGAGGGTGTCCAAATTTTTGGGTTTCAGTGCATTAGTACTATATGGGGTGATATCATCCATACTCTTATGGCTACTTGGGCTCGTATTCAGGGGTCCTCTCGTTCTGCGCAGGCAAAGTGCGTTATATTTATGCGGGAGTGGGACCATGGCATTTTCTTTTCCTCTAGTCCCACAAGTCTCTCGTGGCATCATGATGCTCCTTAGTGGTTGAAATCACTGCACATATTGGGGTGATTCTATTCTTTTCCAACTTATAGCTGTGATTGTTGTATGCCTTTTTTCATACTTAATATGCTATTAAGTCTCTTTCTTGAAAAAAAAAAAACGGGTCGACCTGATGGAGAGGGTGGAGTGTTGCGCAAATGGGGCGACCAAAAGGGGCGAGTATAAGTGGGTGGTGGACCGCTGGTGTGTAGCCAGCCGACTCGATGTTATGCAAGTGCGACCACTGGTGTCCTCAAACAGCGATGACAGAGTGGCTGCCATGGAGGAGTCCTGAAGGGTGGGGCCAAAGGGGACCCAGAACTGTAAAGAAGATCAACCTGTGGCGAAGTAGTGGACAGGGAAGATTCCAATTGCACCTTGGAAAATCTATTTTGATTTTCTGTTTCAGGGAAACATTTTTTTGATATTTGAAGAATTTATTTATCCAAAAATATCCCAATATCAGAAAAGGTGGAAGATGAGGGGGGGAAGATGGTGGCAATTGACGGAGGGGGGGTCCGGTCGGTCAAGGTTGGCTGCAGGGATCGAGCTCTGACTTGAAGGAACAAGGTTTTCAGGGGAATAGGTGCTTCAATTGTCATGAAGTGCAATATTTTAGGGAGTCCCCAAGTTGTAGGTCACCCACCTAGGGACCACAACAGACAACAAGCATACAAGGCTTATTGGATGAGAGTAGCACAGTTTGTTTTGTGAGCCAGATCCACAAAATAATTTTTTCAGACATGGGGGAAGACTTGCTCCAGCATTCAAAGGTGGAAAGATCTGCAATTGTCATTGCAGATGCTTAGAGTGTCAAGAACAGTAGCAGATTTGTTGGAGATTGAGATGCTGCTTGAAGTTGCAAGGACATCAACAGATCCTCTACAAAAGCTGCGATAATCACTAGATCACATATCCATTTTTATTTGAGATAGAAGACTTGAAGACGGAATTGATCAAGCTGTAGATGATCCATTACTAAGTGAAGTGTGGAAGTCAACACTTCAGTCTCTTGTTTAAAGATAAGCAGGTGCAGATGCCACATGCATTAGGGCTGAGATGTATGTGCCAGGACTGGTGAGGCCATGTGCTGGGTAGTTTAGGAGAGAGAGAGATCATTTTGAGCTCTAAGGGTTTGCATGTAGGATGCATGTCTGTGAAAGGACTTTCAATGCTTGTGTTCAAAGGCCTATGTAAAATAGCTGACTGAAAACTAAGAATGAATAAAAGATGGGTTGGACATTGTGGACACTTGCATCAGGGCAACATCGGCAGTAAATTAGCATGAAGCAGAAAGGGGACAGGTTTTGGTGGTGCTAAGTAATAAGCAACCCTAGCCAGGTGACTAGGGCCTTGCACTTCGAAATATCTCTTAGGGGCTAAAAGGGAGATGCAAGCCCAAGCCCGTAGAAGGGATCTAACCAAAGGGAAAGATGGGGGGGGGGGCGATTCTCTGCCTTTGAAAACATAAAGCGTGGGCTGTTTATCCAGTCACCTCCCCTAACCGGAGCACCCCTCTCATGATCCAAAAGTGAACATCCGCCGTTGTCTATAAAACTCCCCAAAAGCCAGCACATGGAATTCTCCAAGGTCTCTGCGACCGAAAACGGGTTTGATTTCTTCCGCTTGCCCCTCATGGCAGTGGCTAGGACTGCACCACTGGTTTCCAACCATCCACAAATCGCTCAACTCTGCCTTCAAAAACATAAAGCGCGGGCTGTTTGTAATCACCTCCCCTAACCGGAGAACCTTGTATGATCCAAAAGTGAACATCTGCTGATGTCTAGAAAACTCCCCAAAAGCCAGAACGTGGCATCCTCCAAGGTCTCTCCGCAACACAAGTGGTTTGATTTCTTCCACTTGCCCCTCATGGCAGTGGCTAGGACTGCATCACTGGTTTCAAACCATCCACAAATCGCTCAACTTGCTCTGACTGTCGGATGGTCCTCAGGAGCATGAGCAAAAGCTTCTAGAAATGAGTGAGATAGTCAGTTATCTATTTGCATAAAATGCTACGATTGTTTCTTTGATTCACACGCTGGTAATCTATGGGAATAAAGTGCTTCGGAGTGGTGCCTAATAAGATGGTCTTCCCACTGTATAGAGCGGGGTTGGTTGCCCGGAACACTAAAGCGGTGGTTCTTCTCTGGACAGTATGTCCGGGAGTCCTTGATAGTCACGACACAATGTAACACTTAAAACATACTTGAATGTAAGCAAAGAACAATGCACAAGAATACTATAAACATCACTTGTATTACTTCCAAGCCTCACTGCACTGTGCACATCGAGCAGTGTTCACAAACACAGAGGACAGAATGACATAATTACTACAAGACTCAATGAACAAGACAAGATGACAATGACGGACTGAGCTGAAAAGATGTATGTAGAATCCGATGCCCCAACGGTTCCATTGATGTGTCTTTTAACGCTCTGGAGAGCCACACCGTTGTTGGGACTTTGTTTTGGTGATCCACGGAGGAGCCAGGGTGGGCACCAAGACCGGCGTTAAGATGATGATGAGTCCTAGATGTACATACCTTTCTATCTATGTGAGTCATGTTGAGCCTTGTGTGCCCAATGGATGAAGAAGCTTTTGTATATATTCAATTAGTGTTTGCAGGTGTCTTTGAAGGGTGTAAGCATTGCATGGTTTACATTTTTGTAAATATATAGCATGGCTGTTTGTTAAGCTGTGTGTGCACATGCCAGTGTTTTTTGTGTCTATGCTAGTGGGAACTCAAACTAGTGTGATGAAGAGGCGTGTGCCTTATGCAAATCCCTAGTGTCAACTAGTGGAAGTGACCTGTATCTAAGAGGTGATAGGTGTAAACCTATGTTAGCTAAGAAAAGTACATTTGATCTAAGAACAAGTGGCCAACATGTGAGCAAATGCAGTATGTGAGGCTTGCTGCCATGTGGGATGAAAAAAATGTTGTGAGGAGCCACCAACTGCAGCCATCAAGGACACGTGGCATAAGCTCATGGAGGCCACATCAAAAGCACTTTTATACGGCTGACTCAGAGCACATGTTACTGATGTATTGGATGGGTTTAGCATGGCTGCTCTGCTGAGCATGCACTGGATTATTGACAGCACACCATCAACGTGATCCTGAGGAGATAGCCGCCTCAATCTTGCTATTAAAAGCTCCTCATCGTGGAAGAAGAGTGAGCTCTCAAGCTCTTTCACTTAACACATGTTCTAAGATACTAAAAACAGGGTAATGGGGAGACAGTTACGCCAACAACAGAATGCAACTAGAAGGAGGAGTTGGGGGTAAAAGGAAAGGACTTTTGGGTGGTTGTGTTTCTGGAACTATCCATTCCCTGAGAGAGAGAGAAGGATGATGATGCCAGACCACCCAAGGTCACAGACAGAGCTCGCATGATGCTATCATGTTGGGGTACTGAGTTTTTTTTGAAGATCTCGAAGCTGGTGGAGGCAAACTCCTTGACGATTCTTATTGCTGGTGTTGAAGGCGTTAGCCGTACAGTGCAGTTCTGTTAATAATGTGGGCATGTTATCAACGTGTCCAGTTTGAGGTATTATCTTTCTGATTGTGTTGGTGTTGAGGTTTCGGTTTCTTACTGCTTAAGAAATTATGTGTGATGGTGCTGTTGGTGTTGAGGCCATGTTCTTGCCTCAATTGAAGACAATTGATAATGTATCCTTGATGATCCTGAGGGCTTGGCACGCGTTTGGCCAAGAGAGCTATTCCTTCCTCTTGCTTGGGTGGGTAGCTGTAGAGGCCTTCTTGTTTTCCCAGCCTGCCAACACGGTATCCAAGGATGCTTTCAGTGAGTATCTCTTGTCTTTGGAAGATGCCAATCAGCGTGGTGCCTGTTGGCGCGTGCACCTCCCATTTATCTGTTTGTGCGCTTCTTAGAGATTCTTTGGAGATCCGTTGTTGTGGCCACTGGATGCTCTAGCCAGGATGGCCCAAGATGACCCTGCTAGACGGTCGAGGATGATCTAGCCTTGACGGTGCAGCTGGCAAACGGGAACACTGGCACCCTTGGTGGCTACACCCACCAAGGCAACACCTGTCAAAGCCATACCACCGAATGGAGTTCAGAAATATCCAAACCACCTATTGCCGTGGAGCCATCTCCCGGGTCCAATTGGTGACAACTTCTTCATCCATCTTCCCATTGAACTTGGGAGGCTTCAAAAGCTTCAATATTTGAGTTCGTTCCTCACGAGGCACGGAGGAAGAACTCAACAAATCGGTTGTCCCCCCCCGGTGTTGAGCTGGTGAAGGCGAGTGGGAAGTTTTCGGAGAATCTGGTGGAGAGGGACACGGCGAAGGACACAGTTGTGGTGATGCGAGAGGCGTCTCTACTGCTAACTACGCATAGGTGTAGAATGATGACTGCCGGACCAAGATCGAAGCGTGTCTCCAATACATTTCTACCTGCATCCAAAGGAGTGAAAAACCCTCCTTTGGAGAGTTTCGTCACTTTGTTCCAGAATCCTCGTGGCCTTGTTGAGAAGCATGAGCCTAGGTAGACACCAAATCTGCAGCGGCAGATGGCCGGGGTACTTTATCCATTTGACCACAAGTGGTCGTCAAGGGCTCAATTCGCACATCCACATGAGCAACGATTTGCTTCTCTGAACGAGCAAGGCTTCCATAAGTGCCTCTGTATCCATGATGAAGAGCTAGAAACAATTACAAACAAGAGAAGGATGGTGGGTTGCAACCCTTCGTACTGAGGATGGGTGGGTGGCATCTGGTGGCCAATGGGGGGCAACTATACACTAGAAAGAACCCAAATAATTACTTCGGAAACCCGGCCTTGTGCACTCCTGGTATCTAGGGGCTCTACCCTATCCAGGCAGTCAATGCACAAGCGTGCCTAAGCTCTGGTACCAACTGTAGAACACTTGTGCCCTTTGTGCTTGGGTTTTGAGAGAAGAGTGCGGCAGAATCAGACATTCAACACACATGGGAGTCCTAAACTACTGATCTATATTATGTACAAGAAAAGAGTGTTACAACTGTACTTCAAGTACACAAGATGATTGAGAAATGAAGACATCAAATCAGAGCCCAAACACTGCTGAGGATCTCTCGGCCAGCCCATGCTCTGAGAGAAAATCTATGTAGAAAGACTCATGCTGAGAAAGACTAGTGCTGAGAAATGCAGATGCTTTTGATGATTTTCTAATGCATGTATATATATATGCACCTGAGATGCTGCTCGGCCACTTCAGATGGTGTTGGCTTGTGATGAGGACTGCCCACGACCCATTTCCAACCTGGCCGACAGCTGTCCACTGGCTGACTACCACGTGGCACAGGCACCTATCCTGAATGCTTCGCATGCTGCCCTGCTACCTACTATCTGATGTCTGGCTCATCCATGCATGGGGGTTGTGCCTTGAATACTTGTAGGTGTGTAGTGTATTCGATATTTTCAAATATCACTATACATGTACTATGCATTCTGTTTTACCACACTGACACTATATATTCTGTATTAATTATCCTAGATTAAGAAGTGCCCTTTCTTGAAGCACCGTGAGCATTAGCTTGCAATACAAAGGGCTGATCTTAAATGCTATAGAACGTCCAGCCTTTGATCATAAAGAAAGACTTCTTGAGAAGTAGTCAAGCATCCTTTACTGGTTATAAGGGATTTCACTATATTTTTTAGAGGCAGAAAATTGGGCCAAGCAGCATACTCATGATGCTAAGGACTTGACTGAAGTGTCTTATGCAAGAACTACAGCATCCCTGCCTACTGCCAACATCTGGCAAGCCATCCATCATCTGGTCTCGGAAAGCCTGCCGCAGTGCATCCACATTCAAGTGGCCAAAATGGAAGTGCCACAAGTCCCCGATTTGAGTGCCCGTAAGAGAGGAGAGTGCTGAGAGTTTGTAGATACTGTTCTCCACTCTGCCTTCCCATATAACTTGGCATGTTTCTCTATCCTGTGCTCTTTCTCTGTTTAGAGCAAGATTCAAGGTCCCTAAAGACTGGTAGAGGCCAGAGGCCTACTTTCATGAGCATTTGCGGTGACAGTCCTTTCCTTTCACTTTCTCTTGTGGGGATAACATTGCATTGTTATCTTCTTGAGTGGCTTTGCCACCTATTCTGGAGGGGTGCTATGACTTCTGATGCTTGTTTATTATGTTTGACATGTTAGACATTCCTTCATGAAAAAATGACGTCATGAAATAAAGTTCTTTCTTTGTGAAAAAGATACTGTATTTATGTTTACAATAAACATGCAATGCTATGCAATACACACTGATTATGCTTTGTATATTATAGGCGCAGGCTTTGCCTGGTTTCCCCATAACCTGGACACCAATTGGAGTATGTGTGGCGATGGTTGAGGAAGATTTCAGTTACCAAAAGTTGGTGGATCTTGTCAATAAAATCACATTGCCACGTTTGAATGTTGTCGTGGTCAACACTCAAGAATTGGTCGAACAGGTAGCAAAATTTTACTATTTGATGTGAAAGCAACAAATTTGAAAATTTCCAGCATGTTGTTTGTAAATTTAAGCAGATTCAGCAGACCTTTGGCATGGTAGAAAGAATTGTCACCATTTACGTGAAAACAAGTCAGAAGTTGGAGGCAGATTGGGCAGCTACAGTTTGCAGTACTTTCAACCATCCTTTGTATCCTTGTCACCAACGTTTTAGGACACATGCTTGTTCCCCCTCCACACCCTCCCCTCACCCCTCACCCCTTGCTCCTCCTCCCCCTCCCCCTCCCCCCCTTGTTAGTTAGAAAAGGGCGTCTTCTCAATGTAGACTACAACCCTCCGAGGGGGCTGAAACCCTTCTGTGAGGTTAAGAAATCGTAGAAAAAAGAGGGAGGGGGGGCGCTCCCTCTTTGATTGGCACTCTAGGAGGGAGGTTACATTGGAGGGGAAAGTGGGGGATAGTCACACAAGGGGCTTCTACCGCCAAACGAGTCCCGAGCCCTTGAAGTGAAAAAGGGGCTCTAGGCTCAAAGTACAAGGTGGCTTGGCATTGTTGCATCATGTCCGAATTGTTAACTAGGCACTCCCATTGTCATAGACGGATGGTTTCCGCAGGTGGGGTAACTGAACCATCGATAGTCTCACTGCCCCTGGCCTGCTAAATATACCATGCAGCAGTGATGCTGTTGATGAGCTCCCATATCTGGTCCACATGGGACTCTGGGGTCCCAAGAGGCTGGTCAGCCACACACAGGCTTCCCTCACAGCTGGTCAACTCCTCACTTCTTCTCCATTCTCCTTCTCCCTCTTCTTCTTATTCTTCTCCTTTTCCCTTCCGTCTTCTCCTTCTCCTCTCTCTTTTGTTCTCCCTTGTCTCTTTCCCTTCTTTCCCTGTAATTCCCTCTCGTAAAATTTTTCTTTTTCCCCCTTAATTAGGTGACTTTCTTCTTTTCTCCTTTATCCCCCTCTTTTCTTTTGTTCCATTAGGTCATCCCCCCCCTCTTCCCCCCCTTCTTCAATTAGGGCAATTTATCCAATTCTCCTTCATTTAGGTCGAATTGAGCCTTTAATTACTCATGTATATCATGTTTATTTATAGTAAAAAAACATTGATTTTTCGAAACCTCGAAACCTTGAAGCCGAGGGACAAAACCTCGAAACCTTGAAGCCGAGGGACGAAACGTTTCAAAACAAAACCTCAAAAACCTCGAAATGTTTCTTGTGACTATGGTCCACACTATTCATCGGTCAACAATGGCATGTGGGACGTTTTATGGATTTCTTGGATTCACAGGAATCCGTGGATATGAGGCTTTCTTTTGGATTATTTTACTTGTAATCTGGATAATCTGGCCTATCCCATGTGTGGGAATTAGAGAGGCTCCCAAAGCTTGTAACTGATAAATACTCCTTGGTAAATTCCAAGGGAGGGAAGGGGGGGGGGGTGGGGGGGGGGAGGGGGGGGGGCATTGCGGTCCTAGTGTGGTTTCAAGTATTGAAATGTGCATGAAGTTTTAAGTGGATAAAGTATGTGCCTTTATTTTCAGTGTCTAATCGCATTAATAGTTGTGTAAGTTCCCCCGGATTTGTTACAGTTGAAATGTTGACAACAAATCCAAGTACTCATAAAATATGTCAAAGACTGACTATAACATAGTGAGAAGGTTTTTGAGTTTGTTTAAGAGGTAAATTTAGGCTATTGGTTTGGCAGGAAGTTCGTGCTAATACTGATTTGGGTTCAAGGTTAAAATCTGCAAAGCAGGTTCTTTTTTTTGGCCTACGTGATGCTTTATTCTACTTGATCAGGTTCACTTTGGACATGTTTGCCTTTGGTTAGGATTATTTTAGTTCCCTTTGGGACATTGTTGTTTCAATGAAGAAAGCAAAGTACAAGGAAAAAGCATTAAGACTGTATATCATCTTCTAGTTGTGAATCACAAACAGCTCCTTGTGTCAGGAGTTCAATGAAAAAAGAAAGAATGAAACAACTCAGCAAAGCTGGATACCGCCATCAATGTTGCTTCTAGAATCACTCAATGGTATGGTGTTATTTACGTAGTTCAAGATGTGATCCGTGAAGTTAATGACTCAAAAATTAGTCTACCCATGTAAGTAGAGAAACTTATTAGTCTACCCATGTAAGTAAAAGAAACCCTAGTGTGACACTCTTATGAAGTAACGCCTACATTCCTTCCCTGTTAATAAACTGCACTAAATGCATCATCAAGTTCCTCCAAACAAATTCTTCCACATTTTCTTGCTGTCTATGATTTGCGAAACTTGGTGCCCTCAATGACCTCATTTGCATCAAGGAAAAGAGATTTCTATTAAGTATGAAAAATATACAAAAGGGAGATTTTTTTTTTGTTTTTTGTTTTGCACAAAGGAGACTTCGATAAAGTATGAATAGCCATACAAAATCATGCCTAGAAGCCAGAACAAAATATCCTCATCCTAGAATGTAGGGTGGGTCAATGAGAAAAGACCCCTTGATTCCACTCTCTCATGAAAACAGTGCGTTGTGTTTGTGTAGATCTGGATGGTCCCTGTATACGAGCCCATATGTAATATCTCCCTATATAGTACAAATGCACTGAGTATCGTATATCTGAATGCCCTCAATAACCTCTATGCGTTTGGCACCCCAAATCTACCAAGCTGTGATACTAGTAATGATCTCTCAAGTAGTGTATAATCCTCTGCAGAGGTGGTCTATATTGTATGAGAGGAATATCCAGTAGCATGCAACATTGGGCCACACCTCTGCATATCATTATGGCGGTGCCCAGATCCCTGAAAAAATATTTTTGGAACTGAGTGAGCCAAGCAATAGCACCCCAACTAACTTAAATGTTACCTCTTCAATCTGCTCATGAGCTGAGCTATAGAGCCCCAAATTTTTTGAGCAGATCTACACCCCCATACACAATGTTATATTTGGGGTTCGCCCCAAATATAACCCTTCACCGATTAATGGGGAGGCCACCATGTAAGAATAACCAAAAGAAGTGGGAGATCTAGATCCTCCGGTATGAGTGCCAAAGTCTTCCAAAATCTCTTGTGAATCAATGTGGTAATGTCATAACTCTCCCAGTGCGGCTTGAGTATAGGAGTCCTCTGAATTTGTCCAAGTAACAGGAGCTGTGGCACTACAGACGGTGTAGCTGAAAAAAGACCAACTCTTTATAGGATTGGATGCATCAATCCACTCCCACTCACCAGGATCCCAATGAAGATATTTGATAGGACACCCTTCGGTCGAGCGGCGACCTGCGAGCTCCCTGAACCTCCACCTCTGTCGACTGTGTGCCCCCCCTCCTTCCTCCGCCCCCCCTCCTTCCTCCCCCGCTGTTCGCCCCTGCTTCTGCCCGCCCCTCTTCCTCCCGCTATTGTCTCCAGTCTCCGCCCCTTCCCCTCCTGCTCTCCTTGTTCGCCTCCTCCCTTGGTTCCTTCCCATCCTTCAGTCCGCCAGGTGTGGCGAGCTGTCTCTCATGCCCGCCCCCCTGGTGTGATTGATGGGAAGGCCTCCTCGGATCATGCATAGATAGATGATGTTTCTGGTCAGAGGGATGTGTCAGCTGATGCATCTTTGTAGAGAGACGATATCTCAGATCAGGATGATTTTGTTGAGTCCTCTCTACTTGGAGGAGGCGATATGCAGGATGTTCAGTGCAGCGGGGATCATGTATTGCAGGATTTTCAGCATGATGCCATTGCCCTTGATGCCCCGCAGGGTGAAGATGTTTCTCGTACATATGCAAGTACTCTGCAAGGCCGCAGACAAGGGCATGTCAGTGGACTTTGCCCGTGGATTATCCCGTCCTCCAGCATTATGAGAGGCATCATCAAGCTGCCCATCGTCTTCTTAGATCGGGGGTCAAACCCTCTTCTCTTCCATGAGAATCGTCTCATGGAATGTTTAGGGCCTTGGAGGGCTTCCCACCCGTGGTAGGAAGCACCTTCTAAAGGACCAGCTTCACCCTGCTGTTATAGGAAGGTGTATGGATGTACTTTTGTTGTAGGAACACAAATTGGATAGATCTTAGTGTGGCAAAACTGGTAAGATGCTTTCTCGCCACACCTTCTGGTCCTCGGCAGTTGGGACTAGAGGGGGTGTTTGCATTTCAGTGGCAGCATCTGTTATGCCTCATGTTATTGGGCACGGTGTTATCATCCCTGCTAGAGCGCAGTGGATCGTGATCATGCATGAGGGTCAGAAATTGGGAATCTTGAATATCTATGCACTTAACGTGAGAGGTGAAAGGGTGGCCTTTTGGGACACCATTACAAATGTCATTCCCCAGGTCGATCATTGGATAGTGGGAGGAGATTTGAATATGGTTGAGCAACCTTCTGACAAGAAGGGTGGATGCGAAGGGGGTTTACACCCTTTGGAGCGAACCTCATGGGAGAGGTTCCACTTTCTTTTTTTGGCAAGATTGCTGGACTGAGGATGACTTCCAGAGAAGGCCAAACTCCTTATCTTTCTCTTGGCATAACCGCAGGAGCGGGGATGAGAGCATCTTTGCACGTCTGGATAGGTATTATGTGGATGATTGGTCCTTGGACAGAGGAGGCACCATTGCTATTATGCTTGGCACCACCAAATCCGATCATTGCTCCGTTGTTTTGTGTCTCATGGAGCCTGGGGCTCGCTCGGCCTCTCCCCGTGCCCGTATCCCTGACTCTCTTTATCTAGATGCTGACATCTCCCTTAATATCAGAGAGATATCGACATCTTGTGACGGTCTTGATCCTCGTTATAATATTGCGCTGGCTCTTGAGAGGACCAGCCATCATTATCATAGCACTGCCTTGTCCAAGAAGAAGGAGGCTCTGGACAAGGAGAGAGATATTAGGCGTAGGATTGCTGCTCTTCAGAGGGAACATGAAAAGCATCCACATGCGTCTTGGATTACTGACCTCTTGACCGTAGTTAGAGCAGAGCTGCAGTTGGCTATGGACAGGAGGCTGAGCTCGCGTTTCATGCGAACGAGGCTTTCTAGACTTAGATGGGTGGCAGATGCAACAAAGAGTTTTTCTCAGCACACAAGCCTTCCCATAGCAAGGATTCTTTGAGGTACTTGCAGGATTCACAGGGTGAGGTTCAGATTGAGCCTGATAAGGTGAGGGGTATTGCTTCAGATTTTTATCGGTCTTTGTTGACTGCAGAGGTGCCCTCTCCTCAGAGATGTGGCACGATAGAAAGTTTGGGAGTGCATGCCTAGGCTCATTACATATGCTATGTGTTTTTCCCTGGATGCCCCTTTCTCGAAGGATGAATTCATTCACGCAATGCATGCTCTTTCCAGTGGTTCATGCCCAGGGGATGGTCTTTCTCCCACCTTCTTTATTCTTTTTTGGGATCATATTGGAGATGCTATTACTTTTGCCCTTCAGGAAATGTGGTTGTCGGGTATGATGCCGCCATACCTCACGGAGGGGCTGATTCACCTTATCTCCAAGAGTGGGGACAAGACTGACATCAAGCAATAGAGGCCCATCACCCTCCTTGGATCTGCATATAAAATCTTAGCTAAAACCTTGAGTATAGGGTTGCAGCCGATTCTCCAAAGGACTATCCATGATACACAGAATGGGTTCCTCCAAGGAAGGTGTATATTTGATAACATCTTTTCTTTCTGGGAAGCTGTCGAGTGGGCAAAGTCTAGTTAGTAGCCTCTTGCCATTCTTTTGTTTGATTTAAAAGCTTATGACAGAGTGGATTGGGATGTTTTGGAAGGCACTATGGCACATATGGGGTTTTCCCAAAATTGGATCAAAGGGGTGTCCTGCATATACAGGGAGGCTCATTGTACTGTTTTAGCTTGTGGGGGGCGCGGCGAGCGTTTTCAGATTTCCCGTTCAGTGAGGCAGCACTATCCCCTTGGCCCCTTTACTGTCATTGTAGTTGAGGCTATGAGCAAGTTTCTTTGGGCTGCCCCTGGTGTTGTGGGTCTCAGGCTGCCTTTATGCACGGAGGAAGAGTTTTTGGACTCTGAGTTAGCAGATGATACGGCGTTGTTCCTTGAGGCTTCACATGGTTGTTTATGTACTTTCCGGACAGCCTTGGAGGCCTTTTGTTTGGCAAGAGGAGCTACTATCAATAATAGTTTGCTCCAATGCTCTTCAGCACATTAAAAGCAAACTTCATCCACTGGAGTAGGACGAAGCTCGATTTGGCCTCTAGAGCTTTGGTGGTTAACCAAGTTTTGCTAGCCACGGCTTGGTTTATCGCTTCGTGCTAGATTTTTCATAAGGGTTGCATTGGCCAGCTTCGTCGCCTTATTCGGAACTTTCGTTTGTTAGGGCTTGATGGAAATGCACATATCAGGGCGCCAGAGTTGCTTGGGAAACCATTATCAGGCCTAAGCAGGAAGGGGGATTGAATATCATTGACCTTGAGGTGCAATGTAAGGCTTTGCTTTGTAAGCTTGTTGTTAGTGGCTTTTTTTCAGGCATTGAGCCATGGAAGGACTTTGTCATGCAATAGATTACGAAGTGTGTCCCTGTTCGCGGAGGTGACTGGACTCTTAGCTCACGCTTTATTTTTTCGGATGCAATTCACCGCTCCCCTTCATCCCCCCTGGTTAGGTCCCTCCTACGGGCTTGGGACTGCCTGAGGAGTTTTTTGGTACACATCTCCCCGCGTTTAGTGGAGGAAGCTAACCGACAGCCCATTCTGTGGAATGATTTGATCTTAGATGTGCACAGTAGGTCTCTTGGGGCAGCTATGCATATTCTTTGGCCTGGTTGGGAGACCCTATGCCCCACAATGCTGGCTTGGAAGAGGCTTCAGAGCCTCACCGAGGTGCGCAGATTGGATTTCACGCAGCATTTGAGAGGCTCCAGCCGGAGGATTGCACAGATTGATGCAGCCATTCCCAACCACTGGATCTTTCTTGGAAGGCCGTCATCATTCTTGGTTTGGGTTTTTTCTGGGACAGGTGTTCCTCTTCAGGTTATGGGTCTCCCCTTGCCTAGGGAGGATGATGTACCGGTCTTTTTTTCTGTACACATGGATGGCAGCTGGAGAGATGTGACGTGCAGGACCTTATTGAGGGCCCCCAGATTCGTCTAGTCAGAGTTGTTGGCAGGTTAGGAAAGCACATCTTTGTTGACCCCCCCCCCCCCCCCCAGGGATGATCACATTGAGTTTTAGCCTTTGGTTGTATGGTGGTTGCTGAAACCGGCCTCTAGTAGAAACCAAAGTGCGGTAGACTAGCAGTCACCCTTCCACTTGTAGTCCAGATATAAAAACAAATTTGATTGGAGCTAGAGTGCCCCAAATCTGAAATAAAACCGACACCTGTTGGCCCCAAAGCTTGGCGCCCCTTGCGGTATTTCTTTATTCAATTTCAAAAATATGTAAGGCTGAGTACAACAAAACCAGCCAAGAGAATACACCTGTATTTATCAGATAACTCTGGGAAAGCTTAGCCTGCAGCTGGAGATACATTGCCTGCTACTGCTCAGAACTGGACAGATCTGGAACCGACTGTACCTGTCCGTACAGGTCAGTAGTTCATCACTGTACCTGTCCGTACAGCTGTACCTGCAGGTTCCTTCACCTGTATAAGCCTGTGCGTAGCCTGAGTTCAGCGCCGCCTGTACCTGTTCTGTCCAGCGCCGCCAGCACCTGCCCTGTCCGTACAGCTGTCCGTACAGCTGTACCAGCAACAGCAGTTCTGTACCCGACTTCAGCTACTGTCAGCGTAGCTTGTACCTGCAGCAGAACTTGCAGCAGCAATTCTGTACGGGCAGATTCCTCCTGGACTGTACGGCCTGCAGCACGTGGACTGTATGGCCAGCTTTGCACAGAAAACAACAGCAAAAACAGCAGCCAAAACAGTTTGCTCCTCTCACACAGCAATCCACCGTCGACTTCCCTCTTCTCCACGCTTCAAGCTTGCACGATTCCCAAAAGCAAGAGAGAGAGAGAGGTGAGAGAGGCATGCAACTCCAAAAGTGGAGTGGCCTCTCTCCAAACTTATCCTAGGGCCCCAACTTTAATAAACATTAAAGTTCCCTAGGGGCCACTAAGGCCTAGGGGCAACCATCAATAAAACATTAAAAACATTAATGTCTTGGTCCCCCCTTTCACATCTGAAGTGTCCACACATCATTTCATTTGTCCGGGCACCCCAAATGTGAATCTTTTAATATTTTTGCTCAGCAACAACCATGCCCACACTTGTGCTGTTCCATTTTCACAAGGCCATGACATACCCCCCTCTTGAAAAATGGCAAGCGTCCTCGATTGCATTTTGGTGATACAGCAAAATATCCAAAGTGAAATATACAATATGGCAAGATCAGCGTCCCAATCTCTCTAAGCCATGCACATGTATCAACATTCACTGCAAACCAATGGCGTAGTAGTAGTCCAAGTTGTATACCACTGTGAACCATACACAACCACAACATCCAATGTGACTAGTACACATATATCATAGAAGTCCCATAAACACATGTACTGTCAGCCATCAGTATCTTCGGGTGAGATAAAAACTGCACCAAGCGACCTCTGAGCCTGTCAGTATCAAGGGAGTGGAGGTGCTACCCCCCTCTTGAGCATCAAGAAATGCTCCAGACCCATGCTCTGCTGAACCTGAATGAGCCACAACAAGAGTCGGCTCTAACTCAAAGGCATCGAGATAAAGCTGCAAAACCTGAGGTGAATCTGTTAAGTCACCTTCCTCCATCCACTTCGCATCCATCGGTGAATAGTTCTTGAACTTCACAAGATAGCAACGGGAAACTTTACCTCGTACCTTTCTTTCCTTATGTGCCAGTATCTGCTCTGGAATAAGAACCTCATCAAGTTCCTCAACTTCCGGTTGAGCCTCGTCTGATACATCCTCAGGCACATCCCCACGGAAAGGTCTAAGGAGACTCACGTGAAATGCATTGTGAATCCTCCAGTGATCTGGTAGCTTCAAACGATAGGACACCTCACCAATCTTTTCCAATACCTGAAAAGGCCCATAATAGCGCATGCTCAACTTAGGGAATAAGCGCTCTTTACCCTTCATCTTCTTGAGTCTAGCCTTTTCAAAGCGCAAAAGAACCCAATCACCCAATGCAAACTCTAATGCACGTCTGTGACGGTCTGCGGCTTTATTTTGCTTCTGCTGAGTTTTCTGGAGTGCCAACTTAACTCTCCGATAAGCTTCATCCATATTTTCCACATACTGATCAGCCTCAAAAATCTTATCCTTTGTGTGCAAAATGGGTGGTACCTTCTTCCCTCCTTCCACAATCTCAAAAGGCGCCTTGCCTGTCGAGGTATGAACAGTGTTGTTATATGCAAACTCCACCAAAGGAAGATACTTTTCCCATTGTTGCTTGTGCTCTGAC
Organism: Cibotium barometz; assembly: GCF_041138505.1. Lineage (NCBI taxonomy): Eukaryota > Viridiplantae > Streptophyta > Polypodiopsida > Cyatheales > Cibotiaceae > Cibotium > Cibotium barometz. The sequence goes on from NC_141060.1 coordinate 43,827,297, forward strand.
ACATAACACTTAAGAAGATCCAACACTGTAGAGTTAGCCTCTTCTGACTGACCATCTGTTTGTGGATGAAATGACGATGAAAACTTGAGAGTTGTACCCATGTTGTCAAACAACCCTCTCCAGAACAAACTCGTCATCGGTGGATCACAGTCACTAATGATAGACGTAGGCAAGCCATGATACTTGAAGATGTTCGCCATGAACAACTTCGCCATATGATCAACTTTGATCGTCTTACGCACGGGAATGAAATGAGTCTGCTTACTGAACCTGCATATGATAGTCCAAATGCCATCATTGCCCGTTTGTGTCCGTGGAAGATCAAATATAAAATCCATGGCAATGCTCTCCCAAGGTCTATCTGGAATAGGTAAAGGCTGTAATAACCCTGGTGTCTTTTGACAGTCAAACTTTACCTTCTGACATACGATGCATTGCCTAACAAAGGCATCAACATCTCTTCTCAAGGTTGGCCAATAAAAGAAAGTCTCCACTGCTTTTACCGTGGCGTCAATACCTCTATGACCTGCATACGGTGGAGCATGACTTTCAATCATAACCTTGAGGCGCAATGGCCTGGTAACACACAGTCTGCCATGCATCAATAAAAATCCATCTCTGAGAGTATAGTGCTCATGCCGCTGACCCTCAGACATCTGATCATACAACCTTTCAAAGTCCTCATCATGGGCATACTGCTCTTTCATTTCATCAAGCTCATGATGATAAGCAAGTGAAACTGCTGAGACCTGTGGCTTGCGTGACAAAGCATCTGCCACTACATTCTTTTTGCCTTCCACATGCACAATCTGGAAGTGAAACATAGACAAAGTTTGCCCAACGCATATGCTTCTCTGAAAGCTTAGTTTGCGTGAGGAAATAACGCAAGGTCTGATGATCTGTCTGCATAGTGAAATCAGCCCCAAGCAAGTAGTGTTTCCATGTAGAAAGAGCGTGAATTACAGCCAACATCTCTTTCTCATAAACCTGTAAATGCTTCTCCGCATCTTGCAATATTCTACTCTCATAGGCTATCACATGTCCTTCTTGCATGAGAACTGCCCCAATGCTACTTCCACATGCATCACACTGGACAACAAAAGCCTTTCGGAGGTCCGGTAACATCAATACTGGATCCGAAGTAAGCTTGTCTTTGAGCTTTTTGAATCCTGTAATTTCCCGATTAGCCCATCTAAACGGAGTTGCCTTCTTTGTTAAGGCATGAAGGGGCGAAGCAATTTCAACAAAATACCGTATGTACCGCCTGTAATAGGAACACAATCCTAGAAAGCTGCGTACATCATGCACGATCCTCAAATCTGGCCAATTAAGAATTGCTTCCACCTTCGCTGGATCCATACGAACTCCATGCTTAGACACAATATGCCCCAAGAAATGTATCTCTTGCAAGAAAAACTCACTCTTCTTGCCATTAACAACCAGCCTATGGTTCCTGAGTTCTGCAAACACAATGGCCAAATGCCTTCTATGCTCTTCCTCAGTTTGTGAATGCACAATCATATCATCAAAGAATGTGCCCACAAATGCTCTATGAGGCCGGAAAATCCTGTCCATCATTCCGTTAAATTTGGCAGGTGCATTTGTCAAACCAAAGGGCATAACCAAGAACTCATACAACCCAAACGTGGTTCGAAATGCTGTCTTATGCACATCCTCGGGTCTAATTCGTATCTGATGATACCCACTTTTCAAGTCAATGCGACTAAAAACTGTGGAGCTCTGTAGGCGGTCCAAAATGTCATCGATCCTCGGTATGGGGAATCGATTCTTGATGGTATTCTTGTTCAGCGCCCTGTAATCAATACACATGCGCCAAGAACCATCCTTCTTTTGCACTAAGAGTACAGGTGAGCAAAAGGGTGATGCGCTAGGCTATATCAACCCTTTATTTAAAAGCTCCTGTACCTGACTCATAATTTCTTCCTGTTGGGCTGCACTAACACGGTACGACGGTCTATTTGGAGGAGTACTACCAGGAATTAGATCAATGGCATGATCTTCTGGCCTCTCAGGAGGAAGTTCTCCTGGCAATGACTCGGAAAAACAATCTTGGAACCCACATAAGAAATCAGTCCTGTCCTTATCTAGCATAGACAAATTAGACTTAGACTCATCATCTTGTGCATCCTTTACATAATCAAGTACGCGGAAAGATGCTTTTTCATTACTGAGGAAATTGCCGAAGCTGATACAATAGGAACAGATTCCCCTTTAAGTTTTACATCCAATACATGTTCTTTCCCTCTATGAGTCAAAGCAATCTTCCTATTATATGTATCCACCACCGCATGTACTCTGTGGCATGTTAGCCTCATATAACGGCCCCATCTCCTCTGCACGAATCCCTAATCGGCCAGCCAAATCCGGTGAAATAAAGTTGGCTCTAGCACCTGTGTCAAAGAATATCAAGGCATTCTGATCTCTCACTTTGCCCCATGCCCTGCACAACTCTGTCTCTTCACCACCTTGGATGTTCCCCCACAAGATCAGGAACTAACCCTACAGAAGGTTTTGGTTTCTTTGCCTTGGGCTCTCCTTTATTGTCAGAGTCCTTTTGGGACTTTCTCTTGGGACAATTAAATGACATATGTCCCTCTTCAGTACAGTAAAAACATTTCCGAGCATCCCTCAAAGCATATCTCTCCTCAGAAGTTCTCTTGGGCATTGGCAACTTCTTATACCTCGTCTCTGAAGACCCTTTAGCATCACGAGAAGCATACCCAGATTTTTCAGCTTTCTTGCTGGAGTTCTTACTGCCTTTAAACCCAGATGATCCTCCAGTGAGTAACGCATTAGCTGTCATAGAATTCTCTATCGTCTGTGACATGTTCGTTACTCGAGTCTTGATACAATAATCACGCACCTCTTTGGGCAGCCCACAACAATACTTCTCTACCTGCTCAGACAAAGGCACTGCACGGTAAGAAGTCACTGGGAGTAAAGCTTCCCAAAACTTCTTGTTATAATCTTCCAAATTTTCACACTTTGAAGCATCCAACTTGTGCCATGCAGTCATAACATCCACCTCAAATGTAGATGTGAGCCATACGGAAGAGAACACCTGTTTAAATTGTACCCAAGTAGTGGGTGCTATGCCCTGCAGAAGAAGAGTAGACCACCACTGCAAAGCATTGCCTTTGAGAAAAGTCGCAGCTTTTCTCACCTTTGAGGACTCCGTGTAATTACCACCAGAAAAAGCAGCATCAAACTGTTGTAAAAAGGTGAGTGCTTTTAATTTATCTTTGGCTCCACTGAATGTATTAAATTTCACAGCAGCTCCCCCTTCCTTATAATCCTTCGCCTTACCCATAGGCGTTAGATTATCGTAAGGAAGTGGCTTCGCAAGATTGCTGCCCCCAACATTCATGCCCATCATAGGGTCAACATTACCCATTCCCACACCTGGCATGCCATACATTCCAGCCATGTTTCCAAACATTCCATTATGCATACCGGGCTGCATGCCACCATATATATTTGCTTGCATTCCAGGTTGCATGCTCCCAAACATATTTTCTTGCATTCCGGACTGCATACCACCATACATATTCCCCTGCATTCCAGGCTGAAAATTAGCTCCAAAAGGCCCTGGCATACCCATGCCTCCCTGAGGATAACCCCCAGTCATAGATTGGAGCACCGAGCCACCACCAAAATAACCTGGATGCATAGTCTGCTGAGGAATAGATGGCTGTCCAAAGAAGGAACTCTGAGAGTTAGCACCATAAGCATGCTGCATGTTCGGAAACTGTCCAAAAGATGGATCCTGTGGGAAGGCACCACTATGACCCTGAGGAAGGTTCTTAGAACGCACCTTCTTCTTCTTCTTTTCGGGCTCAGAACGGGATCTCATAAATTCAGCAAACTTCTCACTTTGTGTGAGCTGCATAAACACATCCATAACACCAGCCAAACGATTTTTAAACTGAGCATCATCTTCCTCTTTACCAAACACATCTTCTGGCTGTGTTACATCCTCATATTGCTCAACATTTGCAGCCTGTTCTCCTGCAAGAATATCCTCGGATTCATTTCTCTCAGGAGAGGTCTCTTGCTCTTCCCCTTCATGATAAAAGTACTCGTCTTCTGTATTAGACATGCTGCTGAATTTTTCAGCGATGACTTTCCTCGAGGCAACCACGAGCTCACCCCCTTAAGAAAGTTGATGATGGTCCCGGCAAAACGGAACCTTGAAACTGGCCTCTGGTAGAAACCAAAGTGCGGTAGACTAGCAGTCACCCTTCCACTTGTAGTCCAGATATAAAAACAAATTTGATTGGAGCTAGAGTGCCCCAAATCTGAAATAAAACCGACACCTGTTGGCCCCAAAGCTTGGCACCCCTTGCGGTATTTTTTTATTCAATTTCAAAAATATGTAAGGCTGAGTACAACAAAACCAGCCAAGAGAATACACCTGTATGTCCAATCTGGCAGCCCACAATACCTCTTAGCACAGAGGATTCACACACACAGATCTGTGTCTCAAAGCAACACTCTGTGCTTCCCTCTGATCAGCCAAGACCATTCAGTAGGACAGCCTTGAGCATACATCTGGCATATCTCATGCACATGATTCCACAACTCAGCACAAACATACATTCACTGTCCAATCTCTGTTTCCACCCTTTTCAAGCTGCCATACCCCTCCTCTCACAAGGGGCCAGATAGCACAACCCTGCAGACATAAGCCAATGGAAAGAAAGACAGATGAACAAGTTCAGAGCTTACCAAATCAACTCGTGGTTCTGCACTTGCGAAGCCAATCGTACCAATCTGTACTTGCCTTCTTGCAACCACTTGTCTGATGTATCAGATAACTCTGGGAAAGCTTAGCCTGCAGCTGGAGATACACTGCTTGCTACTGCTCAGAATTGGACAGATCTGGAACCGAATGTACCTGTCCGTACAGGTTAGTAGTTCATCACTGTACCTGTCCGTACAGCTGTACTTGCAGGTTCCTTCACTTGTATAAGCCTGTGCGCAGCCTGAGTTCAGCGCCGCCAGCACCTGTTTTGTCCAGCGCCGCCAGCACTTGTCCTGTCCGTACAGCTGTCCGTACAACTGTACTAGTAGCAGCAGAACCTGCAGCAGCAGTTCTGTACCTGACTTCAGCTACTATCAGCACAGCCTGTACCTGCAGCAGCAATTCTATACGGGTAGATTCCTCCTGGACTGTACGGCGTGCAGCACGTGGACTGTACGGCTAGCTTTGCACAGCCAAAACAGTTTGCTCCTCTCACACAGCAATCCACCGTCGACTTCTCTCTTCTCCACGCTTCAAGCTTGCACGATTCCCAAAAGCAAGAGAGAGAGAGAGGTGAGAGAGGCATGCAACTCCAAAAGTGGAGTGGCCTCTCTCCAAACTTATCCTAGGGCCCCAACTTTAATAAACATTAAAGTTCCCTAGGGGCCACTAAGGCCTAGGGGCAACCATCAATAAAACATTAAAAACATTAATGTCTTGGTCCCCCCTTTCACATCTGAAGTGTCCACACATCATTTCATTTGTCCGGGCACCCCAAATGTGAATCTTTTAATATTTTTGCTCAGCAGCCACCATGCCCACACTTGTGCTGTTCCATTTTCACAGGGCCATGACAATTGCCCTATTAGACATTTGCATTGGGACGCCGATGAGTGGGAGTGGAAGGATGCTTGTAACCCTTTTGAATATCATGCCTTTTTTTAGTTATACGGTGCGGGATGCCAGACATCTTTTCTTGGGACACATTCAGAGTGTCCCTACTCTTAGACCCCGTTGGGAATCTTACGGCATTTCGATTGACATTCAGAGGGTATTTTGGCGGAGATGGTGGCATTCTTATAGGAAGCGACAAATTTCCTCCTTTATCTAGGTTTCTCTTCGTGGTGGTCTGGCCACCAATCAGTGGAGGTCTGTTACTGGTGCTTGCCCAACATGCCCTAGATGTGCAGGAGTTTCGGAGTCAATTTACCATTGTTTATGGGAATGCAGGGAATCACAGAGGGTTTGGTCTGCGATTGCACACCGCTTTGGTAGGATTAAGAGGGATGCTATCATTTCTTTTGGTTGACACAATCTGGGCCTGAGCTGAGATTCGAGGGGACTGACAGGAGCTTGGCCATTATGGTTAGGCAAGGAGTTGCTCGGCAGTGTTGTCTTCAGGATTTGCCACTTTCACACTTTGTCCCTCTGGCACAGCTGTTAGAAAACTCTTGGGAGATTATTGCTAGCATCTCAGCCTGGAATATCTGGAAGGCTAGATTCACTAAGGCCATTGAGGGTACTCCCGTTCTTGTTTCTCAGTGTCTTTGCAGGATTTGGAGTGATATTGTTCACATGATTATGGCTACCTGGGGCAGAATCCAGGGATCTTCGAGGGCTGCGGAGAGGAAGTGCGACCAGTTTATGAGAGAGTGGGACATTGGTATCTTTTTCACATCCTCTCATTCGGGACCCTATTGGCAGCACAGGGCTCCAGATTGGTTTAGATCTCCACCTTGCTTGGTGTGAAATCTCCATTTTGTAAAATTTTTTCATACTTAATAGAGGTCTCCTTTCTGCAAGATATTTGATAAGACATCCCATAAGCACCAAGACCCATGAGTGACAATATCAGGGAGAGGGTCAACATGCCAGCACTTCCCTAAGGAACCAATTACTCTCACTAGATGAAGGGCAGTGCCAGTAATAATCTCGTGCGTGTCACATTTCATCACTCTTCATCGTGACTGGATAAAATAAAAAACCTAGTCTCCTTCCTCATCCTAATTCAACAAGGCTAACACCTCTAATGACACTCCTGTCCTAGAGAAAACACCTAGCGAAAACCAAGCAAGGGGGAGATCTCAAGAAATGAGGTGCTTTGTGCTGCCAAGAGTGTCCCATATACGTGGGCGGGAAAAAGATGCCTTGATCCCACTCTCTCATAAACTGGCCGCGCTTTCTATTTGCAACCCTCAAAGATCCTTAAACTCATGGACCAAGTGGCCATGAGGGTGCGGATGATATCCTCCAAATCCTGCAAATGCACTGTGTATCATAAAGCAAAGTGCCCTCAATGGCGCAGTTCATCTAGCCTTCCAAATGTGCCACGTTGCAATACTAGCAATAATCTCCATGCAATGTCCAACCTCTTTGCAAGTGGGACGTATCTTGACTCTGACAACCGAGGAACTCCTTCACTGATGATAATGGCCAAATCCTTGTCGTTCACGATGAACAGGAACCAGACATAGTGGACGAAGTTGAAGTTATGGTTTCACAACAGATCCTTTTACATCGTTTCAAGAATCGCTTCGGCCGAAAAGAAAGACACTGAGATTTCACGACTGAGGGGAACACAAAGTGATGTGGCTTGAGATAATTTTTGAATATGGCTCTTTAGAAAAGGTGACGTGCTGAAGTTGTGAACCTGCGCTGCTGCCCCTGCCTGCCCTCTGTTGCCTCCACCTACTCCTTTGCTGCTCCCGCCTGCCTCTGCTGCCTTTGCCTGCCCTTCTGCACCCCCCCGTCTGTCCCTCAGCAGCCTTCGCTAGCCTTTCCTCAGTCCCCGCCTGCCTTCGCTAGCCTTTCTTCAGTCCCCGCCTGCCTTTCAGCTGCCCCCGCCAGTGCCTCTGCTGCCCCCCTTTTGCTGCCCCCGCCTGCCCGTGAACCTCTACCTCTGAAACTATCCACAAATACTGCGATCTCATCAATGTATAGGCCAAAGAGTGTAGGTGAGAGTGGGCAGCCCTGCTTAACCCCAATAGTGCTACATATATCTCCCGAGGTCCCACCGGGTGCACGTACTCGGCCGAGTACTGCCTCATATAGTGCCATCACACCCCATATCATCTCATGTGAGAACTGGAGCTCCTGCAAGCGTCCTATCAGACGAGATCGAGGGACGGAGTCAAAGGCTTTGCAGAAATCCACAAAGCAGTAATACACATGTCTCTTTGAGGACCTCGTCTCCTCTATGATAGCCGTAAACTAAAGATATGGTCCAGCGTGGAGAAGTTTCTCCTAAAGCCTGCCTGGCCTGATGCTCTGTTTCCCATCCTCTTTGCCATAGAGCTCATCATGTCCTCTAGTACTGCCCCATAGATTTTGACCCAATCATGATAGTCCTGTAGTTACCTAGGTCAGTGGGATCTTCTGCTTTGTGGATGGGGACAATGGTGTTGGTAGTCCAGGAGGGTGGGAAGCCTTCACAGAGTGCTTTGTTAAAAAGACTGGCAAGAATGGGAGCCAATACGTGGTGCCCGTGGGCGAAATGTTCTGCGCATAGATCCTCATGATCTTTTGCTCTCCCATTATGCAGCTTTTTAAGAGCCCTAGTGACATTGCGGGAATCAAAGAGATAGGATGATGTAGTCCTAGGGATGTGTGACATTTGTGGTATAGGCTACTTTGGCACATCATACAGTTGTCGTGCACAGGCTTCCCAAAGGCTAGGATCTGTGATAGGTGTAGGTGCTCTTTTTTCTTCCAGAATGTGCCAAGCTTCTGAGTTGTCCTCGCTTAAAAAGAGCTGGTATAACTCTTGTTCTCGTCTGGCGAGAAATGCCCGTTTCTTTCGGCAAGTGAATATACGGAAGGTGCGTTGCATCTTATGTGCTGAAATCAGCCCATGTTCCCTCTTGTGTAAGAGGTGAAACCTGGTGGTTTTGCACTCTTCATCATACCATCCATTCTAGGGCTGGGATCCCATTGGCAAACTTGCTATGGAGCATGTGGTGTAGGGGACGCTGGCGTGGGCAGAAATCATCGAGTGCATGAAGATGCTGCTATAGACCTCCTGGAGACTCAGACACTAATACAATATCATCAGCATAAAGCATAATATGTACTGAGGTACCTGCTAAATCAACTCCATCTTTGCCTCCCCGTGTAATGAAGTCAGCCACCTCATCAATGTATAACCCAAATAGCGTGGGAGAAAGTGGGCGTCCTTGCTTCACACCAATGGTGCTAGCAATAGTCTCGGACATACCTCCTGGACATCTGACTCGCCCAAAAACCTGCTCATATAATGCATAGATGCCCCATGTCATATCTGCTGGTATGCCAAGAGACTGCAGGCGCTGAAAGAGCCTCTCTCGTGGTACTCCACTGTCTCCTGCCCATATGTGAAAATAGGCGCTGATCTCCAGACCCACTGAGCTGTAGTGTTAAACACCATAACCTTGGTCTTACCAAGGTTAACTGAGAGCCCACTGTCCTGTGCATAAGCATGTAAAGTATCCAAGTGCCTCTGCATACCCTCTGGTGAGTCTGCTATAAGCACAATATCATCAGCATATAAGAGTAGAGGTATCCAAGTGCCAGCCAACTGGGCTCCTCTGTCCCCTCGTGTCCCAATATAATCAGAGATCTCATCAATGTATAGTCCAAATAGAGTCGGAGAGAGCAGGCAGCCCTGTTTCACCCCTATAGTGGAGTGTACTGGCTGGGAGAGACCCTCTGAAGTCCGCACCTGCCCAACTACTGTCTCATAAAGTGCCATAATACCCCAAATGAGCTCACATGGAACCCCCAAGTCTTGTAGCCTGCGCATCAGTCTAGCTCTGGGCACTGTGTCAAAGGCCTTGCGGAAATCCACAAAGCCACAGTAGATTTTCCTCCCATGTGCTTTGCCCTCCTCAGTGATAGCCCTGAGGGTAAAGATATGATCCAAAGTAGAGAATCTCCTCCTGAAACCGGCTTGTCCTTGAGCTCGGACCCCTTGTCTCTCTGCCCATCTGCTCAACTCCTGCTCAAGAATAGAGGCATATAGCTTGGCCAGCAAGTGACCAATCATAATGGTGCGGTAGTTAGTCGGCAGGCTCGGATCTCCAGAATTGAGTACCGGCACAATCGTGGAAGTACTCCAAGTCCCAAGAATTCCCTCACACATGGCTCTATTAAACATGAGAGCTAGCAAGTCTGCAATCATATCTCTAGCATGTATGAAATGCTCGGCTACAATGCCCTCATGATCCTGTGCCCTCCTTGTATGCAATCTGTTGATGGCCCTCCTCACCATCTCTGCTGTGAAGAAGGTAGAAGTGGGTGGACAAGGCTCTGGAGGGTTCGGTAGTGGTGGCTGCTCTGGTACTGTGTAGAGGGAGGCTGCATACTCGCCCCATGTATCTGGAGAGGTAATGGCCGGAGGCGGGGGGTGCTCTCTAAGCAATCTCCAGGCCTCCCCAGAATCCTGACTCAAAAAACAGCTGATACATGTCTCTCTCCAGCCAAGCTAAGAATTCTCTCTTCTTCCGCCAAATGAGGCATCGAAAGATGATGTGTGACTGTCTATATGTAGTAACACCTGTGGCCACCTCTCTTTGTAGCCGGGCTCTGAGCTCCCTACAGTCATCATCATACCAACTATTCTGGGGCATGCTCCCAGGATGTGGTCGTATTGTGGGCTGCGTGTGTGGGAAGGCCGTCGCTGCAGCTGTATGTAAAGCCTCTGTCAGGATCTGTGTGAGCTCTGCTAATGGCCTCTGTGGATCCTCTGCACTCAACAAGCTGTAGATCTCTGCAGTGTATAGTCCATTAGTCTCTCTACAGAAGGTATATCTCGGGTGATAGGAGGACTGCCCAACCTGGCGGGTACTGTAGTGGAAATCCACCGTAAAGGAGAGAAGTGCATGATCCACCGTAACTCCAATGGGCCTGGGGCCAATCGCAAAATCCTGGATACTCGGGATGAAGGTTGGCAAGGCTAAAATATAATTCACTGTGCTGGCCCCATGTCTTTGTGGAAAGCAAGTAAAGCCACTGGCAAGTGGATACCTCTCTAGGCCATTTAAAATGGCCAGCCCATGTGCAGTCCCTATCTCCAAGAGGTATCTCCCATACTCAGTACACTCCACCTCATCCTTTGATCTCTGGGTCAAACACATCTCCTCCACATCTCTCTCTCTCAACATCTCTTCCAAAGTGTCAAAGAAGGAGGTCTGGTACTGAGCCGTTCGAGCATTAAAGTCCCCAAGTATGATAACATCTCCCTCCCTGGAGAACTCCCATATGTCCTCATCTAGAATCATATATGGAGATTGCCCCTTGGGCGCTGCATAATGAGATGTGCTGGGTGGAAAGTAACATATAGCAATGTATAGGGGTCTACCCTCATCTGCCCTCACTGTGACCCACATGTACCTCACGCTCTCATCACGGCGCATAACATGGATGAGTGGCTGAAGCTCCTCTCTAAAAAGAACTGCAACTCCTCTAGATCCGTGACCACCATGCTTCGAACGGGCCTCCTGTCTACAAGTCGTCTCCCATCTGTATCCCGCCACTCTCGGTAATGTGCTGCCTAGGGCCTGATGTGTCTCCGAGTAGAAGATGATGTCCCTATCTCTGAAGTTGTCCTCAAAGGCCCCCACATCCAGTCTCAATGCTCCGTTGCAGTTCCATACTGCAAGTCTCAGACTGGTCCCATAGGTCTCTCACTGCCGTCAAGTGGTGCGTCTCTCTAGTATCACCACTGCCTCCTCTGTAAAATGCTAGCTTCCCTTTTTCTCTGGCTGCCCTAATCTCCGGTGTGAGGTGAAAAAAAGAAAAAAAGACTATGTCTCTATAGCCCTTCACCTCCCAAACTTTGAAAATACTAACACAACGGAGGCACCACCAGCCACCGGTTGGAACACTTCTCACTGTTCACCACCCACCCACACCAGAAAGACAGCTCAAAACCACGATAGACAATTGATCATCCAGCAAAAACATACACAGCACCATCCACATTTCAAACAAACCCAGCAATTACACCAAAAACCAGGACTCTGGCCAGGATTTACTGCCAAGGGAATTCACCCTTGCGTCTGACAACCAAGCCTCTGTCTCCCGGTCTCTGCTTCTCTTCAGAGGGCGCCCCACCAGCAACCCTCCTTCACTTCCAACTTGTCCCCTCTTCTCTGCTTCACTGCCATCAGCCCTCGCCCCTTATGGTACCGGCCTTTCTCACCTGTCTTCAGCACTACCAGCCACCTCTGCAGCTGCTTTACGTGCCAGCCCAGCGACACTTGAGACGGCCTCCAACTCTGCACTGCGCTCCAGGCTCTCTCCCACAAGGTATCCAGCCGACGGTCAACAGCTTCTCTCTCACAAGGCAGCAACCCCTTGTATCACCAGCCACCGTAACTCCTCTAGGTGCCTCTCCAGCGCCTGCAGCTTACCTGCGAGCGACTCTTCACACCAGGCGGCAACGCCACCTTTCCTTGCCTCCACTTCTTCCTCGCTTTCCACACTCGTCCGAGAGACTGCAGCCCTTCTCGCTCACCAGAGCACCTGCAGCCAGCGCCTCTCTTTACAGACTTTCCGAGCCCTCCTGTGCATCCGCTTCAAAGACGACTCCCCGCAAGAGCACCTCACTTGTGCCTCACACAGTCGCCTGGCACTCTGTCGCCAGCAGCCAGCTACACCAGGTTCTCGTCTGGCCCTCTGCAAAATCACCCGCCAGGCTTCTACAAGGCGGCAACCTTCTTTAAACCGACTCCTTTTCTTCGCCACCATCTAGACGTCTGCATTCACGTGCTGGCAGATGGAGTTGGCTGCAGCACAAGCCTCCACATGGTCTTCTACAAGTTGGCCACGTGGTGGTGTATTTTATTCTTCTTATTTTCCTTTAAAACCTCAATTAGATGGCCACAACACTCTCTTCATTACCTTGCGCTTCAGGTGTACATGCCGCGCCCATAACCTTCCTTCCAGTGCCAGAGCTGCCCACAAGCTCGTAGTCATCAGCACCTCATGACTTACCAAAACCCGACCAATTCCCCATGCTCCAAAGGCGGCCTACATTCGAATCGATCGGTGCCCTGCATTTGGCAACCACCCGCACACCATACTGTTGCAATAAAAAAAACTTCCAATCTCAAGCATCTGCTCCCAAAAAAAAAACGTGCGTGTACCAGCTCACTGCAAAACCATTCAGTCTGTACATTTGCCAGGGCATTCAGGGCAAAGCTTATTCGCAAACCATGCATCCCATATGTACACAGACCCAAAACACCTTTCAGATTTTTACCTGACATACTTTGCCCAACCCCTAGCCTGCTGAATCATTCATGATCAGCAGAAAAAAGCATATGACCACGTTTCCCTCCATCAATCCTTTGAGCATCATACAAAGTAACCAAAACATCTCTATTCCATGTGATCAAAGAAACACTGTCATCTTCCCAAGACATAGTTTGCCATCCCACATCCCACCACAAAACATAAGGATTCATGGAAACAAGGCTCTTGACATACACACCATCCTGCCTCATCTCAATTCCAAAATCACTGATATGGTCAACACCAATATTGGAGAACCAGTGAAGCGATTCTTGCTGAGGGTAATAACCGATGAAAGCTTCATCAAGAAAAACCTGTTGTGCCATAATACTTTCTTGTCCATCAGCATAAGAAATATCACCATCAAAGCCAACCACTACAGGCAAAACAAACTCCCCTTCAAAAGGCACCATTGCCAAAGCATCCACTTCAGTTCCTGTATGCTCATCTTTATCAAGGCCAATAAGAAATTCATCTATCACAGCATCCATAGTCTCATCCATAGCATCAACATCATTCAAAGACTTCTGGTGTTGCTCCTCCTTCATAGCATCAATTCTACTTATGGCTTTCTTAACATTAATGCACATCTGATCATCCAACTCCAACTCAGGTTCATCGTCCTACAGACTTTCTATATCCCACTCATCCCACAAAGGTTCATCATCCAAAGACTTTAAAGCATTCTCTTTCACATCACATGCATACCTTTGCTCATGATTCACTTGTACCTCCTCGCATTCTTCCTGTATGGCCTCTTCTTGTTGGGCAACCTCATCACCAAGCACTTCCTCATCAATAACCAGGGCATCCATCACTGCATCCTCCTCACTGGATGAAGTGTCTTCTGTTCCCTCACTAGTAGTAGTACTACTAGTCGTGTATGAAAAATAAAGATGAGAGAGAGAAATGAAATGAAATGAAATGTTATATTAACGTCTTCAAAAGGCCAAAGTGACTTATGAGACCAAAGTTACAACCATGTGACAAAGTTTCTTTTTGTAGTGAGAGTTAATGCTGATCGAGATCTTGAACATAAGAAAGAAGGTGCAAGGCGGGAAAAATCTCTAGACGATGCACAAAATGCTTTGGAGGTACATTCTTGACTTAACTAAGTATTGCACACCTTTTTATGTACTTTATTTGTTTAGATGGAGTGTCACCATTAGTCCTCGATTATCTTTGTAATTATTTTTGTTTTGTTAATGAAAGTTACATGGCGGCCAGATTTTTCCATGGGTATGTTTACACCAGTGGACTCAAGTGGTACGGTCCCTCGAGCCTAGGTGTGCTAGCTCTAGTGGTGAGCTGGAGGCTCAAGCAGTACTATTCTCGGAGCTTGTTGGCAAGATAGATCAAGCGGTATGATTCTCGGATCATGTGAGTCGGAGGACCAAGTGGAACGACTCCTCTGGGTCCTCAGGAGGATCAAGTGGTACAACTCCTGGATCCAGAGCTAGTTGAGCTGGTGATGGTACAAGCATTGTGAACGGATATTTCTTGGATGAGTGATTTGCACTAATATAAGTTTGTGTGACACTGGATTTATGCTTGAGCATGTGTATGCTTTGTTATGTGTTGTCCCGAGGAGCCGGGGACACCCGGAACTACACAACCCCAAGGCATGTGGCGTGGCGTGTTTGTTAACATGGCTACGTGTTGGCTTTGAGCAGGGAGAGGTCTTTGTAAATGTGTAGCCACCCTGGCTGCCCACTCCTGCGGCCACCTTGGTCCTTCACTTTTGGACCGGACAAAAGTGCCAGCTACCTTGGACCAGTCCAGCTCATTGCATTGACACCTGGGCCAGCGCACCACTTGCACTGACACTACAACCATGCACCACTTGTCTCTTGTGCTCACTTGATGAACACCACGCTCCTCGGCAGTGACAGCAGGACCACTTGATGGTCACCCTTGGACCAGTCCAAAGGCCAAGCGGCATTGTACAAAGGGATATGGGATTGTGTGATGGGGATCATTCTAGCAATACTAGTCTCATCTATTTTCGTGTTCTGGTGTTCTTGCCACTCTCACTGCTCTTGCTCATCTGCATGCCCTTGCTCATCTATGTTCTTGTTCATTTGTGTTCTTGCTCACGTGTGTGTGTTCTCTGTGCTAGTGAGCTATGCGTGCGCCCCTTAGCTCACGTCTCTCCTAGCTTGGGAGGACTCCTGATGGCATACTGTCCTAGAGGGGACCCTGTGTTCACTGTTGTGTACACTGTCTTAGGCGTGCCTGGGCAGAGAGGTGTGCTATAGGTACACTAAAAATTTGGCGATCTTGCTGGGGAACTCTAGTGTTTCAGGAGTTCTTGTTGATTCCATGATAGTATAGTGTCTGCATGCCCAATACACATTCTCGTGCTAGTACGGCCAGTCCAATCAGGAGTCCTCTGTCTATACGTTGCTACAGTCGTAGGAAGGTCAATTTCATACCATCCAGAACCCCTCCTCCACCTCTACCCATGGCTACTGCAAACCTTGGTAACCCTCATCTTGGCAACAACCAAGGTAACCAAGGTAACAACTCAGGCAACAACCAAGGGAACCCCCAACTGGAACCTCTCTCCACAGTGTTGGGCCGGGTCCATGTCAAACTTCCCATCTTCAAGGGCTCTGCTTCAGAAGATGTGGATGACCGTGTGCGGCGTTTCGTCCCGATGTGGAGGAGTAGAGGCTTGGACAGGGAAGATGCCTATGTGGCTTTCTTTCCGTCCACACTTGAAAGTTGTGCAGATAAGTGGTTCAGCCAATTCCCAGCTGATCATTTTGCAGACTGGGCCACTTTAAGGGACACCTTTGTCCAAACCTTTAGGCCGGGCAACTATGAGGACCACATTCTCCAAGAACTGTGAACTCTACAATTACGCCATGGAGAGAGAGTATCTGAGCTCATGACAAGAACCACAGTGTCTGAAAACACCAAGATAAGCAAGAGGACTCATAGAAAATGGATAGTCTTTCCATTTCATTGAGTATGCTCCTACAATCACGGATCTCGAAAAATCCTGTATCTTTGAGAAAATGGCCATACGTGTATGCACAAAAACTCAGTCCACATGCAAGAAAGGGTATGACAAGCTAGGATCTGCCCTTGGCTTCTGTTCACTGACTCTTTAGATGTGCCAAGCTGTGATATTGGCCACTGTCTCCCAACATTGCATGGCCTGAAAACAGAGACTAGAATTGCATCCATGCAGAAAAACAGAATAATATGAATATGAATCTTGATAGGCAGAGAAGAGGCAAAGCTGTCAGAATAATATGAATATGAATCTTGATAGCCAGTCATGCAACGGAAACCCAAGTGATAAAACCAGTGGAGTGGGGCAATCTACCAAGGAAGAAAGAAATGACAACCCAAATAATCCGGTTGGGCTTGTCTTCAGCCCCATAAACAAAGCGGAATAGACTCTAAAGCATGAGAGTAGTGTAAGCATGAGGAGCACAAGGATCTATCTCACTTGTTCACAGCAATCCCTCCATGAATAGAAAGCCAAAAGAAAAGCGAAGCCTTTCCATTACTATGAGATTTTTGTAATCTTGTCAAGAAACACCTCTGCGTACTTGTGTCACTTGGAAGCTCTCCCAATGAGGCTTTCTGGAGGGTTCCCACTGTCTAATGGGAATCCAAATCTCCTGCCTTTCCGGACTGTATACTGAGAAAGGCATTCTGGTGATCTTGGAGCTGGGAATCAAAGAGAAGAGAATGCCTTGAGAGAAAGCTTGCATGAATAGATGAATTGACCATTACGTGTTCCAACCATATTGGCTAATGAAATGGAATGAGATGGTGGCCATTCTCAACTATATTGTCGGTAAACTGCTCCATCTTGCACGACCTTTTTAGTCAGAAGTGTTGCCAAGGATGGGTGATAAATTGATACATTGGTGTCTCCCACTGAAAAGCACCAAGTTGGAAAGCAAAAGGTATCAAATATGTATCTAGTAATTGTATAGATCCCACATTTGCTTTTGTACACTCCAATTTGAGGTAGTACAATGCTGACCTTTTCTAATTCATGCTCTTTGTGCATCCATGCTCTATCAAGTGCAATCGATCCCTTTTCTCTATCGACGCTGTTATTGATAATTTTCACTTCATCCTGCGGCATTCCTTTTGTTGAAAAGCATGGAATTAAAAAAATTGTAATTTGAAACATATCTTCTCGTCTTTCTCAGGGTGCAAAAGCAGAATTAGAAGTGTCTCGAAATGAGCTGTTATCTGTAGAAAACTCTGTCAAATCCTTCAAAGATGGTTCCATGAAAGCTAGAGATGAAGAGGCAAAACCAAAAGAGTCCAACACAACAAGGAAAGGAAGCTCCATGTCATCATCAGCCAAGCTTGAAAAGGATAAGATAGTAGGTGTGGTCCCAGGTAACAATAAGCGGTAATGTTGAAGCAACATCTACATTCATTTTTCATATGCCTTAGGGAAGCAGTATTTTTTACATTATAAAGAGAGAAGCCACTGATTTGCTGGTCCTGAAATGACTTGCATGCTGGTTCTTCAAATTCATCAAACTCAGGCAAGTCAAAAACTGGCAAAGACAATACTTTAAAAAGTGAATTATCTGAAGTTGCAGAATACGGTCTGCAGAAACTTGAGGTGTTGTTCACTCAAGCTAAGATAAAATGCCAAGAAGTGGAGAACAAGGCAAGGACTTGGAATTTCACTTAGTTTGATGGCCTCATGGCTTTCCAAGTTTTGCAGCAGTGTTGCTATTTTTTGTCTTCTGTATCCACTATCCAACGTATACATATATTTAAGGCTTCGTCAAAACTGCAAACCAAAAGCAGCTACATCTTACTCAGTTATATCTGCTTTGAATCAGCTTATGGATGCAATGTCCCTTGTGAAGACCACCGAGGCCTCTTTATTGGAGCCATACAAATTGGTGCAGGTTTACATTCTATTAGGTCTTGGAAATGATCCATTATTTGTAGCCACTCTTGCAAGTGGAACACAATGCATTCTCCACGCTATTTTGAATCTGAAAATGCTATGCAAAAATGATCAAGATTTGATGAATGGTGACAAAAATATCTCCTCCAAGGAAGCAAGTGATACATTTGCTGATAGCTCAAGATCAGAAAAAGTGTCAAACTTAGTTATAGGGATGAAGGCATTGGCAAAGGCCTCAAATCTCGATGATCCTGCAAGACAAATAGCCATAATTGATGTTCAATATGAGAACTACAGTGCCAATGATACCAAACAACCACAAGACCTCAAAGAGATTTTTGTAGACGAGAAAAAATCTGGAAAGAAAAAAGGAAAGGATCCTGGGAAATCTGTACCTTATGAAAGTATTGCAAAGGCTATGGCATTGTCACTTCAGAAGCTGGTACAAAAACTGATTACATACTGGGGCATGAAAGATAAGACTCAATATGTGAAGGTACCCCTTGCAGCCTCTTTCAAGGTTAGCATATTCCCCAATTTACAGTATAAAAAACTATGCCACTTCTCTTAAAAGATTTTTATATGGCTGCTAGTGGTATATTGATAAAATTCGTGGTGTTTATGCTAGATCAAAAAGATGTGGAGAGAGACCCAAAATACAAGAAAAGATCTTGCTTATTAAGTTGCTCAAAATACAACTAAGCTTCATGCTCATGTCCATACAAATGCCTTTGGCATGTGCCTTTAAATAGGCTTGCTAGTGGCCTAGGGTTAGGTGGCTCCCTTAGGGCAATTCACACCCACACACCTTCTACACCCTTGTTCACTAAGGCTCCAAGGCCTATATCTTAATATCCCCCCTCAATACCAGCCATGAAAAAATGAGCTTGGAATGGGTGGTATTGGACATATGAAAGAAAAAAAACTTGCCTTTATAACATTAGGCTCACAAGAATGTTCATGGTGGTGTGGTTATCTAGGACTTACAACTATGTTCCTAGAGCCTTGGAGGCTAATACAATGATGCCATCTAAGTCTTTATTTGATGTCGATGAAGATGTACACCTTAATGATGGTGCACCCCACTCTTTCTGCTTGCTTGACCTCTTGTAGTTGACATTCTTTGGACATACATGCCATTGCTTCCACATGCTTTCCACGACCATTCTCACACAATGATCAACACAAGGTTGACACCCTGTGGTTTGCTTATACGTGTTTTTTTTTCCGAGAAAAGATCATTTCATTAGTTATAAAAAACCCACTGGGCTACAAAACCCCTCTCCTGCTCATAAGAAGGCAGAGCAGAGATCCAATCGAGGCAGCTAGGGAGACTCTCCCTAGGTGCAGAAAAGTACAAATAAAAGTACAAATAGCTGAGAGGCTATATCATACAATAGGAGGGGGGAAAATCCAAACAGGTGGCCTGTAGTGCCAGCAGGGGGTACCCGCGTGTAGAGTATAGAAAGGGCTGCTGCGCCAAGTGGTGTGGAAGGCCTGGCGCTGCAAGATCGCTCGATCCGAGTCGCCCCGGATGTGGTTATACTGTCCTCGTAGGGTGTGAATCAACTCCTGCCAGATAGCCCGAACAGTCTCTGCTGGTGGCTCCAGTCTCCCCTCAAAGGCCCTGAAACAACGGGCTCTCCAGGTGAACCATATGGTGAGGCTGCTGAGGAGCTCCCATCGTATATCCCTCTCCTGTGTCCAGCCAGTTGTCGAGAAATTCGGTGAAGGAACAAGGCGAGGCTGGCCCCCAATGAATCTGATGGCCTGGCTGTCCTGCTCCGTCTCGTATCCCAGAGCTGGCCCTTACGAAGTCGACGAAGCAGCGGCTCCCCACGTATACATGCCCTCTGGAGAGAGGGGGGGCAAAATGCGCAGCATCCGCAGCCAAATCTGCTGTGCCTGTGGGCAGTCCCATAGGCAATGTCTCTGTGTCTCCAATGGGTGGCCGCATCGGACGCAGGCCGGCGGAAGGCCACTGTAGACAAGCCAGGTGCCGACTGCAGAGCCCCTGTGGGCAACCAGCCACTGGAAAGCCGAGATCCTGGGTGCCTGTCTGCTAGCCTAGAGCCTGGTCCAAAAATCCTCCAGGAACTCCTGTGAGAGTTCCTGAAGCCGCCAGTGCTCCGATGCAGTTGGAAAGACCGTCCTCCTCGCAGCCAAAATATGCCTCCCCAAACGAACAGTGTACTGGAAAAAGGTGATCTCTGTGGCCTCGGGGGACGCATAAGGATCATGCCACTCGTACTCGCCAGGGTCCCACTGGAGCCGGGCCAAGGGGCGTGCAGCATATGCCCATATGCGCCCATCAGAGTCCATATCTGCAGGGTCTGGATCAATATGCCACTTCCGAGAAGCGGCGGCCACTACCCGTATCCTCTGAAAGATGCACTCTGCAACCAAAGCCTCCACTCTCTGAAGTCTGCCCTCATCCTGTATCTCATAGTAGAGGCATCTACCATCCTTAGTGCAAGCTCTGACAGCAATCAGGATCTCCAATTGTGTAAAGGCTCCCATCCATCGTGCTCGAAAGGCGTGAACCACTCCTCAGTGAGTACCTCCTGAATGTCATCCCTCATAATCAGCCCCCCTCTCAAGTGACTCAGCCTCTCCGCCTGGATCTCCTCCGGGAGACTGCAGAAGGCCTGCCAATCTCCAAAACTGCGCCCTGGGCTTGCCGCCAATGGTCCCCAGGCTAGACGAGGCCGAGAACGCAGCATATGACCTTGCTCTGTGCGTACCGCGGGGCTCCAGATGAGCGGCTGTCTGGCCCGCTCCTCATCACAAGTGGGAGGTCTCTGAGAAAGCCCCGGTCTCAGCAACTCCCAAGCTCGCAGGATACTCAAGGAAAATCTGTCCTCCCATCCTCTACTGAGGCCTGTCCTCCTCATCTCTGTGAAGATCCACCGAATCTCTGGTGCCCAAGTGCCCCCTGCTGGGGGAGCTCTAGCCTGCAGCCGCTGAAAAAGAAGCTCCTTCCAAGGCTCATCGCCTGGAAGCAGCCCCCGAACAATAAGCTTCCCCAACAAGGCTCTACTCTGATCAGCTGGATCTATAATGCCGAAGCCCCCCTGGGCCAGCGGAAGACTAATAACTGCCCAAGCAACCTTAGCCCGGGCCGGCTGACCATCCCGCCCCGGCCAAAGAAAGTTCCTGATCAGCCTCTGTACGTGGCTGATGCAAGAGCTCGAGAAAATCCAGCAAGACGTGATATACCACATAGTCGCTAAAAGCACCTGATTTGTCACCACCACCCTCCCAGCCAAGGATAGCCGAGCTGTACTCCAATATAAAAGATTCTTCCGAATGCTCAGAAGAAGCGGGGCGATCTGCTGCTCAGGTGACAAATCAAGTCTAATCTGGCATCCCAGATACTGCACTGCTATGCCAAGAGGAATCCATCTAAAACCCGGGTCTGGGCTCCATGCTGGAGCGGGAGCGCTACGGATCCAAAAAGTCACTGTCTTGCGCCAATTGATCAATGCTCCCGAAGCCACACCAAAAACCTGTAAGCGACTGCTCTGCCCTCTGTAGATTGGCATCCTAGCCATGCAGAAACAATCCCGTGTCATCAGCAAACTCAGAATCGAGCAGGTCCTCTCCCCGAACTGGAAGCTGGAGTCCTCTCAAACCAACCTCCTCTGCTGTCAGATACATGCTCATAGCCTCTGCAAAGAAAAGAAAAAGGAACGGGGCGAGAGGGCATCCCTGACGGACTGATCTGGTCAACTCAAAACTCGGCCCCCGTCCTTCTGCCATCAACACCTGGCTACGAGTTGTGGAATATAGAACCGCCACTCCTCGAATCTAGTCTGGCTCAAAACCCACGCGAAGCATAGTGCCCTCTAGAAAACCCCAATCGACTCTATCGTATGCCTTCTCAAAATCGAGAAGCATAACGACCAAGTCCTCACCGAGAAATCTAGCTCGGGCCGTTGCCTCCCAGAAGGTGAAAATGTTGTCAAGGATACTGCGCTCCTTGATGAATCCTGTCTGAGTAGCATGAATCAAATCCCCAAGGAAGGGCTGGATCCTCAAACTCAAGGCCTTTGCTAGGACCTTGTAGACAGTATTGAGGATCGTAATAGGCCTCCAATGCCGAATATCATCTGACACTCCCTCCCCCTTGGGGATAAGAAAGATCAAGCCCTCTGAAAAACTCTAGTGTGGCATCACCTCAGTGTCCAAAACATACTGAAAACCCCTGCGGAGGCCTGGCCCCACAAGGTCCCAATAGCGCATAAAAAAGGCAGGCGTCAATCCATCCTCCCTAGGGCAACTATGACGCAGAAGGACCCTCAAAGCCTCAACAAGCTCATCCTCTGAAAGGGGCTCACCCAAAACTGTGCGCATACGATCTGTGACCCTCCTCTGCACATGGGCCCACACAGTCTGTTTGCAAGCATCACGTGCCTCCGTGGCTGGCTCCGCTGAAAGCAGGTCTCTATAGAACTCAGTGGCAATAGCTCTAATCTCCCCGGGCTCAGTGGCTAACGATCCGTCCTGCCTCTTGAGCTAGCGTACTCCTGCTCGAGCCTGGCGGGGTCCAGTGATCTCAAAAAACTCCCCAGTCACTCTATCACCAAGCTGCGTCCACTGAGAGGCCTGGCGATGATAGTAGAACTCGTGTCTCTGCTCCTCTGCCTCTCTAACCTCCTGGCGTGCCTGGGTCAGCTGGGACGCCACCCACTCACATGTAGGCTGCTGCTCCTGAAGACGCTGGAGCGAAGCAAGGCTACGTCTCAAGCGACGCTCCCGCTCTCGTGTCTCCCCCAGTCGTGTCAAGGCTGTAGCATGCAAAAAAGAGCTGAGCTCGATGAGTCCCTGGGCACACTGGCATGCTGCATCCAGGTCAGAGCTTTGGCTATCATGCCATATCCTCTTAATGTCCTCGAAAAGACTGGGGTCTGTAAGTATCCTCTCTGGGATCCTCAACTGCAAGCTAGTCTCCCGTGTCCTCTCCTCTAGTGTCAAAATAACTGGCGCATGGTCTGAAAAAGAGGTGCCAGCGAGAATGCCAACGGAGCCACCACGCTCCCCGAATAGAAGCGATCAATCCGTGATAGATTAGTCCCTCCCTGTCGGCGATCCGACCGAGAAAAACTAAGACTGTCCTGAGAACAGGAGAGAGCCTCATGCTGCCATGCATCAGTGATCCGCAGTGTCATACAAAATCGCTCCCAAGCTGCAAGCTCCGTGCCGTGCACTGTAACATGACTGCCTGCCACCCTATCAGCTGGGTCCTCAAGCATGTTGAAGTCTCCCCCGACACACCAATGTGCGGCCTCGGGCAATGCATTTGTGTAACAAGGGTCAAGAACTCTGCTATGTAGCATGATTGGGCGCATAGACATCAAAGTGGTCATCGTGCATCCTCAGAATGACATACTGCGCTCTACCAGGCACAATGACCCCGCGATCCACAATGGCCTGCCGCCATACATCCGCAATGACCATACATACTTCTCCCTGCCCACCCAAGGGGCCAAAACCTGCAGACCAAAATGTGTCCAATCTACCAGGCATCACCGAACCATATCTCCGAATCCTGCTCTCACTCAAATGGTGCTCCTGCATCATCAGAATATCAATACTGCCCCCAACCAGGCATCTCTGAAGCTCCTGCCTCAAACAACCACGATAACGTACACAGTGTGCGCCGCCAAGGCCCTGTACATTCCATGAGATGATCCTCATGGATGACCTGCTGAGGTGGAGGCTGTGTCAGCCATACGGCGGGCCTTCGCAAAGCGGCTTGGATGGAGAGTAATCCCCATCCGAGCGGCTACGAATCTGCCCACCAAGTGTCGATTCCCGGAGGCATCCGCACTCCCGGTATCAAAGAAATGTGCCAACTCCCAGAGTCGGCCTATCACGTCTGTCATCTCCAAATTGCTCACATGGTGAGAAAACTCAACTGCCTGTCTCCTCAAAATACTAAGAGCGAGATCCAGAGTCCACTCCTGGTCGCTAGTGCCGCAAAGAGGGAAGGAGAAGGCCACCGCTGAATCAAGTGCCTCCTCCCCTCGGGCCGGAGGTATCACCACATGAACTCTGATGGGTGCTGGCTCATGGAGGCCCTCCGCTCCAAAAAGGCGTGTAAAGGAGTAGTCGAAAGCCTCCGAGCGATGTCTAGTGTCGAGACTACTCAGCCGACTGCGGATAGAGGATATCCGTGAAGCACGAATCGGCATGGTAGGTCTCCTGTGCGGTGCACGAGCAAGGTCGGTGCTCAGTGCCCGCCTGCAGGTGAGCGCCAGGGTACTGCCAGTGCCTCCCGGGGAGCTAAGGCGAGCGGAGGGGGAGGAGGGGGGGGAGAGGGGGGTGGGGAAGGAGACGCTGAAAATGCGGGAGCGGGAAAGGGAGGATGCGAGGGTGGAAGCGAGGCGGGAGGGGGGGGTGGAGGAGAAGGGGGGGTGCTGGCATCTCCTGATCCTCAGTCTGCGCTAGGGTCTCCTCTTGGAGGGGAGCAAAGTTGTTCCTCACTGGAACCCAATGATGCTGAGGCTGTGTCTGCTGCTGCGTCGGTCTCTGGGCATGCTGCTGTGGCTGTCTCCCTCTACGGCGCCCCTGTTCAGGCTGCCAATCAGAGGTCGCTGTGGGCTGAGCAGGTGTCCCGGAGGCTGCGTGCCGAGCCGCATCTGTGGGCGGGCCATCGGAGGTCTGCTGTGCTGCGGTGAAGGTCGGGGTCTCCTGCGAGGGCAGCAGGTGGCCGACCTGCCTGCATATAAAACACTGGTTCGGGAGCCCCGAAAACTCCACTCTCTGATCGATCCATCCCCCCCTATCCTAGGTAACTGAATGACCTTCGGAAGGGAGGAGATGTCAAGAACCAAAACTCTGACCGAAGGAAGGTCAGCTGCTCTAGCCACCACTGAAGCTGCTGTGGGGCCAGTCTCAAGCACCGAGCCCACCAATGATCCTATCCTAGAAAGGAGCGGAAGGTACTCGCGGCAAAGTCCAGGAAAGCAAACTGTGACATGGAATAGGCGCTCTCCCTGCTCGGCCGCTGCTAGGTCGAAACCATGCTGCCAATGTCTGAAAAAGGCCCGAGCGCCCCTGATGTCAAGGGGACTCATGGCTAGGACCTGGGCCACGCTCTGGGTTGTCTCGAACTCAATCTGGTAGTGTCCGCGGCCCAGTAACTGAACGTCCAGGATCTTGCCCACATCTGCAAGAAGGCGGGCCTGGAGAAGATCCCGGATCTCCCCTCTGCTGGGGCGAGTGCCAACTATACGGCAAATGGTGGAATGTGCCTGGAGGCGTTCCACCTCTGCGGCGAGGCTTGCTTCCTCTTCTGGCGAAAGAGAAAGCCTGATGGGGGTATCCTCAGGGGCGGGCGAGGGGGCTGCGGAAGAGTCCCTCTGAGGTGGGGCGGGAGGAACCTCCATCAGAGTCTGAAGCTGAGTCGAGGGCGAAGCGAAGACGGAGGGTCCTGCAAGAAACAAGCTGCACGAAAAAGCGGAGCGGGGAGGGGAAGAGGGGGAAGGGCGGAAGACAGAGGGGGACGGGCGGAAGACAGAGTCGGGGAGCGAAAGAGGGTGGGAAAAGCGCGAAAGGGGGGTGGAGGCAGGCAGGGGGCGGGGCGCGGAGGAAGGGGGGAGCGGGGGGCGTGAAGGAGACGGAGGCACGCGGGCAGGGGCGATCGGCGCGAAAGGGGGGGCGGGGGGCGTGAAGAGCACAGGGGCGCGAAGGGGGGGGTGCGAGCGGGCGGGGAGAGGCGAAGGCTCGAAGGCGGGGAGGGGGGGTGCGAGTAGGCGGGGAAGAGCGAAGGTAGCTCAAGCAGGGGGGGGTGCGAAAGCTTCAGCGAGTGTTTTAGGTCGGCCATGTTTGCTTATAGGTGTTCCTTCAACATGCTTGTTGCTTGTCTGCATACCATACCTCCTCCATGGGCAATGAGGGAATTCCTTAGAGTAATGGTTATGAGGTAGATTCATATGGGAAAGGGAAAGGGAGGGTCTTACCACTTGCCTTATAGATTGGTCAAGGGCAGTGTCTACTCCATAATTACAACAAGAGCACAATAAGTATGATATTACCAATTCCCTTTACTGGATATGTGGTATGATCTGCACATGATACAATGCGGCCATTTGAAGCATAAACCAAGTGCTGAAATACATCTTTGCATGAAGTGATGTGGCTCGAAGCACCACTATCAAAATACCATGATACATCCTGTCTGTCAGATGCAATGCAAGACATGTCATTGTCTGAAGCACTTGGTGTGTCACTAGTGCATGTGACCAAAAAAGTGTACTCTTCCTGAATTACATTAGCCGATTGCTGTACTTTGTTATCAGAAGAGTCTGCTACTGCATTGCCTGCTTCTTTCCTTTTCTCTTTTGCAATCCGCTTTCTACATTCATTGATGTAGTGTCCACGCTTATGGCTGTAGTGACATTTGCTCTTCTCTTTAGGCTTGTTTGCATCCCCTTTGTCAGACTGTTCACCACCAGAAGAGGGCTGTCCATGACCAGCCTTGCTAGACTATTGTCCCCCATGCCTAAAGCTCTTTGCTTTACCTATCTTCGTTAACCCGAAATCATTGTTTCGCTTAATGACTTTTGGTTAAACATGCTACATATTAGCTGTCAGCCTGCTACAGCTGGCCGACCAGCTCATAGGAGGCTTATCCTTGGCTGTAAATGCCTTGTCTCCACCATGGTTGCTAGATAAGTTTGCTCTTGTTTGCTCTTCCTGCAAGAGTAAACCCATCAGCTCTTCAAAAGTGACGGGATCACCACCTCCTCTCATAGAGGGGTTGAGAGAGGTGTGAAAGCCCAAGTAGGAAGGTGGTAAAGAATGAAGAGTGTTGGTGACCAGCTGTCTGTCTGGGATAACCTCACCAATGTTGAGCAATTGTTCCTACAAATCTTTCACTTTGGTGAGATGATCTGCCATGAAGTCACCCTCATCCATAGAAAGAAGATCCAATTGCCTCTTCAAGTAGGCAACTCTTGCCGCGTTGCACATAGAAACTTGCACATTAGGGTTAGGTGCAGGAAGAAGAAGCTCACACAGAAATGAGAGAGAGACAAAGAGAGAGAGCCAAAAGTGTGGTAGCCACAAAATGCAAGTCAACCCTTGCATGTGTGTCACATCCATATAATATAGAAGTACAAAATATTATATATAGAGTGTCCTTTCACACTTGAGATCCAAGGGGAAAAACCACATGGGAAAAAGTGCCCTTGGTTAAGCCCTGTCCACACATAGCACTACCATAAGTGAGCATATGCCTACAGTACTTCCATCAATGAATCACCAACTTGGAGTGCCACTTGTCACCTGTCATAACAGTTGGACGGCTAGCACTTGTCAACTTGACATTGAGCCAGGCAATCTAACAGGTTACATTGGTCAATATATCTTTGACTCCATCTAAGGTGCTGGACTGAGGCGTGCTGGACTGAGGCGAACACTGCTTGTGAATCTTGTAATAATATCTCTGAGACTTTATAGAGCTTTTTGTAAAATTTCATATGAGATTATGCCTTTGTGCCGCTATGATATGAAATTTTGTGGAGGAAGTATGGAGAGGTTAAATCAAGGATTTGATCTTGCAGGATGTAGACACAAGGTATTACAATCAGCTTCTTCGTGAAGTTCCTACAAACCTCCTAAGCGTACCTGTAATTTTGCATTGTGTAATGGAACAAGCAGTGCTGAATTCTTTTTACACCGTAGAATCAAAACACACATACTGGGAGGAAGAGAAGAAGAAAGTGAAAGATTATCTAAATGAAAGCTTCATAAAGCTTGGACAAAAGCCGTCCTATTCATTTTCTTGTAATGAAAGTGACTTAAAAGTGGTAGATGGTCTCTCACTGCCAGACCCTCTATATAAAAATTCTGTCAAAGCTAGACAAGGGTGCGTCTCTGAAAAGTCATTAGACAAAATGAACTCCACAGAACAGCTGCTCATAGTACATGAATTTGATACAGTGGGAAGAATCGATGCATTCCTTTCAAGGGAACATTCTACGAGTTTAAGAAGTAAGATGGTCATAGATGTGGCAGATGTCACAAAACGCTTCGCAAATTTAATCTCTATTCCAGGTAAGTTCTATCTGCACAGTGTGTCACTTTCTTTATCATGAAATGAAACTGAAATGTTAAAAGTTCTGAAATTGAATGAATTTGCTTCAATTAAAAAAATTTACTGAAATGTACTATACATTTCCTTCAAGGTGTTGCTAGCGATATATGAAAAAGTGTCCCAAATTCACGAGGAAATCGCCTTTGAGCTCCCGGACTGCTTAGGCTGTTGTGCCCTTCCTTTGCCCTCCTGTGAGCCATTCTCTGCCCGCCTGCAACACCTCTTTTGCTCGCATGCAATCCCTCCGCTGCCCGCCATCGCCTGCAACCCCTCTTCTGCTGCCCGCCATTGCTTGCTGCAACCCTTCTGCTACCTGCCTTTTCCTGCTTTGCTCTCCTCTGCTGCCGGCCTGCATCCCCCCCTCCTCTGCCTGCCTGCAAACCCCCTCTGTTGCCCGCCATTCCCCCCTCTGCTGCGCCTTCTCCCCCCTGCCTGCCTCTTCTTCCTTCTTGCTGCCCTACCTTGGCCTGCTGCCCGGCCTTGGTATTGGGCTTTCCCCCTCCTTTCTCATTGAGCTTCAGCATCGGAAAGTTCTTCCTTGTGTTCAGTTGGACCTTTTTCACTCAGATTAGCATTTTGGCTAGTCATTTCCCCCCAGCCAGGCGAACCATTAATTTTACAGAAGCTGAGCTCACGACCCTCTTTGCCGATATTGAAAAAGATGCCAAACGACCCTCATTACCAAAATCTTCGGGTACTTGCAGCCTTGCCCTTTGACTTTGCTCTCTCCACTTCAAAGATGTGAGGTCACTTGGGAGAGGTTTCTTTCAAGTTAACTTGATGCTGAGGAGGCGGCCTTAGAGGTGCGGAAGGGCAGCCCATTCCCATGGGCCCGAGAAAGATGTTTCTCCTACCTTACACTAGCTATTTTGACCCTATTAAAGAAGACCGGAACCACTTTCCTCTTACACTCAGATTCCCAGGTTTTCCAAGTGTATTGGGAGATGTTGGAGGCCATGAAGTCAGCTTTTGGGCTGGTCCTACAGGTGCCCCCTATCCTTGCCTTGCCGACCTTTGCCGTCTAGGTGGTCACTGCCTCGACAGACTCTGTTCCCAAGGTTATGGTGCTTTCTTGTGATAGTGAACTCATCCGACAAGGTGGGGATAAGACCAACATCAAGCAGTGGAGGCCCATCACATTTGTTGGATCTATATATAAAATCTTAGCTAAGGCATTGAGTATGAGGTTACAGCTTGTTCTTCAAAGGTTTATTCATGACACACAAAATGGGTTTCTCCAAGGAGTGTATTTGATAATATCTTCTCATTTTGGGAAGTTGTAGAGTGGGCTAAATCTATCCAGCAACCTCTTGCCATCCTCCTGCCGGACTTTGGAAAAGCATATGACAGAGTGGATTGGGACTTCTTGGAAGGCACAAGGGCATGTATGGGGTTTTCCCAAGACTGGATCAAAGGGGTCCCATGCCTGTAGAGGGAGGCCCATAGCACAATTTTGGCATGCAGGGGACTTGGTGAGTGTTTTCAGATTTCCCACTCAAGTGTGGTAGGGATGCCCCCTAGCTACCTCATAGTAGCGGAGGGTATGAGCAGGTTCATTTTGGCTACCCTAGGAGTCTTGGGCCTCAATTTGCCCGTACATACAGAGGAAAAGTTATTAAACTCAGAGCTAAAAGATGATACCACAATGTTTTTGGAGGCCTCACATGCATGCCTTTGTGCCTTCCGGAGGAGGTGTTTTGTTTGGCAGAAAAAGCCATCATTAATTGGCACAAGTCTGTGGGATTTTGGATGAGTGATTTTTCGCAGGGAGATTGGGGTTTCCATGGTTTGACTCCGATTTGACTCACCAAATTTAGTAAGACCACTAGGGGCATCAAATGTAGGGATGGTAATTTTTGAATATATATATATATATATATATATATCACAGGATTTGTTTTTTATTTGAATTAATTTTTTTCAAAAATAATAATTACTTTAAAATGGTCAAATAAAAAATGGCCAACTTATTTAAGGCTATTAATCACCATTCATTTCGTGTGTACTTGGTACCTGTTGTGTCATTCTTTTTCGTTCTTGCGTGCTTATCATTCTTTCTTGTTCTTGCGTACTTATTTTTTGTTCCTTTTTACAATGAGCTGTACAATCACCTTCCCATCTTGTAAGAAGAATCTATGTTCCAGCAATGGTTGAGTTCTCGTGAGTGTAAAGTTCTTACAAGAATAAGCAGCTTTCCACTCATTCTATGGACTGCAAGCAATAGTAAATATTGGGTCCCGAGAGTTGCATGTCCCTCTAGAGACAACCTCTAATCATGAGGGGGAGGAATTCTATATACTTGAGGACACTCTTTCAGCCAATTACTCCGCAATAGTTCATACTTCGTTAAACTCAAACCCACAATCTTAGATAGCTTGCCTAGAGGACTTCCAACTCAATCTAATGTGATAGATTTTTATTTTTTTTCAAGAAAGAGACTTCTATTAAGTATGAAAAAGGCATACAACAATCACGGCTATAAGCCGGAATAGAATAGAATCATCCCAATATGTAAGGTGATTTCCACTGAGGAGCATCATGATGCCATGAGAGACCTGTGGGACTAGAGGAAAAGAAAATGCCATGGTCCCACTCCCGCATAAATATAACGTGCTTTGCTTGCGCGGAATGAGAGGATCCTTGAATACGAGCCCAAGTAGCCATGAGAGTATGGATGATATCACCCCATATAGTACTAATGCATTGAGACCCAAAGATTTGGACACTCTCAATAGCCTCCGTGCATCTAGCTCTCCAGATCTGTCATGTTGTAATACTGGCAACAATCTCCGAACTGGCGTCAATCCTCTGTCTGGAGGGTGTATAATCAGAGTGAGTGGAATCCTGCAATAAAACATGTTGGGCAATATCTCTACTAATGAAAATAATAGAGTCCGTACCACTGACCTAGTTTGGTTTGAACTCTCCCTTTCGTATATTTTTTCATACTTAATAGAAGTCTCTTCTCTGGAGAGGGAAAAAAAAGCTACGGACTGCATTAGGAGAGCCAAGAAACTGTCCCCCAAGTCACATGCACGGCGCGGCCACTCAATTTGCCCATAAGTTGGGCTATAGAACCCTAAATCTGTTATGCAGTGCTGCATCTCCATAACCAATGCCGTACAATCTCAGAATCTGCCGCACATTTTGGGCAGGTAGGTGCTACACCGAAAACCGATCTCCACTGAGTGGTTGGAAGACATCCATGTAAACATAACCAAAGGAAATGACTCCTTCTGTATGAATGTCAAAGCCTATGCCAATATCTATGCTGTATCGCTGGAGAGAAATCATAACTCTCCCAATAAGGCTTGAGAGTAGGGATCCTATGCATCTGTCGAGTGAGGAGAAGCCTCGCATTCCAGACCGTGAAAGTGAAAAAGGGAAGACTTTTGAATGGATGGAAGGCATCAATCCACTCTCTTGGATCCCACTGAAGATATCTGATAGGACTGCCACTATATAGCCACAAACACCAAGAGCCATGAGTCACTATCTGAGGAGAAGGGTCAATGAACCAATGCTTCCCCAAATGACCAACAATCCTCACTGGACTAAGCCTAGTATCTGGGATGATCCCCTCCATGCATGATATAATAAACGATGCAATCTATAGCCTCCTAGCCCGAGAAAAGCTGCAAAGGTATGCCTATCCTCGAAAAGACTCCCAGCCAACTCGGATGATAGTCTCCATGAAAGGTTCCAGAGAGCCACTCATGTGGAATCGCTGTATCAATCTGATCAATACGTATGCGAGAGCCCATGGTTGTTAGAGGCATCAGAGGCGTTTGGTATGAGGCGGGTATGGTACGCGCCTCGAAAGACTTGTATTTTTTAGAGATGTTAGAGGTGTGTTAGAGGCGTCTGTTACATACCATGACTCATGAGTATATAACATGCACGTTCCTAAAAGGTGAATTTGGGCATGTTCCTGGATTCATCTAGGTATATATATATATATATATTGATAGATAGATATATAGTGAAAGTTGAGAGAGAGAGAGAGAGTCTAGAGTGTGTATGTATGAGCCTTGAGGGAGGGAGAGAGAGCGTGTGTATGAGAGAGGAACATAGAGTGTGTGTGTGAAAGAAAGAAAGCTGTATTAAACGTCTACAGAAGGCCAAAATGACCAAAATAGTACATCCTCATCATCTGGATACATCATCAAGATTCAAGGGCTCAAGAAGGGGGCTTTAAGGGCCCAAGGCAGCCCCTCTCACACACACCTCGATCAAGCAGTCGTACACCTCGAATGCCTTGAACTGTTAGAGGCACGCCTCGTAACAACTATGCAAGAGCCCCTAGGATGCTGAATGGATGCAACTCTCCGATCCTCTGGAAGACTCTTAAGGGTCTTCCAAGCAAGAACTATGTATGCACATCTCTCCCATCCTGACCACTGCATATAACAAGATGCACCAAGCGGCCGACCGGCCTCATCCCTGATGAACTCGTTTTCCGCATAATAGGTTGTCGATCAGCCTCATCCAAAGACCTAGGAAGCCTTTGTCGCAAAAATGGTCTCATGCTTCTCCATGCTCTGACAATGGTTGCAATAAGCGGGGAAGATGGTGCCCTGATATCAGCCTCTGTGAACAAAAACCGTATGCTAGGCAGCCAATCTCTTCCAACATGGGGTGCACATTCGGAAATCTGAGACAAGAAAAAAACCTTCCAAGGCTCGGTGCCTGGTAGGAAACCTCTGACCACAAGTTTGCAGAGCAACACCCTGAACATTCAGATCGATAATATTCAGCCCCCCCCTCTCGTTTGGGCTGAATAGCTGTGAGCCAAGCTACCCTCGCATGAGTGCCTGTGGTGCCATCCAAACCCGACCAAAGAAAATTGTGGATCAATCTCTGCAATTGACCAATGCACGCATGAGAGGGGCACCAACAAGAGGCAATAAACCAAGCCGAGACAAGCAATACCTGATTAGCCACCAAAGCTCTGGAAT
This sequence comes from Cibotium barometz, assembly GCF_041138505.1. NCBI lineage: Eukaryota > Viridiplantae > Streptophyta > Polypodiopsida > Cyatheales > Cibotiaceae > Cibotium > Cibotium barometz. Next base: position 43,860,302 of record NC_141060.1, read on the forward strand.
CTCTTGGAGCTCCAATGAAGAAGCTTCTTGTGGATACTCATAAGTACCGCAGTAGCAAATTGTTGTGCAAGAGAAATATCAACCCTAACCTGGCATACCAAATATCTAGCAGTGCATCCTCTACTGATCCAAGTAAAGTCAATCTCTACACCCCAACCAACTCTCGGTGAGTCACTAACCCAAAAACCAACAGATTTGTGCCAATTAATTAGTGCCCCTGCTGCCAAACAAAGCTCTTCCAGTGCTACCCAGAAGGAACATAAGCATATGTGTGAGGCCTCCAAGAACATGCATGTGGCATCAGCTAACTCAAAGTCAACCAGCTCCTCTTGACTACGAAGAGGCAACCTCAATCTATAAATACTAGCAGTGGAGCGAAGGAAGATGTCGATGGCCTGTGCAACTATGATATATAATAATGGGGCTAAAGTCCAACCCTGCAGTACTGAGCGAGAAATCAGAAACCGCTCTCCTGCATCGTCGAAGCGAGCACACTATTGTGGGCATCACGCTACATGCATGAAACTCTCTTGATCCATCTCTGAGAGAAACCCATATGGCTAAGAGTACCAAGTCCCAATCCACTCTATCATAGGCCTTCTCAAAATCCAAGAGCAAAATGGCTAAGGGCTGATTGGTCGCTTTGGCCCATTCCACGACCTCCCAAAATGAGAAAATGTTATCAAAGATGCTCCTTCCGTGTAAGAATCCATTCTGAGTATCATGAATGACATCCTGCAAAATTGGCTGCAATCTGATGCTCATTGCCTTCGCAAGAATCGTATATGTAGTCCCAAGTAAGGTGATAGGTCTCCACTGGCCAATCAATGTCTTATCCCCACTCTTAGGGATAAGATAGATTAGCCCCTCAATGAGAGAAGAAGGCATAGAACCTGTGTCCCACATCTCCTGGAGAGCCGATGTGATCTCAGCCCCAATCTCATCCCAAAAAGTAATGAAAAAAACAGGGGAAAGGCTATCCTCCCTTGGACACTTACCATGAGGTAAGGTATGAAGAGCATGACTGAACTCCTGCATAGAAAAAGGGGCATCCAGAACAGCACGCATCTTCTCAGTGATCAAATGTGGCAATGCATTCCAAACCTTCCTTTGTGCCCTATGTCTCAAATCAGAGTGCGGCTTAGCACTAAGAAGTTGGCGATAGAAATCAGTGGCAATCTGTCTAACCATAAGAGGATGTGAGTGAAGAGTGCCATGTGAATCTTGCAACTGCCTGACGCTACCTCTGGTATGAGATGGGCCGTGAGTAGCAAAGAAATGTTTGTTGCATTTGCCACCCATCTGGGTCCAAAAGGATTCCTGGGCATGGTAATGGTACTCTGCACGCTGCTCAAGAGAGTGATGAAGTTCTGCCCTGACAATACATAAAGAATCTGCAACTCATTGAGCATGAGGATGTTTCTCGTGCTCTTTTTGTAAGGCAACCAATCTCCAAGGCTTTGCGAGGCCTGCGAGAAATCATGAGATCTCTAAATATCAAGCATACGATGTGATAGCTCTGCATCTGAAAACTAATGATCAGGGATGCGTACATGTGGTGCTGATCCATGGCGACTCGGATCTCTAATGCATAAAACCACTGGGCAATGATCCGATTTAGAGGTGCCTGTAGAAAAAAAAAGTATGCCCCCCTATGTCACGCACCCAATCATCCGCATAAAATCTGTCTAACCGTGCATAAATACATCCTGCATCCCTTCTCCTGGTAGACCATGAATAAAGAAGAGTGGATTGTCTCCTCGAAATGTCATCCTCATGCCAACAATCTCAACCATGAATGGAGAGTATAAACCTCTCCCAAGACGGTCTTTCAAGAGGATGCACGAAGCCCTCATGTCTACCTCTTTTATCCATTGGCATCTCAACCATGTTAAAATCCCCACCAATAATCCAACAGTTGGCAAGAGGCCTCAACGTAGTGAGAGATTTCCGAAAGACAATCCTCTCACCTCTATGGTTAGGAGCATAGAGGTTGAAGTACCCTGGATAAGAAGGATCCACTGCGCTCTCGCAGGCAAAATGACACCATGTCCAATGATGCAAGGCAAGATCAAAGCTGAAACAGAGATAGAGACACCACCTTTGGTACCAATAGCCAGTGACCAAAAGGTGTGTCCCGAGAGAAGCTAGCCTGATCTCCCACACTAGCTAGCATCCAGTTTATGCCCTTGTAAGAGCAGTACATCCATTCCTGTAACTGCAAGAGCAGTACATCCATAGGTCCACCTGTAACTGCACAATGAAGCTGAGTTTTGACAATTTGTTTCCACCGACATGGAGAATGCCCTCAAGACCATGAATGTTCCAGGAGACAATCCTCATAAGGACTCAGAGTAAGAATGACCAGATCTTATGGTCGACAAAGGACCCCCTTTAGAGACGGAAGTACATCTCGCATAGGCAAGGGAGGGAAAATCTGACGATGTAAACGTTACCTCTCGTTCCCACTCCGGGAAAGCCAGGGCTGGTCCTCAGAACTAGAGCGGTACTAGACAATGCGACTGCGCAACATCATCCTCAAGGGTGCAATCATCCTGTAACTATAATGCAACATCCTCCAGTGAGGGATCCAAATCCTGTGCCTGCAGAGCCTCATCCTCCAAAGAAGGATCAACATCCTATGAGGCAAGAGGTGCATGAGTGTTGGGGTGCTCTAGTAGGGGTGCGGGTGAAGAGGTAGGTACAGGGGTTTGAGGGCGTCTGTCATCTCTAACACAACCCAACGGTGTGTGGTCTACTGTGGCATAGGGGCAACTGGAGTCTGGCAACTGCAGAAGGCATCTGATGGGTAGGACCACACCGCCTCCTAGCGTGGCCCCTTGATTTGGGAAAATCTCTAGCAATGTGGCTTTGTTGACGACAAATCCGACACTGGTCAAGTCTGCCTGTAATCTCCATCCTCTGGCGGAAATGAGAGCCGTCAGGTCTCTGAAGCATAATATGGTCATCAGTAATCGATGGATCTTGAACAAGCACAAGGACTCGGGGTACACCATCAGAAGTGGTGGTAACAACCGCGGAAGCTAAGGCGGGAGAGCCCGAAGGGCTGGTACCCCTATAACCTGGCCAATGGATGCCCCTATGGAAGTTAAAAGCTTCCAATAAGACCGAAGCCATTCATGGGCCCATGAATGAGAGGGGTGGGAACCGTAAACCCTCGCAACAAGGGTGGTATGGACCTCAATGTCAATGTTGTGATGAAGAGAGCTGAGCTCGTCTTGCGAAAAATTAATGATTCTCTCGGCCTGTGGGGGTGACGAAAGATTGGCTGCGGCAGAAGCCATAGAGCCAATCGACAGTGGTCGGTCGACTCGAATCCTGTTTTAATCTCCTTGCAAGCGATTCTTTTTTTTTTTCCCGGAAAAAGATCCTTCAATTAGTTAAAAGAAAAACAGCCACAAAAGGCTAGATACAACCACGAAGGGCTAAATACAAACTCGCCTCACTCAAGGGCGGGAATCAAATGATCTAAAGGAAGAGACGCTTCTCCTCCGGCTGGCCTAAAGGCTATCTCATACAGGGGGAGGGGAGCGGGAACCACCACACAGGTGGTCTGTAATGCCATGTAGGGTCACCGCCTCTATCTATGAGGAAGGGGCCAAGCCTCCAAAATCTCAAGAAGGCTTCCCACCGCTCTGCATGTAGTTAGAACCTCCCTGTAACTTCCCCCACTGACCACGGAGGGTGTGAATGATATCAAGCCATATGCTCCTAATGGTCTCAGCCGGCAGTGTGGGTACCCTCGATGGCCTCGTTGCATCTAGCATGCCAAATGTGCCAGGCTTCTATGCTACTGCAAATCTCTCATCTGTGGCATGAGCCTGGCTGCTAGTCACCTGTAGGTGGGGCTGTGATTGGTACTGCTGCAATACGATGGTGGGAGACCTGAAGGGTTAGTCCTCCCCCGTCCTCCTCATAAGTCCTTACCACTCCAACCTCAGTGGCCCAAGCGATAGTGCCCCAAGTGATGATCCGGGTTGATGCGCTATCCATAGCGAAGATGCGGAGAATCCGCTGCCAAATCTGTTGAGCCTTCGGGCAATCCCAAAGGCAATGTCGCTGAGACTCCTGTGGTTGGCCGCATCGCGGGCAAGCTACTAACCGACCTCCAACTGCGAGCCAAGACCGACTGCCAAACTCCTATGCGCCATCAGCCAAAGAAAGAGAGCGATCTTCCTAGGCTGAAAGCTGTCCCAAAGCCTCTTCTAGAAATCTGAAAGGAAGCGCTGTGATAGGCCTTGAGACTGTCAGTGTGCTGCTGTTGCCGCTATGCCATCTATCTCAGTCATCTGGATCTTGCGGCCAAGCCACACTATATATGCAAAGAAGGGGGCATCCAAAGTCTCCTCCCGATCCACGGGATCATGCCAGAGAGAGACTGTGGCTGCTATGGATTTGGGAGTGCCGACCTCTCACGCGGCTGTAGTGGGACCTGGTAGAGTGGACTTGGCCACCTTGGCCGGTGCTGGATCTATGTGCCATTCCTGTGCCCAAAATCCAATCACCCTCACCCTCTCCAAGGTGCAACCTCTGAAATCCTCCAAGGGGAGCTTTGATCTCTCTAGTTTGCCATGGGATCCAATAGAAAAAGTGAGTAGACCACTTGTCCTCATATGCTCCATGGACCACCACGAGGATATCGTGTCTAGTAAACTCGCCTAGCCACACCAGGGGGGTTAGGTCTGGAATAGTGAGGAATAGCTGAGTCAATGTCGATGCTGAGCCTGTCTCTACCCCGGATCCCTGTCAGGCCTCTCTCCTGCTCCTCCTGAGGTAACTGCCTGTGTGCAATCCAATCTCCGAGACACCTGGCTCGTCCCATGCTCAAGGCGCCCCAAGATACATGAGGTCGGGCCCCTAGCATGTGGCCACCGGTTCCAGACCAAAGGCTGCCGAAGCTGCTCCTCTCAGGCAACAGGAACAATCTGTCTGAGGACTGGCTTGAGATGATCCCAAGCACAAAGTAAATTGGCAGCGAATCTGTCCTCAAAAGCTGAGCTAAAACCACGGGCTCGCATCTCTATGAAGATCCATCTAGTACTCTGCAGCCACGGACCCCCAAGGCTCGGAGTGCGGGCTGAAATCCGGGCCAAGAGGAAATCCTTCCAAGGCTCTCCATCAGGTAGGAGTCCTCTGACAATCAGCTTGCCGAGTAGGGCACAACTCTGGATAGCGGGAATGATGAGTCCAAGCCCCCCTCTGCTATGTGGCTGAATGATCACTCTCCATGCCACCTTGGCCGTGGCTGGACTCCCATCACTTCCGGCCCACAAGAAGTTCCGGATCAAGCATTGTACCTGGCCAATACATGCCCGAGAAAAGGCCCAGCACGAAGTGATGTACCACATGGTGGCAAGCAGTACCTGGTTCGCCACTACCACTCTGCTTGCTAGGGATAGCCTTGCCGAGCTCCAATATAAAAGCTTCTTCTGAATACTTAGAAGAAGCAGAGCGAGCTACTGCTCGGGAAAGATATCAATGCCAACTTGGCAACCGAGGTAGTGGATTGGAGTGCTCCTTGGGATCCATTAGAAAGCCTCAACTGGGCACCAAGTCAGGGCAGGTGCTGACCCTACCCAAAAACCACACGACTTGTGCCAGTTGATCTGCGCTCCTGATGCGTGGCAGAAGGTCTCGATCGCCTCCGCGAATCTCACGCAAGCAATTCTTCTTCTTCGAATGTGCAACTTTTGTTTTCAGCTTTGTGGTATATCTAATGTGATAGATATACCACAGGAACAAAGTCCAGCTAGAACTCGAAGAATAATAATTTCCGCGGGCCAGGGGGAAATGGGCTGCTAGCAAGTGCTTGAGATGTGGCTTCAGGGAGTTGAAGTCAACTTGGAAGAACCCTCGTCCAAATAAACATGCATCAAGGAAGTGGAAAGTCAATTCCAAGCCAAAAGCCAATCTCTAACTTTTGAATGCGAGGGGGGAGAACCATAGACTCTCCCAATGAGAGTTGCGCTTATTTCATTGTCAATTTCACTCTGGAGGATAAGGAGCTCATCTTGTGAAAAATTGATAGTTCTCCTAGCTTGTGGGAGCGGTGGAGAAGCATTTGCTTGGGCAGAAGCCATAATGCCAATCAAGGGACGGGTGGCCGACTTGAACAAAGTAAGAAGACATAGGCAAAGAAGCAGGAGAGACAGGAGGAAGGGCTGGAAGGTGGAAATGCACAGGTAGACAGAGATGAGGAGGGCGGGGTGAGGGAAGGGCTGGATAGCAAGCTGGATGACTGGCAGGGCGAGGTGAAAGGCGGGCAGGAAGAGGGGGGCGAGGTGAATGGCGGGCAAGAGGAGAAGTGCACAGCAATGAAAGAGGGGCTTGATGACGGGCTGCAGAGAGAAGGGGGCAAAGTGAATGGCAGACAGGAGGGCTGGAAGGCGGAGGCGCACAGGTGTGCAGGCAGGGAGGGCAGTGTGCAGCAGTACAGGGAGCTCTGATGCAACTCCTTTTCAATTTTTATACTCAATTGATATGCATCATTTGGGATGATATTTTACGTACTCTTATGGCCACTAGGGAACATATCCATGGTCCTTCAACATCTGCACAAGTTACGGGCAATCATGGGATCTTCTCATCTTCCACTTCTTCAAAACTCTCTTGCAATCATTAAATACCAAACTGGTCACACGCACCTTGCTTGTCGGGATGATTATTCACTTGCCTTTCGCCATGGTTTTGTATTGTTCCGTTCACAGTTCCATCTTCTGCAAAAGAAGGGAAGAATTCAGGAGTGTATTGGCTAGCTCACCTGCCAGCCGTATCTCTACTCCCGTGCACCGGCAAGCCTGAGAGTATACCAACACCTTGCCATGGTTCCCTACACTGTGTTGTCATCCTGTACCAGGAGAAACTACCCTAAGGTGTTAAGTGTGAGCTTGACAAGCCTATACCAGGTCTTAACTTCCCATGAGTTCTCCCCACTGCTGGAAGTTCCCATCAATGAGCCCTCATCTCACTTTTATAATTATGAAGTGAGGTATCCTTAAGTCAGTTCACAAGGTCATTTACTAAAGAATAAGTTCCTGTTTTATGTCTAACATGCTTATGGCTCAGCTCCATGCTCTTAATTTTTGTTCAATGTGACTATGCCCCAGCTTTTTATGAAGATCGTATGCCCCAGATTTTTATGAGAAGATTTCCTTCAGTTTGAAAGCAGGCCATTATTTTGCTAAAGAGAAAACTAATTAAAAAATAGATTTGCTGACAATGCAGAAATGGTTTTTGATGAGCACAAATGTTTAAGGACACGATATAAAACATGTACAAATCTGAAAACAGAATGCTTGGCGCTTGCTTAATCGTGCATGTCTCTCAGGTAAACTCCGGCAAGGGATGCCAGAAGTGCCAATGTCATCTAAAGAAGAGAGGGGTACGTTTGAGAATATGATTCAAACTAATGGCCAGTTTTCTGTTTCCTTGGTCCAAATCTACAGAAAGGTGGTAAGTGCTTGTTCCTCAAATATTGTTCGAAAACTTTGATACCTATAAGGAAGTGTAACCCTCAAAGTTAAAAGGATGTTTCTCCTTTTTTAAAGTTCTTTGAATCTTACTGATAAGTACTCCAATTAGTTGGTGTGCTTTGTTTTGTGCAGAAAAGATTGAAAGAGGCTCTGCTCAGAGATGCCCACGTTAACACCCAAGAGATCTTGCAGCTTGAAGAAAGCCTTCAGTGTATAAGGGATTGTCAGTATGTGGAACTATTTCCTGATACGGTGATTGCTGATGTTTATTCAAAAGCAAAATTAAATCGCCCATTTGAGAGACTAGTTTATGATGAAATGGAAGACTGCATTATGTCTGTGCTTTATGCAGCGAATGGAGAATATGAATGGAAGCATTCAATCCCTTGTCAGGTGTAAAAATGTGTTGCTATTTCTTGTATTTTCACATTCTCTTGTGATTGCTTGAGTATGTTTGAATCATCCAAATGATTTTTGTGCAGATACCTTTTGGTGACTTTTGTGAGAAACATGAAGATTTAAGATCTTTTAGAGTTGATCCAAGGTCTTATGCACTTGAGGAGCACAGAAGTCAAGTTATTGAAAGAAAACATTTTTACCTTTTAGAAGGTGGTGGCTTATTCTCTTGTGGACTTCCATCCTTGTACAAAATGGGAAAAGAACCTCAAGGAACACTTTATATGGTAAGATAATCCAACCCAAGTTTATATATATGAACTTAGGTCAAGGTGTATTTCCATCTCTTCTTTTGAGGGGCTCTTTTGATCACAGTACACTAAAGTCAGGGCTTATAAATAGCAAGAAATGCAAATCTCATGTCTTTTCTTTGTGGGAATATTTTGTGGAAATATTCAAGGATGGGAATACATATGTTTTGCGTTCCACCAGAAGGGAGAGCAAAATGGACATCGAGCTGTCTGCTTGTTTTGAAGATGGACTTAATGTATGCTTCTTTCTGGCACAAAATGGATCAACAAGTATCCAAGTTTCGAATCCAAATGGAACAACAATAGAGATGGACTCTCATGGTTTCATATATATGTGTAGCACATATATGTCTTCTGAGAGGCAAATGACCTGCCAAACTACAAAAGAAGAAAAGGTCCACCATTTGCAGACCATGTGCAATGATGATATAAGAAAGTCTGGAAATGTTTCAACGTGTATTGCAAAGAATATTGCAGAGGAAGAGAGTTGGCGATGCATTATTCCTTCCGGATCTGTCATTTGTTGCAAAAGGAATGGAGAGCTAGTGGTAAGGTTTTTCATATAAATAGAAAAATCAAGTAAAATACATGGAGTGTTCCTATTTGTGAGGGTGTGCTACCTATGTGTAATGCATAGATTGTGCTGAAAAAGACAAGTTTTTGCAGGCATTGTTTCGCAATGGTAACATCAGTGAGTATAAAAGTTCAAAGATGGGATGTTGCAAATGGGTCACAACAAACTCAAAAGGGTATCAAGTGCTTCAGGTACAGCATAGTATGAGTGCAAGTGTGTTTCAATATGTGTTCTTGTTTCAATCCTCAAATGCCATAGAGATGTACCGCCATAGTAGGGGGACATTGCTCTACTGTGTACACCATTCAGGGCAAGGGGATGAGATTTGACTCTCTTTTTTGTATACACGGTCTCACGTAGTTTTTGGGCCTGTTTTATTTGGTAGTTGTCTCTTTTCTCATGTTTTTGACATAGAGTCATTTTCAGTCTCATTGACCGTTTGGTTATTTTGTATAGACATTAATACAATCATGTATCCCATTTTGACTAGTAGCATTAGCTTCCCACTCTCCCTAGTTGCTGCTTCCGGATGCTCCCTACTGATGTATTGTAGGGCTAGATACTTACCTTCAGTCCTTTCTCTTCTTTTCCAGATAGTGTATCAGATGTCATATGGTTGTAACTTTGGTCTCATAGGTCACTTTGGCCTTTTGAAGACGTTAATATAACATTTCATTTCTTTTTTTCGTGAAATGGTGTTTTATATTATATGTAAAATGTACATCAGCCACATGGCTCACACAGAACCTATGGCCCCAAACAAAACCCCCACAAAAGATCCTCTAAAGGATCATGACCATGCAAACCTGTACACTAATAAGAAAGCCTCCTAGCCAAATAAGCATCCCAGATAGAAGCATCAAAGATGAGCCAGCCGAGCCGCCGTAGACCATAAGGAAATAACATCTGCATCCAGTAGCTGAGCTGAGAGAAGAGAAGAAAACTGCCAAAGCAGCAAACCGCGGATACGTAGAATGTGCCCATGTATTCCAGACAAGGAATCAAAAATGAACCCATTCCGTGTAGTCCAAATATGCCAAAGTCCTGTCCATCTAAGGAAATGGAATATCACAAGGTGGCTGTCTGAAGTAATGACTTGAGGACAAATCCCAAATATCCACTGATGAGCCGAAACAGTAGACCTCTCTACTGCCTCCCAAACGCGAGAGACAAAAGACCAAATCTGACGGGCCACTGGACAACTCATGAACAGATGCATAACTGTTTCAGTGCATGTCGTGCAGAAGAAGCAAGAGGCCAGTGTAATTTTACGACGGCTCAGCTGATCCCGTGTAGGTAACCCTCCCACCAACATCCTCCAAATGAAAACCTTACCTTGGTAAGGGAGTTTAGACTGCCAACCACGCATAAGAGTTTTCTGCCACCATGATTTAGACTTGTGCAATCCCCACACCTTATTGGCCTTGGCTGAAACCCAATCTTTCTCTGATACAAGCTTATGATAGACCTGGTTAGCTGAGAGTGATATCAAGTCACCAGATTTACATAGTGCCCAATCAAGCCAAGGCTGATCTGCAGATGGCCGAGGCAATGGAGTAAAAGGCTCAACTGCATGCATGATGTCAGCCCATAGTGGCTGAAATGTCCGAGGAACCCTAAAGTGCTGCCGAATACGACGAAATGAATATGGCCTGTCACGACCAGGTATCACAGCATCTCGGATTCTAACCAAGCCTAGCCTGACCATGCGGTTGAGTCGTATGCGTGAAGCATCTCTGTCTGGCCAAACAATGACACGCGACTCCACAAATGTTTCGAACTGCAAAGAGTTCAAAAGTAGTCTTTCATGACCAGGATCCCACCGAGCCAACAGTAGAACTTCATGCCAAGAAAGGAGAATATGCGATAAAATGTGTGATGAGCGAATACGGACAGGATGAGCCGCATTCACAATGTCCCACCATGACGCCTGCACACGTGTCCGCCCATGTGACAATCCCTCCAACTCAATCAAGTCACGAGCCATGAAAACCCAAGGCTGCTCTTGCAAACACATATCCTGAAAAAGCGCCCACCTACGCGCCACCATATGCAAGCGGACATCCAGTAAAGCAACCCCACCCATTCTTTTGGGCGTCGTAATGTGATTCCAAGCTATCCATGTTTGACCCATAATATTTCCTTGCCTCTTCCACAGCATAAACCGAATGGGAGCAACCAAATGGATGAGAGATTTGTGCGTCCAAGGTAGCAAAGGTAAAAAATAGGAAATCATGCTAAGCATAATAACCTGAGCTACCTTAACCCTCACATGCATAGGCCACCCTTGAGCTTTCCAATACACAAATTTATCTGAGATCCGAGCAGAAATCCAAGCAAGAAGCGCTTGGGGGTCCACATCCACACCCACCGGATATCCAAGATGACGAACAATGTCTCCTGTATGCACCACACGGCCTCGCCACCCTAATGCCTCAAGATCAAATTCCGTGCATACAATGAGGGCTGATTTTGATGAATTTATTTTCAGCCCAGAAGCCAATGCAAAATTATTCCAAGCTTCCATTGCTCGATCTATATTGGCTTTTTCGGCCCTGAGAAACATAAAAGTATCATCCGCAAGGGCTTGAGCAACCAATTGCTTGCCATGAGGGAGATGCAAACCAACCACTTCACCATGCGATGCCATAGCATCTAGGCGAGATAACATAGGATGAGTGGCAATGGCAAAGAAAAGAGGGCTAAGAGGACAGCCCTGCCGGAGAGAACGGGTGAGAGAAATACCATCCGAAAGTCCTCCATTGAGCATAATCCGCGTGATAGAGCCAGAGCCAAGTAAATGCACCAAATTAGCCATTTTGGGACCAAAGCCCATGGCTGTCATTAACTGAGAAAGGAAAGACCAGCTGACATGATCAAAAGCTTTTTCAAGATCCAGCTGCACCATCACAATCTCTTGCTTCTTTGCCTTGGCATAATCCACTCCAATTTGAACATTAAGAATATTATGCAAAATATTCCTGCCATGCACAAATCCATATTGATATGGATGAACAAGAGTAGGAAGCACCTTCTGCAAGCGATTGGCAAAAATCTTTGTAAAGATTTTATACATAATACCCATAAGTGAGATCGGGCGCCATTGAGCCAAAGAAGTAGGCGAAGGGACTTTGGGCAACAAACGAAGTATGCCCAACTTCCAATCGGCAAGCATATATCCCTCATCCCAAACCCTTTGACAAATAAGCGTCAAAGGCTCTGCAAGCTGATCAGCATATTTTCGGAAAAACTCATTTGTCAAACCATCCCAACCAGGGCTCTTTCCCATGGGAAGTTTGGAGAGAACAGCTTCCACTTCCCCTTGAGTAACAGGAGCATCAAGCTGAACCGCCACATCAGGGTCAACTTGATATCGTACTTCAGCAAACAATGACTCCCTTGCAGCCAGGACAGCCGGTGAGACATCCTCTCGAGGGGCAAGCAAATCTTCATAAAACTTGATGCAATGCTGAATAACCTCAGAAGGTTGAGTAACAAGGTTGCCTTTGGCATCCATCAGCCTAACAATATTCTCACGCATATGTTTTTGATGCAACTTATCATAGAAGCGATGAGATTGACAGTTAGCATCCCGCAAAGCATCAAGACGTGCAAGTAGTTTAAAGCGAACATATTGTGCTTCCTGCACCCTAGATAGCTCCTTTTTCAGCCATTCTATGGCATCCGCAACTTCAGCATCCATAGAGTCAGTAAACATGAACGCCTGCAAGCCCTTTAAAAGCGACTCAAGGAGGGCCACATGCTGTTTTTGTATAGAGGCATTAGCAAGACCATAATGACGTGCTAATTTCCGAGCGTTGGTAAGGAACACTGGCCAAGCATGATAATCAGCCATGGACACTCTTGTGGAGAAATGTCGTATCAACTGACGCATATAAACATCAAAAACTTCATGCTCCAAAAAAGTGTGATTTAAGCGCAAAGGCAAGCGTCCCAAGAAGCCTTTATATGCATCCACAGGATGATAGACCATTTCAAACACAAGCGGCCAATGATCTGACAAAACCTGTTGCTGATCAACCATCATAGTAAGAACCTCTAGCAAAAAGAGATCTTGATGTAAAATATACATCCTATCCAATCTAGCATAAGTGCCCCGAAACTGTTGTGAGGCATAAGTGTAACCCCTTTCATCTGAATGCAACCAAGACCACATGTCTTGTTTTAGCGACCTTGCTGCAAAAGCTTCCCACGCCTTTCTCTCCGGGCCATCCATTACAGAATGAGGCGACGTGGCTTGCTCCCTGGAGACATATTAAAGTCCCCCATCACAAAGCCAGGATGAGAGATTGAAAGAGCACACAAGTCATTCCACAGCAAACGGCGTGCACGAGCATTATTTGGAGCATACACCCCTAACAACCATAAAGGCGTATCATCCCAAACAATCTGTATCACTAGAAATCTTCCATGAACATCTTGAATCACAAGAGAAGGCTAAAACTGCGAACGAACAGCAAACATAACACCTGACTGCGAAGCAGGATGTCCGCTGTAGAAAACATGAAATCCCTTATATACATAGGCTTTGCCAGCCAACTTATGCTGCTTATGTTCAACTGCACACAAAACATCCCAACCATGACAAAAAGTTGTACGCCAAAGCCTGAACTGCTTTTGGCGCGAAGAAATACCCTTTACATTCCATTGTACAATTTTCATAAGCCTTCCCAGAAAAGGAATCAACAAGGCCGTGTACTAGGCCCAGGACAATCTGCCAAATCACGAACCTTTTGAAGCATTGCATTTTTAGACATGGTATTTGTGATCTCAGATTGCCCTTGGAGTTCCCGAGCACGTGTCAAAGGGTAATGACCATCCCATGGCGAGATGACCTCACCCTTCGAACCAAACACAAGAGGCAATTGTTGTTGTGCTTCTTTTGTTAGGCGATTTCTAATAGGATAGCGTTCTACTCTATCCACCCCAAGAGGCCCTGTACCCTGAGAAAGTTGGCCTCCCGGCCTCTCAATCCTGGTCTGTTGCTGGGCACCTGAACCCAAAGGGCGACGAGCATATGTATGTAAGGGCCCCTGATGAGCACGCAAAGGCCCCCGCCAAACAGCATCTGAGAAATCCCCCCGCGGGGCAACAAATCGTGTCTTTTTACCACGTACTTCCACCCATGGCTGCTCAACCTCATTCTGAACATCCACATGTACATCCATGTGTTGGGCATCATGTGAAGGAGCATCATGCTCATCTTCCACGGGCAACTGCCCATCAAGGATATCCTTTGTAGCAGCAACTTGTTCTTTCTTAGGACATTCGGAGACAAAGTGGCCCATCTCACCACATTTGAAACAGTGGCCAGCAAATGTATCCCACCTCAATTCATACATTAAAGGTTGCAGCCCAGCCATATTGACACGCAAATGTGTCGGCCTAGGTCTCCCAGTATTCCACAACATGCATAGACGATTTCGGTTTCTAGATGTCATTCGAGGCACCACCAAGACATCACCGATACCTCGCATGAGACTTGGTAAAACACGCCAAAACATTGGTGGGAATTGTTTCACTTCAACCCAAACTGGGCAAGCCTGGCGCAACATATCTTGGTACTCTGCCATAGGCTTCCACGGAACCACATGAACCAACTGCCCATCCAAAAAAAGTGGCACCTGCTCCAAGACTGCCCTACGGGCTTCCGAAGTGCGAAAAAGTATTTCATAAAAGCCTCTCGGACCATCGTAAATCTCCTTGTGCCTCAGGCGACACCAAGCGGCCCAGCCATGCTCTAAGACGAGGCAACAATGGAATACGCCCAGTAAAGAAAAAGATAGCAGCACGATCATGAAAATCTGCTAGCTGTTGTAGCAACAAAGGAGTCTCCATGCATACATCAGCCACACCACTATTATCCACTGCAGCCATTTGCACGCTATTTGCCTTCACATATTCTTGCAGAAGCTCACCAGTGATCTGCAGCAAACGTGCAAACTCCGGAGAAGGTGCCTGAGAACTTTCCTATGCATTCTCTCCAACATTCACCGGAGTATAGCTTGCATCAACATCAAGCCTTTGACGTTTTTGTTGCTCTGAGGCATCTGAAGCATAACCCACATCCTTCTCGATCATCTCCTCAATAAGATCCATGTTAAGGCTATTGGCAGCCATGTCGCCAACAGCAGCAGCCGGGTCATCCAAATCCATGTACAAAAGCAAAGAAAACTCGTTCTCTCAAACCCAAATTCAGCACCTGCTGCAGTGCTGGCTGGAAACTCTTCTGTACCTGCAGTACCTGCTGAAACCCTACTGTACCTGCAGTACTGGCTGGAAACTCTTCTGTACCACCTGCTGAAACCCTACTGTACCTGCAAGTCACCTGCTAGAAACCCTACAGTACCGGCAGCTGGAAACTCTTCTGTACCTGCAGTACTTGCGGAAACTATTGTACCTCGAAGAACCCCTACTGTACTGCAGCACCTGCTGGAAACCCTACTGAACCTGCAGTACTTGCTAGAAACCCTAGTGTACCTGCTGTATTTACAGTAATACCTCTTGTTGCAAGCAGCTCCACTGATAACGAAAGGCGGTATGTTGTCTTCTCTGCAAGGATGTCGATCACACAAAGGGCAAGCTTATCTCTGCTGAACGGCCTGTTGATGGCGACTATCTGCTGGGGGTGACGACTGCCTGCTGATGGCGACTATCCGCACACACACACACTCTCTCTCTCTCTCTCTCTCTCTCTCTCTCTCTCAACATTTCATTTCTCTCTCTCTCTCTCTCTCTCTCTCTCTCTCTCTCTCTCTCTCTCTCGATGTGTTGCGCCCCTTCGATGCTACTGTAGTGCGCACCCGCTGCCCTGTAGTGGTCGCGTTGCGACTGTGTGTACTATGTCTGCCTCCCCGATGTGCTGCTCCCCTTCGATGCTGCTGTAGTGCGCACCCGCTGCCCTGGCCCTGCGGCGTTGTGTACTGTGTCTGCCTCTCTTATCCCACCCGCCCTTGCTCAGGCCCCCAAGGCAGCAACTAAGGGGAAATAGCCACAATGAACCTACAGGATCTGGAGGCATGCATCAAGACAGTGGAGGACAACACCAAGAAGTTATTGGGTGAACAAAAGAAGGTGCTGGACAGGGTTCTAAACCAACATGAAAAACAGTTGGAAGGCCTCCGCAAGGAGATACAGGGAAAGAACAACAAGATTGAAGAATCGGCAGCCCAGGTGAACCACTAGGAAGAGGTGATTCAGGTGTTGAAAGAGACCCAGGTGCAACAAACAGGAATGCCAAAGGCTGCTCCAATGATAGGAGAAGTCCGGGCAGAAATGGAAGCCCTAAAGGCTATGGTCAAGGACCATACAGTGGAGGAAGGGGAACTGAATATTCAGGAGGGTTTAAGGTCTGACTTGGAGCAGTTGAAAGCTGCGAGTGATAAGCTGCGGGAAGAACTGCAGACCACTAAGAAAGATTGGGTGGAGGTGATGAAGAAGCACAAACCCCCATAGATACATACTTTAGACTCTTGTCTCTTCTCAACAAAACCACAAGGCTGAGATACATAAACCTCCTCATGCAAATCACCATTCAAGAAGGAAGTCTTGGTATCCAATTGATGTACATTCCAACCATGATGTACATTCCAACCATGATGCATTGCCAATGCAATTATACACCTAATTGTAGTCGTACGAGACGTGGATGCAAAGTGTCATCATAATTTATTCCCTTTGCCTTGTAGTGGTCAACGCTACCATTAGCTTTACGCTTAAGCTTATAAACCCACTTTGTACCAATGGCCTTTATACCATAAGACAAATCTGCTAAATACCAAATGTCATTTTTGAGGATTGAGTCATACTCATTCTGCATGGCCTGCATCCAATGATCATTTTCCTGTGCAAGAAACAAGTTCCTCTTCGTTGCATATATTGGCAATGAGAACATGATCCACAAAAGAATAAGATGCATGATGAGAACCTGCATATGTCTTGCTAGGCACAAAGGAGTAGCCAATTTGCTATCCTGGAATGTTTGCACCAGTATCATCAATAGACTGATCTATGGGCTGAAAGTCAAGTTGATTTTCAGCCTGTATGGGCTGATTGGTAGCACCTTGTTGAGTATTCATTTGCTCCACATATGGCTTCCCGACATTGTACCAAAGATAGGAGTGTATCAAAAATGTCCTGTGAGCATACATTTTATTGATTTTTGCATAAAAGCATGGGTTGAAGTGAGTTCTCATCAGCAAAGACAACGTCTCTACTCACCAAAATCCGCCTTGTGGCCGGATGGTAGAGTCTATAACCTTTTCTTTTTGAGCCGTATCCCACAAAAATGCATTTTACCCTCTGAGTAGATTGACAAGAATGAGTCAAGTACAAGTGAAGTGACATGATAAGGTCACTTATACACACACATAAAAGTGTGTACACGCTCGAGGAAAAAACCTCCTAAGGAGGAAAAAAGTGCACTGGCCCATTATTAGCCTACATCCGCACATGACTACCATATAAACGGCTACACGACCAAAAGTTGTGACCAAATAATAACTTGCCACATCTACCACATTGACTCCTAGTGAAGATCATAGAATTCCCTTAAAGATTTCTTGATGAATTTTTGGAGGCTTAAACATTGGATTTTGAACATTTCATCATCCATCTCTGCCCAATTGATCCTTCCATCAAAGCTTTGGAGAACCAAGCTTGTTGGGCTGAAGAGGAGATTTCCCCTAACATGGAAATCTTGAGAGAGCTTGAGGAGAACCAAGGTATTCCGTGGAGGAAGAGATATTACCTGTTGTCTTGGATACGCGTCTAATGAAATGAGGAATCTAAAAAGAATACCTAATGAAATGAGGAGTCAGCAACTTTTGGAGAATGATTTAAAAAAAACTTAAATCCTGTTTGATTTATGTTTAATTCCCTTTCTTTATGTAATAGCTGATTAGATTTGCTTCATGTATGATTTAGGAAGAATCAGAAGCCGCTGCCAATCAATTGGGAAGGTCTAGCCAAAACCAACTGTCAACAAGCGATCAGTCTATGTCTCAAAAATCTGAACCTAAAGTACAAGAAGAAAAAGAAGGGAACTCTAAAACTCCAAAAGAATCTAAACAGATAAAGAGGGAAGATCCAGGAGAGATCATACCTTCAAAGAGTATCCCAGGTAAGAAGAACAAAGTCATCACAGAAATGGAGGGATCCAGAAAAAGTACCAGTGTCTCAACTTCCAGTAATGCAAGCAAATCATCTACTGACGAGTCAATGGAAGACAAGAAAGAGAACTCATTTGGTCATAATCTACCCCGAATTGTTTGTGAGGATGCCTTGAAACCCTCCCTCTTTCTGTTGCCAAGAAAAAGAGTGGTGCAGATTCCGGATTTACAAACAGGTGGTCTTATAGAAAGCCGTGAGGATCTGGTAACTGTAGTGAAAACTCAGGAACATGAGCTGATTGTCCACCATTCTGATGGAACACAGATGTACACAAGGCCTTCAAGATATCAATCCTCATCTATCGACTCTTGCCTGAGCAATGACAGAAGACAAGACATTTCACCTAAACAAAATAATTCCAATTCTCAAGAGGAGAGATCAGAATTCATTGAGGATTCAGAAACTCAAGAATTGAAAGTTCCTTCTAGTAACATTATCTTCCATGAAAAAAAGAGTGTGTCAAATGATTCATCCCTCGCACCTGACTTGAAAAAATCCATTGCTTGTGTGGCATCATGTCCGAAAATTTGGCAAGTTAGGAAAGAAAACTATCCCACTGCTTGGTCAGAAGGAGATGATATTATGATAGAATTCTCAACTCAAAAGAATCAATACAGCCTCAGATTATGCAAATCAACTGGCAAACTACACTTGTCCCTGCCAAGTGGAAAAAGTTTGTACACTCGTGGCGTTACTGTAATTTTGGATGGTTCAAACATTAGAAGGAACATTTCAACAAATGATAATCCTGTTGATGAGGTCAAAGAGCTTGAAACTTGGGAGAATTTTCACATTGGTAGCAGGACAGATCAGGAGCATCAGCAGCAGCACATTAGCAACAATGGCCTGTATATTTTCAATCTGGTGAGGGATGACACTATCCCTACTGCTTGATATAATCTCTTCAGAAGTTCTCTGAGTCTGCAGATGCATGTTATAGAGCAACTGCTAGCAGTAGATAAAGTATCAAACAGAACCTTTGGTTGGTTTTTTTTTTTAAATTCTTGCACTGTTCTTCTTTTCGCATTTGTTAACAGGAAAAGGGTGTCATTTCCCATGAAGATTGCTCTGGTAATGGTTTTTATGTGCCTCAAGGTGTGAATTTTGAAAGTTTGTGTGTCTCAAAAGGTGAGCATTCAATAGCTACAAAAATGTCTGCCAAAGATGAACACGTTTCTGCAAGTTCTGAAATTTCAGAAAAGATGGACATGCAAAGAGGATCCAGCATTCAACTTCGAGGCCCAGCCACAAGGTTTTTTGTTCTCCATGAAGGTTGTTATGGTTATGAAATTTCTGGCAGAAATGTTTTCAAATGTCAGTTGGAAGAAGCCCAAAATGAGGAGCACTCAATGCACTTCTCTGAAGAGTACCAAAATGTTCAGGATAAGATTTCTCTCCATACATTTATAAAGAGGTATGACAAGAAGCCTCAAGACAGCCAATCATCCCCTTCATTTGATGCAAAAAGGGGTGTCAAATCTTCATGTAAAAGTGTGTCAAGGAATGAGGATTCGAATACCAGATTTGAAACCAAAATCAAGCATTGTTGTAACACAAGGGGAGAAAATTCCATTTCTTACAGCTTGCCTCGAGTCTTATTACAAAGACCCTCAAGAAAAATCAAAAATAAAAGCAAGATCTTGGTTTTCTATCGACATATTCGTGAATATCCTACTCTAAGTGAGACCCAAAGAATTGAGATGGAACATTATCTGGAAAATTTAGCAGATTGGACCAGGGACATAACGACCTCCTCTAGCAGCAGAACTGTTGGCAACCTACAGGCTGAAAATGGGACACTGTTGGAATCTCAAGATTCTCAGGTAGCATGTCACTATTGATGTGTTAAATTCTCTTCAATTTTAAAAGTTTTCGAAGAGTGCGTGAGCTCCCGGGGAGGCTGCTGAGGGACGTGCCCTCTTTTGCCTCACCCTCCTCTGTGCACCCTTGCTTCATCCTCCTCTGCCCGCCTCCTTCCCCCCTCTGCTGTCCACCTTCCCCCTCTCTTCTGCCCGCCTTCCCCTCTCACCCTCCTCTGAGCACCCCTGCTTCACCCTCTGCTGCAGAACCACACACACCCCCCCCCCCGCCCGCCATTGGTCCCCTCTGCTGCCCCTTCTTCTCTCCGCCTCCCTCAACCCCACCCCCTTCTCCTACGGAGCCCTTCTGCCCACCATTCCGCTCCCCTGTTTTTGAGCCCTTTTGCGCACCTTTTCTTCCCCCTGCTTGCCTCTTCTTCCTTTTTGCTTCCCTACTTTGGCCTGCCACCCAGCCTTGGTTTTCGGCCTTCCCCTCCTTTTCCCGTTTAGCCTCAGCATCAGTAAGTTTTTTTCCTAGTGTTCAAGTCGGCCTTTTTTCCCTCAGATTAGCATCATGGCTAATCATACGCCCCCCCCCAGCAGCCCCCCCCCCACCCCTCTCCCGTGCGGGCCAGGCAGACCATTAATTTTACAAAAGCCAATCTTGTGAGTTTCTTCACCGAGATTGAAAAAGACACCAAAACGACCCTCATTGCCAAAATCTTTAGGTCACATCCATCCCGTCTCCAAGCCCGTGATTGGGTACTTGCGGCATTGCCCTCCGACTTTGTACTCCACTTCAAAGATGTGAGGCTGCTTGGGAGAGGTTTCTTAAAAGTGAACTTCGATGCCTCAGGCGTGCTGAAGGGAGCCCATTCCCATTGGGCCCGAGGAAGATGTCCTTCCTACGATACACTAGCTATTTTGACCCTGTTGAAGAGACCAGAATCACTTTCCTCTTACACTTAGATTCCCAGGGCTTCCGGTGAGAATGGTTGGGACACATGATCATTCATCACCCACACACAATGTATTGCAGAATGATGATGTATTGGGTCAGTGTCATGAGGCTACTAAGTTATCTTCACAGAAGGATGATGCATGCGGCCAGAATGGCTTTGTTGAGATTGTGGCTGGACAGTATACATAATGTACATGGCATGGGAGGATCATGTAGACGCACACCAAGACATGTTGCCTTCTCATGAGACTTTGCATAGCATGATGTATCTGATCACGATGCCTTGCAAGGTGTTCATGTATTGCACACGTATGTAGAGACTGTGTAGAGTGGATTACCCCCTCCTTCAACATTATGAGGTGTGCATAGACATTGGCTGGTCAAAATCACATCTTTACCACTGGCTACCTAGGTGACGGCGACCTGCGAGCTCCCCAAACCCCCGCCTCTGTCGACTGTGTCGCCCCCCATTCTTCCTCTGCCCCCCCTCCTTCCTCCCCTGCTGTTAGCCCCTGCTTCTGCCCGCCCCTCTTCCTCCCACTGTGCTGTCTCCAGTCTGCGCCCCTTCCCCTCCTGCTTTCCTTGTTCGCCTCCCCACCTCTCTCCGCCTCCCCTCCTTCCTCCGCCTCCTCCATTCTGCGCAGCCTTTGCTGCGCTGCCCTTCCTACGCTTTTCTTCGCCTGTGTGTCCAGCCCTCTTCCCTTCCCCTTGCTTCCCTCCGTTTTTGCCCCTTTTCCACCCTCCCTTCCTTCCTCCGCCTCCTTGCCTGCCCCTTCCCCTTGGTTCGGATTGCTCCTCATCGGGGTTCAAGTCAGCCTTTTTCTTCGATTAGCATCATGGCTGATCAACCTCCCTCGGCTGGGTGAACCATTGTTTTCTCTGAAGCCCGGCTCAGGGTCCTCTATGCCGAAATCGAGAAAGACTCCAAAACGACCCTCATTGCCAGAATCTTTGGATCTCACCCTTCCCATCTCCAAGCTCGGGATTGGGTCCTGGCGGCTCTGCCCTCCGACCTCGCCTCACACTATCGAGATGTCAAGTTGCTTTGGAAGAGGTTTCTTCCAAGTGGATTTTTTTTTTTTTTTTCAGAAAGGAGACTTCTATTAAGTATGACAAATTTTTACAAAATGGAGATTTCACACCAAGAAAGGTGGAGATCTCAACCAATCAGGAGCCCTGTGCTGCCAATAGGGTCCCAAATGAGAGGACGTGAAAAAGATACCAATGTCCCACTCTCTCATAAACTGGCCGCGCTCCGCAGGCCTCGAAGATCCCTGGACTCTGGCCCACGTAGCCATGATGGTGTGAATAATATCACTCCAAATCCTTCAAAGACACTGAGAAACAAGAACGGGAGTACCCTCAATAGCCTCGGTGCATCTAGCCTTCCAGATATTCCAGGCTGAGATGCTAGCAATAATCTCCCAAGAACTGTCTATCTGAGGACGTAGCCTCAAGAGTTTCAAGGGCAGCCCTTTGCCATTGGGCCCGAGGAAGATATTCTTTCTTCCCTACTCGAGCTATTTTGACCCTGTTGAGGAAGACCGGAACCGTTTCCCGATTACTCTCAGATTCCCAGGTCTTCCTCGCGCATATTGGCCTATGTTAGAGGCCATCGGGTCCGCCTTTGGCCTGGTTCTTCAAGTGCCCCCCCTCCACGCCTTGCCGACATCTTCTACCCAGGTGGTCACTGCCTCGGCGGATGCTATCCCCAGGGTCATAGTTCTTGCCCGTGACATTGAGATCTTTGAGGACTATGTTTTGCTTCTGGGCCCTTGTGGCCCTTTGAAGCAACGTCACCAACAGGGTCACTTTGCTCGAGATTGCCCTTGGGCTCGGGGTCACAGGAGGCCTCGCAAGCGTGCTTCTCAGGCACCACCTCCCTTGGTTCCTTCCTGTCCTTCAGTCCGCCAGGTGTGGCAAGCTCTCTCACGCCCGCCCCCCTGGTGCGATTGATGGGAAGGCTTCCTCGGATCATGTACAGATAGATGATGTTTCTGGTCAGAGGGATATGTCAGCTGATGCATCTTTGCAGAGAGATGATATCTCAGATTAGGATGGTTTTGTTGAGTCCTCTCTACTTCGAGGGCATGATATGCAGGAAGTTCAGCACAGTGGGGATCATGTATTGCAGGATTTTCAGCATGATGCCTTTGCCCTTGATGCCCCGTAGGGCGAACAGGTTTCTTGTACATATGCAGGTACTGTACAAGGCCTCGGACAAGGGCATGTCAGTGGACTTTGCCCCATGGATTATCCCGTCCTCCAGCATTATGAGAGGCATCCTCAGGCTGCCCATCGTCTTCTTAGATCGTGGGTCAAACCCTCTTCTCTTCCATGAGAATCGTCTCATGGAATGTTCAGGACCTTGGAGGGCTTCACACCCGTGGTAGGAAGCGCCTTCTGAAGGACCAACTTCACCCTGCTGTTACAAGAGGTCTATGGATGTACTTTTGTTGCAGGAACACAAATTGGATAGATCTCAGTGTGACAAAACTGGTAAGATGCTTTCTGGCCACACCTTCTGGTCCTCGGCTATTGGGACTAGAGGGGGGGTGTTTGCATTTCAGTGGCAGCATCTGTTATGCCTCATGTTATTGGGCACGGTGTTATCATCCCTGCTAGAGCGCAGTGGATCTTGATCATGCATGAGGGTCAGAAATTGGGAATCTTGAATATTTATGCACATAACGTGAGAGGTGAAAGGGTGGCCTTTTGGGACACCATTACAAATGTCATTCCCCAGGTTGATCATTGGATAGTGGGAGGAGACTTCAATATGGTTGAGCAACCTTCTGACAAGAAGGGTGGACGCGAAGGGGGTTTACATCCTTTGGAGCGAGCCTCATGGGAGAGGTTCACGCTCTCTTTCTTTGGCAGGGATTGCTGGACTGAGGATGACTTCCAGAGAAGGCCAAATTCCTTATCTTTCTCTTGGCATAACTGCAGGAGCGGGGTTGAGAGCATCTTTGCACATCTGGACGATAGTATCACCCGACACACCTGCATCTAAATGATGCTCTCTACCTTTATACATAAAAGTGATTTTGTTGGTCTTGTAATTCTTGGTAGGCTCAAGGCGTGCATGCCAAGGTTTTCCCAGTAATACATCACATCCACTAAGAGGGGCAACGAGAAAGTTCTCGTGGTCGAGGTATCCTTGGATATGGATTCGCAGCTTTCCAGTAAGGGGTGTAACCTTCACATCTTTTTCCAGAAAAGCTGAACATGCATGAATTTCGGGTCCCATGTCACCTACTTCAATCCCCAAGGCAGCAGCCATATCAGTGGAGATGAAGTTGTCAGTGGAGCAGTCATCAAACATGAATAAAGCTGGCTGGTCTTTTAGTTGTCCCCATGCTTTGCATACCATTCTATGCATGTTTGCATGTCCCGTGTTGCCTAGCACCACCAAATCCGATCATTGCCCCGTCATTTTGTGTCTCAGGGGGCTCGCTCGGCCTCTCCCCGTGTCCGTATCCGTGACTCTCTTTATCTAGATGCTGACATCTCCCTTGAGATCAAAGAGAGATGGAGATCTTGTGACGGTCTTGATCCTCATCATAATATTGCGCTGGCTCTTGAGAGGATGAGCCATCATTATCATAGCATTGCCCTGCCCAAGAAGATGGAGGCTCTAGACAAGGAGAGCTATTAGGCGTAGGATTGCTGCTCTTCAGAGGGAACATGAAAAGCATCCACATGCGTCTTGGATTACAGACCTCTTGACCACAGTTAGAGCAAAGCTGCAGTTGGCCATGGACAGGAGGGCTGAGTTCGCGTTTCATGCGAACGAGTATTTTTGGAGTCAGATGGGTGACAAATGCAACAAAGAGTTTTTCTCATCACATAGGCCTTCCCATAGCAGGGATTTTGTGAGGTACTTAAATGATTCATAGGGTGAGGTTCAGATTGAACCTGAAAAGGTGACGGGTATTGCTTCAGATTTTTATCGGTCTTTGTTGACTGCAGAGGTGCCCTCTCCTTACAGAGATGTGGCACGGCAAAAAGTTTGGGAGTGCATGCCTAGGCTCATTACAGATGCTATGTGTTCTTCCCTGGATGCCTCTTTCTCGTAGGATGAATTCCTTCATGCACCGCATGCTCTTTCCAGTAGATGCTATCATTGTTGCCATTCAGGAAATGTGGTTGTCGAATATGATGCTGCCATACCTCACGGAGGGGCTGATTCACCTCATCCCCAAGAGTGGGGACAAGACTGACATCAAGCAATGGAGGCCCATCACCCTCCTTGGATGTGCTTATAAAATCTTAGCTAAAGCCATGAGTATAAGGTTGCAGCCGATTCTCCAAAGGACTATCCATGATACATAGAATGGGTTCCTCCAAGGAACGTGTATATATGATAACATCTTTTCTTTCTGGGAAGCTGTCGAGTGGGCAAAGTCTAGTCAGCAGCCTCTTGCCATTCTTTTGCTTGATTTTGAAAAAGCTTATGATAGAGTGGATTGGGATTTTTTGGAAGGCACTATTGCACACATGGGGTTTTCCCAAAACTGGATCAAAGGGGTGTCCTGTCTATACAGGGAGGCTCATAGCACTGTTTCAGCTTGTGGGGGGCGCGGCGAGCATTTTCAGATTTCCCGTTTAGTGAGGCAGGGTTGTCCCCTTGCCCCTTTACTGTACCTCATGGTAGCTGAGGCTATGAGTAGGTTTCTTCGGGCTGCCCCTGGTGTTGTGGGTCTTAGGCTACCTTTATGCACGGAGGAAGAGTTTTTGGACTTTGAGTTAGCAGATGATATGGCGTTGTTCCTTCAGGCTTCACATGCTTGTTTATGTGCTTTCCGGACAGCCTTGGAGACCTTTTGTTTGGCAGCAGGAGCTACTATCAATTGGCATAAGTCAGTTGGTTTTTGGATCAGTGATTCTCCTCTTGCAGATTGGGGTACAGATGTTGGTTTTACCTGGATTGAGAGAGGATGCTCTGCCAGATACCTTGGTTGTCAGGTGGGTGTTGACATCTCCCCTGCACAACAGTTTGCTCCAGTGCTCCTAAGCATTAAAAGCAAACTTCATCACTAGAGTAGGAGGAAGCTCGACTTGGCCTCTAGAGCTTTGGTGGTTAACCAAGTTTTGCTAGCCACGGCTTGGTTTATCACTTCGTGCTAGATTTTTCATAAGGGCTGCATTGGCCAGCTTTGTCGCCTTATTCGGAACTTTCTTTGGTCAGGGCTTGATGGAAATGCACACACCAGGGCCAGAGTTGCTTGGGAAACCATTCTCAAGCCTTAGCAGGAAGGGGAATTGAATATCATTGACCCTGAGGTGCAATGTAAGGCTTTTCTTTGTAAGCTTGTTGTTAGGGTTTTTCTTTCAGGTACTTAGCCGTGGAAGGACTTTCTCATGCAGCAGATCACGAAGTGTGTCCCTGTTCGCGGAGGTGACTGGACTCTCAGCTCACGCTTTATTTTTTCGGATGCAGTTCACCGCTCCTCTTCATCCCCCTTGGTTAGGTCTCTCCTACAGGCCTGGGACTGCCTGAGGAGTTTTTTGATACACATCCAAGTTCGTTTAGTGGAGGAAGCTTTGATCTTAACTGTGCATGGTAGGCCTCTTGGGGCAGCTATGCATATTCTTTGGGCTAGCTGGGAGGCCCTATGCCCCACGGTGCTGGCTTGGAAGAGGCTTCAGAGCCTCACCGAGGTGCAGAGATTGGATTTCACGCAGCATTTGAGATTGTGGCATTCTTACGGTGAGAGACAATCTTACGGTGATTTGTGCACATCTAGGGCATGCTGGGCAAGATTGTCTCTTTCTGATTGTGGCATTCTTATAGGAAGCCACAGATTTCCTCCTTTATCTGGGTTTCTCTTCATGGTGGTCTAGCCACCAGTCAGTGGAGGTCTGTTACTGGTGCTTGCCTAGCATGCCCTAGATGTTCAGGAGTTTCGGAGTCAGTTTACCATTGTTTATGGCAATGCAAGGAAGCACAGAGGTTTGGTTTGCGATTGCACACCTCTTTGGTAGAATTGAGAGGGATGCTATCATTTCTTTTGGCTCTATCATTTGGTTGACACAGTGTGGGCCTCAGCTAAGATTCGAGGGGACTGACAGGTGCTTGGCCATTATGGTTAGGCAAGGAATTGCTCGGCAATGTTGTCTTCAGGATTTGCCACTTGCACAGTTTGTCCCTCCGGCACAGAGGTTAGACAGCTCTTGGGAGATTATTGCTAGCATCTCAGCCTAGAATATCTGGAAGGCTAGATGCACTGAGGCCATTGAGGGTACTCCCGTTCTTGTTTCTCAGTGTCTTTGCAGGATTTGGAGTGATATTATTCACACCATTATGGCTACCTGGGCCAGAATCCAAGGATCTTCAAGGGGTGCGGAGAGGAAGCGCGGCCAATTTATGAGAGAGTGGGACATTGGTATCTTTTTCACATCCTCTCATTCGGGACCCTATTGGCAGCACAGGGCTCCTGATTGGTTGAGATCTCCACCTTGCTTGGTGTGAAATCTCCATTTTGTAAAAAATTTTCATACTTAATAGAAGTCTCCTTTCTGAAAAAAAAGAAAATCACATCTTTACCATGAGGATTGTCTCATGGAATGTGCAAGGCCTTGGAGGGCTTCCCACCCGAACTAGGAAGCGGCTCATGAAGGATCAGATCCATCGTGTTGTTACTAGTGGAACTACGGATGTGCTTTTGTTATGACAGCTCAAATTGGATACGCACCAGTGTGGTAAAACTGGTAAGATTCTTTCTGGCTACACTTATTTCTCCCCGGCACATGGGACCAAAGGGGGTGTATGCATTTTTGTAGTAGCGTCACTTATGCCTCATGTTATTGGATAAGGTGTTATCATACTTGCTAGAGCATAGTGGATTATGTTCTTGCATGTGTATGAGGTTACAGGCAGTTCTTCAAAGGATTATTCGTGACACACAAAATCGGTTCCTCCAAGGAAGGAGTATATTTGATAACATCATACCAAGCTGAAGAATGGGCTAAATCTAGCCAACAACCCCTTGTCAGCCTCTTGTTGGACTTTGAAAAAGCATACAACAGAGAGGATTGGGACTCCTTGGAAGGCAGGACGGCACGTATGGAGTTTTCTTGGGACTCGATAAAGGGACCTCATGCCTATAATAGGGAGGCCCATAGCAAGTTTTGTCTTGCAGAGGATGTTGTGAGAGGAGTCCAGAACTGAGATCAAACATGGTGTATAGGAACATATAAGGTATATAGAATGGTGTGAAATGGATCAGAGGTGGTAGAAACAACGCGTGGGAGCCTAGAAGAAATGCGTAGTCATCAACGAAAAAAGAAAGTGCATGGGCAATTGAAGGAGTCAGGCAACACAACATTCTGGATGAATCAAGGCGGCGACGGACTTATGAAGGGGAATTGGAGACGTTTTTAGAAAAAGGAGGAGAAAAGAGTGAGAGAAGGGAGGATTGAGTGAAGGGATTACAAAGAGGAGGTTACCTGTAAGCTAGAGGTCTAACTGTTTTGAAAGATTGCTAAGAGAGGATCAATACAGTGTGAGTGGAATTGGATGAGTCAGAGCAGAGAATGTGCCGAGGATCAGAGAATCGGTTAGGAGGTGGTTTCCCTAGGATCTCTGTGTGGCGTCTCTATTAGAGACTTGGCTTAGTCTAATTCTTGTTCAACTGTAGCTGTTGTCAATCAGTTGAATGCTGGTTTGTGTGTGCTCGGGAAAGACCTGCTGTTTGTGGCTACAGATTCATAGAAGTTTGAATTCTTGAGTGAAGATGATGCTTGGAATAATTGTTGTTGGAGTCTATCTGTAGAGGATTTCAAAGGTGCTTGGTGTTTTGTTCTTGTATGTTTTAGCCCACGTCTCAGGGTTGTTGAGATTGGCTAAATTATCATCTATATGCAAAGGACTTCCTATGTTTTTGATTGATGAGTTGTTTATGCATTGATATATGTTGTTAATACCTGTGGGAATGAAGATCTGAAGTTTGTTGAATCAGGTCTGAGTCAGACAGCTCTAATTATCCTCAAACTTAAGAATGAGATCTCTTTTTCGTGGTGTCTTTTCTCACTCTCCAAGCACTAGCGAAGGAAGTGCAATATAACTTTTTCACCTAGGTTCCTATCACCTCTGATGCGAGATTGGACATTGGCATGGGGGTTCAAGTCACAGTGGGCAAAGATCGTAGATGGCAGAATTGATTGACAGGAGAGGGAAGTAGCGTGGAGAGAGACCGATGGGAGCAAGGTGAAGAGAAATGAAATGATATATTAACATCTCTAAGAGGCCATAATGGCCTATGAGACCAAAACTGAGAGTACATCTGAAGTTGGTATCTCATCAAAGAGAACAACTAAATGAGACTAAAAAGTACAATATTGAATAAACTGATTGTCTTACAATTATAAGAACAGAATTGTAAGACTCCGAGATGATACTGAGTAGAAAATATTGGAAAATGTATATTAGGTAGATCCATGTATGCTAATCAGTTGAAGTGTTGCCCTCTCCTTAGATCAAATATCTCCGCCATGGGGCTGTCTAGAATGGAGAGGTCGTAGAAGCGAGGTGGGCGCCTCGAATGCCAAGCAATAATGGCTCTGATCTGGTGATGGTGAGGATGCCATGGTCGGGATCCTGGTGGGCGTGGCCGACGAGCACGACATAAGATGACTGCTCTATCAGTGGTGACTCCCTAGGAGCGTGGTCGGTGCCCTGATGGCCCAATGGAGGTGTGTGGGCTGGGTTGCCGGTGCCGGTGCCGGTGCCGAAGAAATCTGTCAGGGTCCTCTGTCTAGGTACATCATGGCTCGGTCTCCTGTCTGCCAAGAGGGTCTCTCTGTGTCCCCTGAGCTCAAGTAGGAACAATCCTCTCTCGGAAGAGGCAGTGATATCTCCCTCGGATCTCATAATAGACTGTACATCGGCAAATGTAGTGCTCCTCTGTCTCTGCCTCTTGGTAGCATAGCTGACAAATGCGGTCATCCAAGATCTAATGCACATATCGCCCTATCTCAATCCACAGCTGGTGTGATGAGGTCCAGATCTGTCCAATGGCACAATGTATCCCATGTGATAGGTGTACATCCATGTACGCCGGGCGGGTGATAAAATCATTTGGTGAGAGGTGTAGAAAATGGCTCTTGTAATGAGCCATTTTTGTGCCTAAGGGCTCAAGGGGACTAGTCCATGTCCTCTCTGTGTCCACTCTGATGATATCCATCCTGATCACGCGGTTTTTCTCTGAGCGGGTGAGATCCAAAAATGGACAATCCAGACTGTATTGAAAGGGTGGTAGTGCCTCTATCCACAAACCATGTAGGTCAAACCATGATCTCATGTGAGCGTACCAACAATGAGTATCTCCATCCTCTGCCAACTGTATGGATGAGGTCAATGCCAATCGGGAGTACCTCTGCTGAGGGAGCTCCCATAGCTGCTGTAAAAAGGTAACTGCCTGGAATTGGGCCTCGGTCACTATTGGTGCAGCACCCAGCTCAGCTCGAACGATCTCATGTGGTACTGATGATTTGCTCCGAATCATGTGGGCAAAAGGGGTCACAAGCTCAGCTTCGAAGAAAGTAATGATTTGCCCGGCTAGGGGGGTTTGATTAGCCATGAGGCAGATCAGAAAAAAGGCCGACTCGAACCGCCGTGCTTGAGCTCTTCTTG
The DNA here is from genome assembly GCF_041138505.1 of Cibotium barometz. Taxonomy (NCBI): domain Eukaryota; kingdom Viridiplantae; phylum Streptophyta; class Polypodiopsida; order Cyatheales; family Cibotiaceae; genus Cibotium; species Cibotium barometz. The sequence continues at coordinate 43,890,665 of NC_141060.1, forward strand.
CATTCCTTGCCTGCCGCAATCTGGAATATTGCAGCCCACGTGTTGTCTATTCGCACCCAAGGGTTGTGCTTTCTCTCTCTCTGCACACCACCCCGTTGTCTACCTTATTGGCAACGAGCAAGCCTACAGCAGCATGTCGTTTTAGGGTTTCAATATGCCACAGCAGGTCGTTTTAGGGTTTTCCATGTTGCCAACTGCACATTTTAGAGTTTCGCCTCCTGTAGGCTGTTGGTTTAAGGGTTTCGCTGCTGGCAGGGGGTTTCTTGCTGCCTCTATCTCTCTCTCTCTCTCCACGCAGCCACCCTCCCTCTCTCTCCACGCTATGCTCTTTTCTCTCAGAGAGGGACGGATGAGGGATGGAGGCAAATGGAGAGACCACTGATTATGATGATTGCCGAAATGGAAAAAGACCCAAAGACGACCCTTCATTGCCAAAGTGTTTGGGTCTCATCCCTCCGTTCTCCAGGCCCGTGACTGGGTCCTCACGACGTTGCCCTCAAACCTTACTCCACAATTAAAGGATGTCAGATTTCTTGGGAGAGGCTTCTTCCAAGTCGACTTTGATGATGAGGATTCAGCCTCTTTGGTACTGGAGGGCAGCCCGTTCTCTCTGGGCCTGAGGAAGATGTTCTTCCAACCTTATTCCAACTACTTCAATCCCATGGAAGAAGACCGGAACAATGCCCCCATCACTCTCAGATTCCAAGGTCTTCCTCGTGCATATTGGCCTATGCTGGAGGCCATCGGGTCATTGTTTGGATAGGTCCTTCAGGTGCCGCCCTACCCTACCTTACCGACTTTATCAGCCCAGGTGGTCACTACCTCGGCGGATGCTGTCCCCAGGGTTATGGTGCTCGTTGGTTGTGATGAGCCTCTTGATGATTTTGTGTTGCTTACGGGACGTAAAGGTCTCCTGAAGCAACGTATGGAGGTTGCCGGTAAACCTGACTAGTGCTAGGTTTGTCACCAGTAGGGGCACTTTGCCCATGATTTCCCTAGAGCTAGGGGCCATAAGAGGCAGCGCAAACACGCCTCTCCCTCGCCACAGCCTATGGCCCCAGCCCATCCAGTGGTCCGTCAGGTGTGGCGGGTCGTGCCACGTGCCCATCCTCCACGTGGGGCCGCTGGGACGCCTCCCTCAGGTCATGCACAGCAGGATGGTGATGCTTTGGATCATAGTGGTGAGACCGCTGGATCATCCGTGCAGAAAGATGGTGCCTCAGGCCAAGATGACTTTGTTGAGTCCTCCCTGCTTGGGCAGGGCAGTTTGCAGGATGTACAGAGCTTGAAATGCAGATAAACAACAGAATGCACAACAAGATGTATCAGGTCACGGTGCCTTGCATGGCAATCATGTATCTCGCACTTATGCAGACACTGTGCAGAGTCCCGGATATGGGAATGACAGTGGACTTTGTCCCAAAGATCACCCCCTCCTTCAGCATTATGAGAGGAGGGCTCCGACCCCGGCCCAGCGTTTGCTTCGGTCACAGGTCAAAACTCCATCTTGTCCATGAGGATTGTCTCATGGAATGTGTAGGGCCTAGGGGGCCTTCCCACCCGCAGTAGGAAGCGCCTTGTGAAGGACCAGCTCCATCAAGCGGTCACAAGTGGAAATATGGATGTACTTTTGATGCAGGAGCATAAATTGGACAGGCTCCAATGCTGCAAAACTGGCTAGTTTCTTTCGGGCTTTACTTTTTGGTCTGGTGCAGTTGGAACCAAAGGAGGTGTTTGCATTTCAGTTGCAGCTTCCCTCTTACCTCATGTTGTTGGATCTGGTGTTATTATACCTGCTAGGGCTTGATCATGCATGAGGGTCAGAAGTTAGGCATCCTGAATATCTATGCACCTACTTGAGAGGTGAAAGGGTGGCCTTTTGGGACACCATCAGAGGGCTCCTCCCCCAGGTTGATCATTGGATAGTTGGAGGAGATTTCAATATGGTTGAGCTGCCTTCAGACAAAAAGGGTGGCCATGAGGGCAGAATTCACCCCTTGGAGCATGCCTCATGGGAGAGATATACACTTTTCTTATATGGCAGGGATTGTTGGACAGAGGATGACTTCCAGAGGAGGCCTAATTCTCTCTGTTAGTCTTGGCATAATTGCAGGAGGGGGAATGATTGCATTTTTGCACGGCTCGATAGATTCTATGTGGATGATTGGATTATTGCACAGACCTCACTCGTGATCAGAGAGATTCGGAGGTCATGTGATGACCCTGACCCTCGCCAACAGGGTTACCATGGCTCTGGAAAGGACCAGCCAGCACTATCAGTCTGTTGCATTGGCCAAGAAACACGAGATCTTGGAAAAAGAGAGAGCTATCAGATGGAGGATTGCGGCGCTTCAGAGGGAACATGAGAAGCATCCTCATTCTCCTTGGATTTCAGATCTTTTATCTACAGTCAAAACCGAGCTGCAGGTGGTCTTGGATAGTTCTTGTTTCACACTACTGAGGCATTCCGGGTACAGATGGGAGGCAGATGCAACACACAATTCTTCTCCTCACATAGACCTATCCATAGAAGTAGGGAATTTGTCAGGTGTCTGCAGGACTCGGTGGAATTGATTCAGACTGAACCGGATACGGTGAGGAGTATTGCCTCAGATTTTTATCGGATTTTGTTGTCTGCAAAGGCACCCTCTCCACACAAAGATGTTGCACAGCAGAAAGTTTGGGAGTGCATGCCCAAACTCATTTCAGATGATGTGTGTTCCTCTCTAGATGCTCCTTTCTCGAAGGATGAGTTGAGGCTGGCTTTGCTGGCTCTCCCAAAAGGAAAATGCCCTGGGGATGATGGTCTCTCCCCATCTTTCTTTATTCAGTTTTGGGATCACATTGGCGATGACATCACTCTTGCCTTGCAGGAGATGTGGTGTACAGGGTTCAGCATATAAAATCCTAGCTAAGGCTCTGAGCATGAAGTTGCAACCGGTCCTCCAAAGGATCATTCATGACACACCGAATGGCTTTCTCCAAGGAAGGAGTATTTTTTATAACATTTTTTCATTTTGGGAAGCTGTTGAGTGGGCTAAAGCTAGCCACCAACCCCTTGCCATCCTTCTGTTGGATTTTGAGCAAGGTGTCACCTAGGGTCAGCTGAGTATCAATAGGAGTCAGTTGGGGGTATACAAGGCTAGATCTAGTCTTTTGGGTTGAAAGGAAGTGATATAGGGTTTTTGTCTGACTGTCAGATTTTCAGTCAGTCAGCAACGGTTAGATTTGCAAAAATGAAGGGGAAAGTTGTTCCAGAGTTAGCAGGCAATCAGCTGGTTGTCAGTCTTGGGTTTGTTGTGTTGGTTCTTGGTGTATTCTGAGATTTTTGAGAGTGTAGTGGTGTCAGAGGACATTGAGGTTGGTGAGTTGTGAGTCGGATCTGAATCAGTTGAATCAGCTGGGTCAGCTATTCGGGTTGGTGTTCAGAAGGAAGTCAGCAGGGGAGAGCTGATAGGATCGGTTAAGTTGTGAAGCAAGAGTTTGAAGTTTGCTGATACTGGAGGATTTTTTTGGAGCTTGGAAGACAATTTGGAAGCTTCGCATACATATACCGGACTGGGGTGAGCATCAGTCCTCTGGATCAGCTTACAGTTAGCCGTGTGTCAACTGAGAAGAATTCTGGTCAACTAGTTGTCAGAGGAGGTCAGCAGGGCTACATAGGTGGAAGATCAAAGGCGTTGGAGGTCAAATCTGACTTGGGAGGTTAGCTGGAGGAGTCAGCTAGGTGGTCAGATTGGGGAGTGTTTGTTAAGATTCTAGAAATGGGATTGATCATGGTGAAGGACATAGATTAAGCATAAGAATTAAGGTGGATTAAACCACACTAAGAACTCCATAACTAGAGAGAGAGAGAGATTGCACACTCAACACTATTCCCTTCTATTGCATATCACAATGAACCATACAATGATATAGGCTCTCTAGCCTTATCCCACTTTACACATCATCATCCATGTGGCAACTCCTTTTCCACTTCTTTTGGTCAACACTCACACACCATACAATATTACATGTGGTATTCCTTTCTCACCACAATATCTTGCACCTCTAGGGTGCTTTCCCACATACACACATACACACAATATCTTGCACCTCTAGGGTGCTTTCCCACATACACACTACACCACGATTACATCTCTCAACACCCCCTCTTAATCGAGGTGTTCTACAATTCACCCATCATCCATCACCCATATCAATGTAGCATTGCACAAACACAATCGCTACCTCTCAACACTCCCCCTCAATGATACATTGGAGTGTCCATCAACCAAACATGTGTGCCCGTGTCTACCATCTTAGACACCTAGTCCATTTTGAGCCGACTCATCGCTCACAGCGGAACCACTGAGTCCGATTTGAACATGGAAGTTCGGGTGGGATCCAACCCATGCGCATGCACCTCACACGTGCATCGCTCTTGCACACATCACAATAACCATTTTGAGCTTCTAGGTGAGCTCGGGCATGACGACCCTCATACCATGGGTGAATGATACATATCTTGTTTTGAGCTTTAAACTCGGGTACGATTACCCTCATAATCATGGGTGAAAAAAAATACAATCATTTTTGGCCGAAGCCGGGCAGAGAACCCAAATATGTGTGTAATCAATTACCAAGCATGTGAACAAGGGCTTTATAGTGTTTACAAGAGTGTGTGTGAAACCACCATTAAAACTTTAATAAGAACCAATAAAAAAACACAATTTGTTTGTTTTGTTTTGTTTTTTTTTTTTTTTTAAACAACATGCCAAATCGCATCATTGTTGTGTAGGAATCTGCAATTAAGGGACCAGGCTGAGTCGTCTGTGCTGGGACCCGCGCCTTCGTGGTAGGTTATCTTCTCCATGGTTCTGCTATGACCATCGCCATGGCTGGAGCTCTCATCAACTGTGGTCGCCTTCAGTCTAGTTGCTACTGTCCACCTTGCCTCTCTTCTTTGAACGTGTTTGCCTCTCACTTGCACGAGTTGTAGCTACTGCTTCCTGCGCTGGGCTACCTCTGCAACGGCTATGGCGGGTTTCACCCCTCTGTGTACGGGTGTGCATGCTCTCCTCGGCTACACGCGCCTGCTGCGCTGAGACTGTTCGCTTCTCTTCGCCTTAGCTCGTGTCACTTCCATTGTAAAACTGGCTGCTATTGAAGTCGCTCGTTTTTGCTGAGACTGCCAATCTACTAATAATCGAGCCATCATATCCATACTTGTGTTCTGTGTGATGTTGGTTGCCATATGCTAGATTGTCTCTTGGAATGTGTTAGCCTCAAGGGTATTGCTGTTGCTGCATATGTACTTGTATGCCCCTCTAACATAGCATTGCTGCTGTAGTTTTCTATTGCACGTACTCGTGGCTTCTTCCATGGTGGCGAGCGGCTTCTTCCATGGTGTTCTCAAGATCCTCTTTTCACCAAACTTTTGTTGAGACTCTCGTTATGCTGCCTTCTCCGATTTCTTCTACACTGTCCTTGCTACCCTTTTTAGTAGCTTCTATTCTCTTATGTGGATTGGTTGTCCACATGAGCTTCTCTCTTTTCCTCATCCATTTAACCTCCCTCTTGAGGTTTTACACACAGCCATCCAAATGGCCTTCAAGAGCTCCCCAATTTGAGCTCTAACATGCATCTATTCTTGTTTTAATCTCTTTGCCTCTTCTAAACCTCTCTCATTGAGGTTTCTCCCATAGCCATCAACATGGCCTTGCAAGTTCCCAAATGAACTTGCACTCTCTATGCTTTTTCTTGCATACAAACTTCAAGGGTGCTTCTTCACATGGTCTCTCAAACGAAACCATAGGTGCAAACCAATGTGAAAACTCCGAAAGCTTCCACCAAACATTGCCCATCTTCTATGAGCAAAACCATGAGCATCACTCTTTCCAATGTGCTCAACCATGGACTTCTTCCAAGCCCATAACCGCTTGTCCCTTCTTAGACAAGCATTGCACCTCTTACACTCTTTGCTTGGAAGCAAAGAACCTTGGGATTCTTCCATCCCATCAAGCAACCCTTATACTTGAGTATTTTTCCATGCTCAAACACAAAACTTTGAGGCAAAACTTCACAAAACCAACCTTCTTGAGGCATAATCAGCAGCAATTTTCTCTTGGCAGCTTCTCCTTGATGATGATGAAGACTCCATAGTCTTCACACTTGCTGAAATCTCCATTTTCAGCTTCCTTGATGATGAGCAAGCTCTCCATGTTGCAAAACTCCATTTGCAACTCTCTTGGGCAGCTTCTATGCAACCTCCTTGTTGCAAATCTCCTCTCAATCCTCTCACAAATGCAAATCTCCTCTCAAATCCTCACATATGCAAATCCAAATGATAATATGAGTGTGCATAATTTTTTTTTCATAATAAGCTGAAAATAATGCTTAATCAAAGAAACACACAAACTAATATACATAATAATCACCCATGACCAAGAGCCCATTTGGCTCTGATACCATGTTAAGATTCTAGAAATGGGATTGATCATGGTGAAGGACATAGATTAAGCATAAGAATTAAGGTGGATTAAACCACACTAAGAACTCCATAACTAGAGAGAGAGAGAGATTGCACACTCAACACTATTCCCTTCTATTGCATATCACAATGAACCATACAATGATATAGGCTCTCTAGCCTTATCCCACTTTACACATCATCATCCATGTGGCAACTCCTCTTCCACTTCTTTTGGTCAACACTCACACACCATACAATATTACATGTGGTATTCCTTTCTCACCACAATATCTTGCACCTCTAGGGTGCTTTCCCACATACACACATACACACAATATCTTGCACCTCTAGGGTGCTTTCCCACATACACACTACACCATGATTACATCTCTCAACAGTGTTGAGGTGTCTGATTGTGTCCGCAGAAGGGTTGAGGATAGGTACAAAGTTGGTTGGTGCCCTTGGAGTTGGGATCTTGGTGTCTCGTAATTCTGATCCCTTTACATTTTCTTCTTGTGTGCCTGCAAAAGATCCCTTGAGCCCACTCCCTCATGAAAACAGTGCGCTTTGCATGCGCAGATCTGGAAGGTCCCTGTTTACGAGCCCATGTGGCCATAAGAGTGAATAATATCTCTCCATATAGTACGAATGCACTAAACGTCATATATCTGAGTGCCCTCAATAGCCTCTGTGCATCTGGCCCTGATAGTGGCAATGAGCTCCCAAGTAGTATCAATCCTCTATAGGGGTGGTCTATATTGGGTATGAGGAATATCATGTAGCATGCAGCGTTGTGCCACACCTCTGCATATCATCACAGCGATGTCCAGATCCCTGCCCTCAAAAAATATTTGTGGACCAGACTAAGTGAGCCAAGCAATAGCGCTCCAAGGAACATTAATGGGTCTCTCCTCAATCTGCACATAAGCTGAGCTATAGAGCCCCAAATCTTCTGAGCAGCTCTACACCCCCATATACAATATTGCACTGTCTCAAAAGTTACTATTTGGGACAAGTGGGGTCTACTCCAAAAATAGCCCTCCACTGATTAGTGAGAAGGCCACCATGTAAGAATAACCAAAAGAAGTGGGAGATCTGTCTCCTCCTGTATGAGTACCAAAGTCCATGCCAAAATCTATTTTGAATCAATGGGATGATATTATAGCTTTCCCAGTGTGGCGTGAGAGTAGGAGTCCTCTGAATCTGCCCAAGTAGAAGGAGCCTAGCATTACGGACAGTGTAGCTGAAAAAAGGCTTACTCTTCATGAAATTGGCTGCATCAATCTACTCCCAATCACCAGGATCCCAATGAAGATATCTAATAGGACATCCACCAAACAACCGTAAGTACCAAGACCCATGGGTCACAATATCAAGCGGAGGATCAACATGCCAATGCTTTCCTGAGTGGCTCACTATTCTTATTGGATGAAAGGAAGTGTGAGGAATAATCTCCAATGTGACACATTTCAACAGTCTCCATCCTGGCTGGATAGAATAAAAAACATTATCTCCTCATCCTGAGCTAGCAAGGCTAACATCTGTAAAGGCAGATTGGGGTTTGGATGTGGCATTCACTTGAGTTAAGAGAGGATGCACTGCCAGATACCTTGGCTGCCAAGTTGGCATTGACATCTTCCCAGCGAAAGTAAATCTCCGCTTTGGAGTAGCAGAAAGCTTGCCTGCCTCTTCCCCTTGGTTCAAATTGCTCCTCATCCGGGTTCAAGTCGGCCTTCTTTTTCGATTAGCATCATGGCTAATCATTCTCCCTTGGCTAGGCGAACCATTGTTTTTTCCGAAGACAAGCTCGCGGTCCTCTTCGCCGAAATCGAGAAAGACTCCAAAACGACCCTCATTGCCAGAATCTTTGGATCTCACCCTTTCCGTCTCCAAGCTCGGGATTGGGTCCTGGTGGCTCTGCCTTCCGACCTCGCTCCACACTTTCGAGATGTCAGGTTGCTTGGAAGAGGTTTCTTCCAAGTGGATTTTGATTCCGAGGACGCAGCCTTAGAGGTTTTGAAGGGCAGCCCTTTGCCATTGGGCCCAAGGAAGGTTTTTTTTTCTTCCCTACTCCACCTATTTTGACCCTATTGAGGAAGACCGGAACCGTTTCCTGATTACTCTCGAATTCCTAGGTCTTCCTCGCGCATATTGGCCTATGCTAGAGGCCATCGGGTCTGCTGCCTTTGGGCTGGTTCTTCAAGTGCCCCCCCCTCCACGGTTTGCCGACATCTTCTGCCTAGGTGGTTACTGCCTCGGCGGATGCTATCCCCAGGGTCATGGTTCTTGCCGTGACTGTGAGCTATTTGAGGACTATGTTTTGCTTCCGGGCCGTCGTGGTCTTTTGAAGCAATGTATGGAGATAAACCCGATCAGTGCCGCGTTTGTCACCAACATGGTCACTTTGCTCAAGATTGCCCTCGGGCTCGGGGTCGCAAGAGGCCTCGCAAGCGTGCTTCTCAAGCGCCACCTCCCTTGGATCCTTCCCGTCCTACAGTCCGCCCGGTGTGGCAAGCTGTCTCTCACGCCCGCCCCCTGGTGCGATTGATGGGAAGACCTCCTCGGATCTTGCACCTCAGATAGATGATGTTTCTGGGCAGAGGGATGTATCAGCTCGTGCTTCTTTGCAGGGAGATGATATATCAAATCAGGATGATTTTGTTGAGTCCTCTCTACTTGGAGGGGGCGATATGCAGGATGCTCAGTGCAGTGGGGATCATGTATTGCAGGATTTTCAGCATGATGCCATTGCCCTTGATGCCCCGCAGGGCGCACAGGTTTCTCGTACATATGCAAGTACTGTGCAGGGCCCCGGACAAGGGCATGTCAGTAGACTTTGCCCCGTGGATTATCCCATCCTCTAGCATTATGAGAGGCGTCCTCAAGTTGCCCATCGTCTTCTTAGATCGGGGGTCAAACCCTCTTCTCTCCCATGAGAATCGTCTCATGGAATGTTCAAGGCCTTGGAGGGCTTCCCACCCGTGGTAGGAAGCGCCTTCTGAAGAACCAGCTTCACCCTGTTGTTATTACAAGAGGGTCTATGGATATACTTTTGTTGCAGGAACACAAATTGGATAGATCTCAGTGTGGCAAAACTGGTAAGATGCTTTCTGGCCACACCTTCTGGTCCTTGGCTATTGGGACTAGAGGGGGTGTTTGCATTTCAGTGGCAGCATCTGTTATGCCTCGTGTTATTGGGCACAGTGTTATCATCCCTGCTAGAGCGCAGTGGATCTTGATCATGCATGACGGTCAGAAATTGGGAATCTTGAATATTTATGCACCTAACAGGAGAGGTGAAAGGGTAGTCTTTTGGGACACCATTACAAATGTCATTCCCCAGGTTGATCATTGGATAGTGGGAGGAGACTTCAATATGGTTGAGCAACCTTCTGACAAGAAGGGTGGATGCGAAGGGGGTTTACACCCTTTGGAGCAAGCCTCATGGGAGAGGTTCACGCTCTCTTTCTTTGGCAGGGATTGCTGGACTGAGGATGACTTCCAGAGAAGGCCAAATTCCTTATCTTTCTCTTGGCATAACCGCAGGAGCAGGGTTGAGAGCATCTTTGCACGTCTGGACAGATTTTATGTGGATGATTGGTCCCTAGACAGAGGAGGCCCCATTGCTATTATGCCTGGCACCACCAAATCAAATCATTGCCCCGTCGTTTTGTGTCTCAGGGAGCCTGGGGCTCGCTCGGCCTCTCCCCGTGTCCGTATCCCTGACTCTCTATATCTAGATGCTGACATCTCCCTTGAGATCAGAGAGATATGAAGATCTTGTGATGGTCGTGATCCTCATCATAATATTGCGCTGGCTCTTGAGAGGACCAGCCATCATTATCATAGCGTTGCCTTGTCCAAGAAGGAGACTTTGGACAAGGAGAGAGCTATTAGGCATAGGATTGCTGCTCTTCAGAGGGAACATGAAAAGCATCCACATGCATCTTGGATTACAGACCTCTTGATCACAGTTAGAGCAGAGCTGCAGATATTCTAAATCTAACTCTCCTAACACTTGCAAGTTTGTGCCACTATCTCCTTATGCTAGAATTCAGTTGTAAAAACTGACCATAAGTGATATCAGCTTTCTTATGTTTAACATCAGACAGGAGACTATAAGGGCGTTGACCCTCTCTGTCACCTGGAAGTCATGCATACCAATCTTTCTTCTTCTAGCCCTAGCTTTTCCTTTCTTGGTAGATTCAGCTTGTTCCATGGTTGCCTTCCCTTTCTTTTACTTCTTCCTGGCCCTTGTTTGCTTACCTGCATCCTCGGATTCTGACCTTTGCATCCTTGTCCTCTTATTGGCTAGCACATCAGCCTCACCTTCCTCTTCCATAATTTCTTCAATCATATTCACATTACCCAAAGGTCCTTGAGGCTGCACCTGTCCTTGTTTGGGTACTTGATTCCCATTAACTCCATTCCTATTGGCAGCATCCCTATTACCCTCTGGTCTCTAAATAATAGGATATATTCCTCCTGGTTCCCTTCTTGTCTGAGGACATTGAGGCACTATATGACCCCTCTCTCCACAATTGTAGCATTGAACTTGCTCCATTCTATTTCTTGGTTGTCTCTCCCCTTGTGGTCTTCTCACTTGGTTCTGAATAGCCTGCATAGCAAGATTCAAGTTTCCAATCTGTGCAGTCAACCTCTGAATCTCTTGATGAAACCCATCTTGCCCTCTACTTGGCTCTACAACCCTTGGAGCCTCCACATGGGGCTCCTTTTCCACATGCATATCCATAGGGAAAGGTTCCACCACATGCCTACTTGCTTCCATGTCCTTCCTTGCCAGCTCTTGTTTCCTCATCTTCTTCCTCCATTGCTCTGTAGCCATCCTCACTGCCTCTGCCTCTACATAATAATTTAGATCATTAAGCTCCACTTTTTCTTTAATGCTTCCATGCAACAATCCTATAAATCTGTCTTTCTTCAGCAAGTCTGGTGGGACTTGATTTTCTCCCAAAACCCCCAGAACCCTTCTCCAAACTGCTTCAAATCTATTCACAAAACCTGTACTACCTTCCTAACAAGAAACTGCCATGCGTTGCCTTCCAACTCTCCATGCACATTTCCTTCATCATGTAGATCTCCTGGATCTCCCCGTATCTACATGCACAGTTCTCCCTTATATTTATCCTTTTCAAACTACATCAGCTACACATTGTCCTGGACTAGCATATGTACATCATATCCTTCTACAACTTGTCTTCTCCTCCTCTAGGCTTGTCTATGTCATGATTCCATTGGACTCAGGAGTCAGAAAACCTCTCACACCGTCCCACTCGCCCCTTACAGATTCCACTCCCCCCTCCTCAACTCCTACCTCAACCCTCACCAGCTCGCCTTCCCCCTGATCGCCTCCCCCTACTCACTGCTCACCTACTTGCCCCTACCCACTCCCTCACCTGCACGCCTCCCGCCTCCCCCTAAAGTTTAAACCCCTCCTGCTCGCCCCCCCTCTACTCACCTACCCTCCTAGTATCTAGTCCATACTATGCATAATGGAGTTGATAGTTATATAGTCTTGTGGGTTGACTACCATGAGTATATAACATGCACGTTCCTAAAAGGTGAATTTGGGCATGTTCTTGGATTCATCTAGGTATATATATATATATGTTTTATATTTATATATGTATATAGGTGCAATCTCTTCCCCTCTATCAAATAGTGTAATATCTCTCTCCTTTTCATGGTGTGATCATTCTCTCTTCAAGGTGTGACAATTCAGTTATATCTGCTTTCCACATGTGCTTCTTCTTCTTTTGCCCCACCGAGGACCGTGAGCACTCTAGTGGTGGGCGACTTGTAGCCACCAAGGGTGCCCACAATGTGACTGTTGCACTGTGGACCATCCTCCTTGGACTGGTCCAGGACATCCTCCTTGGAACATCTCATTGGACTAGTGCAGCTGGACCATCCTCATTGGACTAATGTACCTAGACCATCCAGCTAGATTGGAATGGATCCCAAGAACCTCCAAAAGCAGAAGGCTTACGCGTCATTGAAGGCACTGCAGGCTGATTGGTATCTTCCTCATCAACCGCCGACTGGCAGCTTCCCACCGACACACCTCTGGACCAAAGATAGAGGATTCTCACCGACAGCATCCTCTAGCGGTGAGATTCACCAGAGCATTTAAAGACGCATCAAAGGAACCAAGGGATCCAACTCTTCATGCCACACACCTTCAGCTCATCCTCTTCGGCGTTGTGATTGTCATCCATTCATTGAGTCCTATAGTCACTATCATTCTGTCCTGTGGGTTTCCACCTCACTGTGGCCACTGCTGGGGGGAAGGGGCAAGTGGAGGAGGGGTGATAGAAGAGGGCGAGGGGTGAGGAGAAGAGCGGGGCGGCGAAGGAGAGGCTAGGAGGACGGGGAGGGCAGGAGTGGGCAAGGGTGGCTGGTGCACAGGGCGGGGCCAGCAGCTAGGCAATGGGAGATGAGAAGGCAGGCACTGGTGCACAGGGCGGGGCCAGCAGCTAGGCAATGGGAGATGAGAAGGCAGGCACTGGTGGTCAAAAGGCTAAGGTGACAGGGAGGGCAATAAAGGCGCTACGGGAGCAGGTGTGAAGGGGTGAAAGGGAAACGGGCACAGGGGAGGGACGACTAGAGAGAGCGACGATGGGCAGTGCGGGAGGCACAGGGCAGAGGACGCGGAGGGGAAGCAAGGCAAAGGGGACAGGGGACAGGGGCGGGCACAGCTGTGCCAAGAAACCCCCCGGGGAAGGGGGTGGGGGGGTGGGGGAAGCCGTGCAGGAGGGAGCTCCAGCTCTTGTTGGCCAACAAGATCCGACTGTGGTTCCCGACTGTGGTTCACCTCTGGATTCCTTACCCCATGTCTCCATGGTAAAGCACTAAATCCCAGAGCTTTGGAAACTTAAAGAACAATAAAGAAGGATGCCCATATAGGTAGCATGCCCATTGCCATGTGAGCTTTGATGGCCTACGACCACAGCGTGGGACCTGTTCCCTGTAAGATGGCAAATCCCTCCAAAAAAAAAGGGAGTGAATTCTGTTGTGAGACTAATTGTTGAAACAAGTGATATTGGCACCCCTCTTTCTAGGTAAGTCTTGGGGGGTGGACGCTTCCATTGTAGGAAGGAATCCACAACAGGTCCTGTTGTTAGTCTAGTGGTCTCGCTAGGTGACTATCCTTGAGGTGAGTGTCGGCCCCCCTTGCATGATGTAGCAGCCACCACAATGGCTTCCTATGGCAAAGCAGAGATCTGCTCTGGGTCTTCGTCCTCATATCAATGAAGGTTGAAAGTGGAGAAAAGTGGTTCCCATCATATGTGGAATGACTGTCAGTGTGGAGGGTCAAAAGCTTTCTGACCACTGGATGGGTGCCTTCCCCTTATGCCTTGACGCTAGGAGACAAGGTAGGGGCCTAAGATGCTGGGACTGGATCTTTGGCTATCTACAGCAAACCAAGAATTGTCTTGGAGCATGTACCTCATTGATGTGGCCATTTGAGGTTCTTTTGTTCCGGCTTCCAGCCATGATTTTGTATGGTCTATTCATACTTAATAGAAGTCTCCTTTCTATTTTTACCCAAAAAAAAAATTTGCACCATGATATAGCTGGTACTGTGACCTACTGTATTGCCATCGGTCATCTTTGCCTTGGCAGCTTCTGACCGGAGTGTATCCAGAACATGCTACGTCTCTGTAACCACTATGTGAACTGGTCCAATAGTAGAAAGGACTGGAAGATAATACCTTGGTACTAGGTAGGCTTGATGATTCAAAAGCTGAGCTTATTGGATATTTTTCTTGTGAGCTTTCTGGAGAATTTAAATCATTCTAAAAGATACCTCTTTGTAGAGACGAACATGTTTATAATGCAAGTAAGTTTCTAGAGAGAAACTAGCCAGCAACCATTTCCTGATGTGGCTATGGGAAAAAAAGATCCAAAGATCCTCCCATTCAGGATGTCAGAGGAGATCACACATAACTGATTTCATCAGCTAACGCCCTTCAAAAAAATAATCAGTTCTTCCCGCTGCTGGGAGTGGAAAAAAATCAGCTGAAAATCAAGTCGTTACATTGAACAAAGATGGGACGGGCCAAATTGAACCAACATTAATGCTTTGGTGAGGTGGAAACCCAAATTAGGGCAGCAGCCATAGTAGATAGCAAGGCACAGGAGTGTGCAGATTTTGTTTTTCTAGGGTTGTGTTCCTCATTGCATCAAGGAAACTCAAGGAGAAACGAGTAGCATGGGGTAGAACGGCATAGAGCTGCTTCTGACAATTATAATTGTGTATAAGACTTTAAGTATGTTAAGAAGGGATGTGTGCTCTTGTCTTGATACCTTTGCACCTACAAATTACTAAAAGACACAATGCACATGTTATATTTTCTAAAATAAGAAAGAAATTGGCAAACAAGCTTAAATTTAGGATTAGGGTTCCTTGATCTAGGTTGGCAAATATTCCTGCACTCCTTTTTATTGATCACTTAAAACACATTTTTGCCGAAAAGCTTGCTGTTGGCAACATCAATTGTTTTTTTCTTTCCTTCATGTGTATGTTCTCCACTTTCACGTTGTATGTCAGACATAGGTTTTGGCAGAGAATGCTTACCCAGCAGGCAACACAAAGTTGGACACAAGTCCAGAAATTTTACGGATAAAGGATTTGATGAAGGAGCAGCTTATGGCACTGATTCAAAGAACCAGAGAAAAAGAGGACACAGATCAAGCTGAAAGACTAACAAACCAGTATAGGTCTTTGTACAAGCGCTCCCACAGTGTATGCAAGCATCTGTTGAAGGGAATGCTAAATCTTTGTGGTCCATGGAAGTCCAAAGATAAAGAATTTCTTCTTTACTTCAGTTGTGAGGAAGGGCTTCAAGCTTTGCTGGATGGTTCTCAGGCAAGTTTGTGTTCCTTCAGATTGCTTGCTTATGGTATTTGTCAACAAAATCAAATATATTTGAGCTTCTGAAGATAAAGGTTGTTTAAGACTAAGATGAGTTTACACTCTTCTTTAGCTTGGTTTCATGATGGAGATGATATGTATGCATTCGTTGTACCAAAAAAAAATGTAGACTTGTACGTTATATTGCCATACATGATAATTCATCAACGTGCACTTCTTCACAATCGAAATCCTGTTTGAGGATTCACTGCTTATGAGAAATGATCTCCATGAGACACCACACTAGGACACCCCTGCTTGGGGACACAATACCTTTTTCATCTTATGACAATTCATGAGTTTGAATCCCCCTTGTGTCCATCACCGGACAAGGTCTTGAGACAGCATTGCAACCCTATCAAGCTTTGACATATCATGCCTTCATTGTCCCCACTGGCATCTTCTCGGCACACATCTATAGAAGAAGTTTGTTATTTATGGGAGATACTTGCCCTCGTCATAGCTCACAGGTATAAGCGAGGCATCCACCTTACCATCACGCAAAATTAGGTAGCCATGATCAAGAGTCAACATGTTGATGTCCCTCTGAAGTGTCCTTATATGGAGGAACTTATTGTTGAGGCTTGTGACAAAAGTATGTCTATATCTAGGTGGTACTCCCTACTTGTGTGACATGCATACCCATCTTTGTTCATATGGGTGTGCTTACACGTGCGCGTGTGCACACTTAATGAGTCATACATACATATCCTGATTCCCAAAAGGTATAAACATCCTTGCACACTGCAAAGTGTGAGTCATTTCTGACTTTAACTTAATTGTATACAGTTGGTTTTTGCAGTACATGAATAATGTCTCTTGTTTGCTAGTATGTAATATAGCACATTTAAGTTTTGCACTTGGCTCTATTCTGGAACAGGAACAAGAACAGCAGCAATCAGGGGTAGAAGTTGAAGTTTTAGAAAAAATTGTGCAAGCAGTTGCTCATCGCATTCAAGCACTTTTGACTCCTTGTTTGGAGTGGGAAAAATAGATTGGTAATCCCCATTCCAAAAAACAAGAGAAAAGGTTTTTCTTTTTTTTTTGCCTAGATTATCTTTACTATTTTCTCTTGGCTAAGCCAATAATTGTATAATGGCACCCATGTTACTTGCTAAAAAATTCTCTAATGAACATTGGGAAAAAAAAAGGTGTTAAATTGTAACATTTTTTGGTTGTCTTTGTGAAAAGCAAGGTGATATATTGGAATTTAGGCCAAGCTCAAGGGTTTTAATGTTAACGAAACTCTCAAAAAATATAGCTAATCTGCTGAAATTTTGGCTTAGCAAAGTTAAAAAGAAATATTACAAAGCAAGAGAGTAAATTTTGAATAATGGCATGCCTTCGTTGGCTCGAAGAAAAAGAAGAAAGAACAAAAAAAGGAACAAGAGAACAAGAGGAGGAGGAGAGAGAGAGAGAGAGAGAGAGAGAGAGAGAGAAGAGGAGGTGTGCCTTTGTTTGCTGGAAAAGGGGGGGTGACATGGGAAAACTATCCAAGGGGACTTGGTGCCTTGAGGGTATGCTAGCCCGCCCCGAATATAATGCATCTATATGGGGAGGAGGTGCAAGGCGGGGAGGGCAACCCCCGGGGCACTCGGCACCCACAGAACCTCCCCCACACCCGGGAAGGCCTTCCCGGGTGCGGGGGAGGTTCCGTAGTAGGCACCTTAGGCCTTCCCGGGTGCGGGGGAGGTTCCGTGGGTGCCGAGTGCCCTGGGGGTCGCCCTCCCCGCCTTGCACCTCCTCCCCATATACATGCATTATATTCGGGGCGGGCTAGCATACCCTCAAGGCACCAAGTCCCCTTGTATAGTTTTCCCACGTCACAGGAAGGGGGGGGTGTTGTTTGTGTCGAAACTCCATTCCTCTCTCTCTCTCTCTCTCTCTCTCTCTCTCTCTCTCCATAAAGAGATATTTTATTTATTTATTTGATTTACACTATGATTTTGATCCTTGCAAATATAAAATATGTGCAATTGATTGTGTACTTGAAGTATTGTTATTTGCACGGTTTACACATTCATGTGTGTGCCCAGAACCATAACTAGTCAAGATGCATGAGGTCCTTGGAGTATTATGCATACCTTGCAACACATGATCATATGTATGGATACTCTCAAATGCAAGAATTTGATACCATGCATAGGAAGCTTCCCTTAAATAAACTACATGCATAGACCCTTGATGGATTAACTTTATGATGCAAGAGGGTCACACTTATGTCTATAACTTTATGATGCAAGAGGATCACACTTATGGATGTGCAAATGAAATTAGCACATGCATAGATTTCACTTTTAAGTGCAGAGACACACTAACCCTTAACTAATGGACTTCACTAATATGATAATATATAATAATGGAGCAATTGGATTACATTTTGTAGATGGTATTTTTTTTTCTTTTTTCTTTCTTATGGATGGGTTTTTTAAAGGGAATATAAAAGGGGTGGTGTGGTAAGTGAAGGATGTCTGATTAGGGAGCACTTCACTCTCGATGGATCGAGTTGTAGAGCTTGCCCTAGTTACAAAGACAGTTGCTACAATATTCGCAGAGGTTGAGATACTTCTAGCCACAATTGGACTTCAAGAAGAAAGTCATGATCCACATCTCTAAGTAGAGCTGCAGGGACGCTTTGGAGTGTGTCAGCAATTATATGAGTCCAAGCACAACACCACAGGGCTTGGATGTGGGGCAATGCATTATAGACTTTGAGAAACACAACAAAAATAGTGAGACAGATACCTACTCACAGAAGTAGTACTTGAACTATAACTCCAAGTAAGGTAAAAATGTATAGTTCTCAGCAAAATCCACCATTGAGGAGGTAGCCACATCTATAGTAAATTGCACTAAGCATGCATGGAACTCGTGATACTACCACTTGGCATAGTTGGTGCGTTGTATCCAGTTGCCTATAGTGCTACCAATGAACTATGTCACTTGCTTTTTGCTCAAGTATAGGTAGTGTACACTCTACCTATAAGATGCAAGTGATGACGGTGTGCATTGGTAGCACTATAAGTACGTTATGTGTAAGTTAAACAGTAGTAGTGAAATTCACTACCTATACTTTGAGTAAGATGCAAGTAATGAGGAGATAGTGCACTGGTAGCACTATGAGTACATTATGTGCATTGCAACCAATGACGGTGTGCATTGGTAGCACTATAAGTACGTTATGTGTAAGTTAAACAGTAGTAGTCAAATTCACTACGTATACTTTGAGTAAGATGCAAGTAATGAGGAGATAGTGCATTGGAGCACTATGAAAGTACATTATGTGTAAGCTTTAGAGAGCAACTTGTAGAGAAAGATACTCCATGTGCAGTGTTAATTGGAGCTTTTAGAGAGCACATCCCTCCACATATGACACAGAATTAAGAGGTCGTAACTTGTAGAGAAAGATACTCCGTGTGTAGTGTTAATTGGAGCTTTTAGAGAGCACATATACTCCCTCTATATGACACACCAACTATGCCAAGTGGTAGTATCACCAATTCCATGCGATACTACCACTTGCCATAGTTGGTGTGTCATATAGAGGGGTAGATGTGCTCTCTAAAGGGTCCAATTAACACTACATGTGGAATATCTTTCTCTACAAGCTATAACCTCTTAGACTACCCACTACTATTAAGCTTACACATAACGTACTCGTAGTGCTATTCATGTGCATTATCTCTATGTCACTTGTATCAGGCTCGTGTATAGATAGTTTTGTCAATTGTTGACTTGCATCTTGCTCAAGTATAGGTAGTGTTGTCAACTATTCACATGCACCACATGTCCTCTTCACACATGAGAGCTGATAGTATAAGCTTGCATGGCCACAAAATAGAGTGTATAAAATCATGCAAGCAAGTAGCGGCCTCCCATTTATTCTCACTAAAGAAACAAAACATATTATGAAATAATTGAAACTCCACATGATATGGACAACAAATGTCAATGTAGCACATAAACCATGGCTCACATCTCTTAAAGATCTTTAGGCAATTCTAATGAGAGGATGTGCCTCCACAAACTAGGTATCTAACTCACTTTAAGAAGCAAGCTATTGAATGAGCACACCCCATTGAGACTCTTTTTCACATTGCTTTCTTGACAAATCTCGTCCCAAAATTGCTCTTTTTTTTTCTTGAAAAAGAGTCTATTAAGTAATAAAAATTTTACAAAAAGGGAGATTTCAGATCAAGCAAGGAGAAAATCTCAGCCAATCGAGTGCCTTGTGTTGCCAACAAGGCCCCATATGAGAGTGAATGAAAAAAATGCCATGATTCCATTCTATCATGAATTTGTCGTGTTTTCTCTTTCTCGCTCTCAAAGATCTTTGAATCTTGGTCCAAGTGGCCGTGAGCATGTGGATAATATCATACCAGATCCTACAAATGCATTATGTATCATAAACCAAAGTTCCCTCCATGGCCTCAGTGCATCTAGCCTTTCACATGTGCCAGCTAGCAATGATCTCCCATGCAATGTCCAACCTCTGTGGGGTGGAGATACGTAGCCTGCTGACTCTGGCATGTCCTAAAGATTACACCACCGACTTACTCCCTAGATAACTTATATGATCCTATCTCTATTGTTTCCTTTAAGCTGGATTTATATCTGGCCCCACTGTGTCAACCAAACAATAGCACCAAAACAAATGTAGGCATACCTTCTCATCCTTCCAAAAAGGTGTGCTATTATAGCCCAAATCCTATGTGCCTCCCTACACTCCCATAAGCAATGGTAAACTGTCTCTAAAGCTCCTGCACATCTTGGACAAGCTTGGCTAGTGCTAATAACTGATGTCCACTGGTTGGTAGCAAGTCCATCATGTAGAGAAATCCAAATAAAAGAGGAAATCTTTGTTTCCCTATACAAGTACCACAACCTTTGCCAAAAAGCTCCCTGAGTATTAAGGGTGATGTCGTAAGCCTCCCAATGCAATCTAGAAGTAGGGACTCTCTAGATTTGTCCTGGAACCAAGTGCTTGGTATTCCGCATAGTGTAACTGAAGAAGGCATGCTTTTCATGGGGTTGAAATTATCCCTCCACTCCCACTCATAGGATTTGTCCTGCAACCAAGTTCTAGCGTTCCGCATAGTGTAACTGAAGAAGGCATGCTTTTCATGGGGTTGAAATTATCCCTCCACTCCCACTCATGGGGTTGAAATTATCCCTCCACTCCCACTCATAGGATTTGTCCCGCAACCAAGTTCTAGCATTCCGCATAGTGTAATTGAAGAAGGCATGCTTTTCATGGGGTTAAAAGCATCCCTCCATCCCACTCACTAGGGTCCTAGTGCAAGTATCTATGATAGGACACCCATCATATAACTAGAGGCTCCAAGAATTCATAATCGTCCCTTGAGTTGGATCAATATAGATGTTCTACCTTGCATTTCCTACCACTCTCACTGGCCATACTGCCATACCCTCAATGATATCTTCCCCAAGACCTCTCCAAGAGCCATCTATCCCACATGGATTAAAATATCGATACATCATCCTCACTCGAAGTGGGAAGGCACATGACGTGAAGAGGTACCCCTACCCCTAATAATACCCCAAACCATAGGCGATGAGGCCCTTCCACAAAGTTTCCTACGATCCAGTGGTTAGGTATGGCTGCATATCTACGTAATCCTCTCCTTAGTGCCTCTCAAGTGCTAGGTGTGAAGCATTCTGTCATTCTCCGTGAGACTTATGAGCCTCTTCTAATCCAACACTGAGGGGAGAAGGGTCACCCAGGTAGCCCACTAGATATGTGTGGCTGCTCCAAGAGGTCTACCAAATTCATCCAAGATCAAGTGATTCCACACAATGGGCAGCCTTTAAGCCTCCTCAACTGACCGCAGAGAACTATGAACCAAGAAGCTCTTCATGCAATCCCACGCTTGCAAACGAGACCTCACCAAGGGATAAAGAAGGTGGTCGGTGCTTTGCATCAAAGAAGATAAAACATGGGCTCTAAATCTAATCACCTCCCCTAATCGAAATGCACCTCGTAACTTGCTCTACATAAGAAATTAGATTTGCATCCTTAACAAGGCACTTCCTACTACACATGAGAATCCTCCTTTTACATTATTAGCTCTCAATGGTCTATTGGGGACGCCTGTTCGACCATGGTTCCATGCTTACAATTAGTATCGTGAGTGATCATAATAAATATTACATTGTAAGATGCGATTGGCATATGCTTTGTGGGTCTATGCTATGTATAATGTGATTGGGTGATGCCATGTGTACGCATGCTAGTGTTGTTGATATTAGTGTTTGATTGCCTCACCTAACATGACTTATTGAGTATAGGTGATAAGTATGCCGAATGAGGCGTCGTACTTGTGCGAGGGTCACCGAATAAGATATCACACAGGCATGAGTGTGCAAGGGTCACCGAACGAGGTGTTGCACGCACGAGGGTCACCGAACAAGGTGACGCACACGGGTTTTGTCATGTGCGTGGGCGTTTACATCGCCTCAACATTTATGAGTTATACTTCATTATTTTTGGTTGGCCGCATGCCATTTATTTGTACTCGAATATTTATGTACACCGATGTGCACGGGTGTATTGTGTGTGAACTAAAGCTTCACTATTATTTTTGGTACACACTAGATGTGTGTGAGCATTCTCTAGAAGGATTGGTCATTTTTGTAAAAAGTAAAGAGCCCTATTTTTTGCAAAGCTTCACGTTGGCTCAAGGGCTATTTTGGTAATACATGATTAAAATACTCATGTCGTGGAAGGAGCCAGCACACATGAGGGAGATTTAACCCAACGCTTTGTTGATGGTGATGTCATCTAAGTTCTATTTTCAAGTCTATGGTTTAATCTCATGTTTATTTTCATATCCATGCTTAATACGTTTGAATCTTTTATTTGTGTATGGAGTTGATTACTAATTCTTGATTTATGCAAGCACTTGTGGTACTTTGATTCTCTTGTGTGGCAAAGATTCTCACAGTGGTATCAGAGCCAACCACACTCAAAGAGAACGCAAAAAGCTCAAAAATTGATGGAGAAATTGGGCAAGAGGCTTCCATAAAGGGCAAAGACAAAAATCCCAAGATAAAGGCAAAATCCAATGGTTAAAAGCTTGCATGGTTTCAAAAGCTCATCATGAAGGTCTCCAAACCATTTACAAGCCTACAAACCCACGCCTACGTGAGAGAAAGTAGTTTTCTACAGCAGAGCATCTCTTCCCGATCCAACCATACAGATTGAAGCAACATAGAACAAAACCTCACTTCCTCTTCTCAATTTTGGAAGAGCTTGAGTATCAGATGAATCTATAATCAACAATGGAGGGCTGAATACTCACATATGGGCTGCGTTGCATCGATTATATGTGAAGAGATTAGGCTTATAAATCTTAAACAAGTTTAAGGCTTAACCTTATGAAGTCTTTTCACCTTTCAAATCTCAAGCCTTTGAATTTTAAACTCTTCAAAAGCTTTTAAATTTATTAACCTTTTGAAGCCTTTGCAAGCCTAGAGAAGGCCTCACATACACACGGAGCCCCGGGCTAATTTCTGATGGCCTGTAGTAAATTTCAGATTTGCTGAAATTAAAATTTTCTTGCCAAGGCTCTCTGCAACGCCTTGAGGGAAAAAAATTTAATTATCAAAGCTCCCGAAAATTTATTTTACAATTTCAAAGAAATCAAAGGCTTGAACAAATTCTCCGCGAGCGAGCAAGTGTGTGTGGTTTCCGATATCTCTCGACGGTATTGTCCAAGAGAATACGAGTATCATCGATGCGCTTGAATCTCAACTCGACTCGACTGCAAATTTTGGGTTCAACGAAGTATTATCATTTTTACTAAATTATTTCTATCATTAATTAATCAATCTCTCTATCTCTTGACTTCATTACTTCTATTAATATGAATCCGCAACCCCCAACGGTGGAGTAGTAGTTGCTAGCTCTTCAAGCTCAGATTTTAGAGGAGAGGGAAAAGAGGGAGAAGTTGGAGAGAAAGTTGAGAAAGAGTAGAGGAGCGGAGTCTAATTCGGGTGATGAGATCCGACGTACGGTGAAACCTACCCTTAGAGCCCGGGAGTCTAGAAAGGAAAAGAAGATAAGTCGGAAGGCTTTTCCTTCCAAAATTATGATGGAAAGAAGGACGCCAAGCTAGTTCTCTCTTGGCTCAGTTAGTTAGATTACTTTTTCGAGGAAGACTTCTCTGAAAAAAAAAAGTCCAATGTGCTACTAATCATCTTATTAAAGGAGCTACGTTGTGGTGGAATGCTACCAAGACATGCCATCATAAGCGTCGTACTTAGAAAGAATTCCAGAAGGCAATTAAGAAAAACCTTTTGCCACCACAATACAAGGCCAAGAGTAGACAGCAGTGGGATGGCTTACGTGAGTTGGAGAAAGAAAACATTCAAATATATGTAGACAAGTTTTGGCAAGTTCTCCTACAACTCAAAGCCATTGAGAAAGTGAATGAGAACGAGAAGAGGAAGTTGATAGCGGGTCTAAAACCTCACATTAGGGCCGAAGGAAACATGTTCCATCCGCATTCTCTCAGTTCAACAATCTCTTTAGCCATTAACTGTGAGAAGAATAATAATATTCCGAAGGAGAATCGTGTTTACCAAAGAGTCTCGTCCCTTTAAATCTCAAAAGCATATTTCTTCATCTAAACCTTTTGTCAGGACTCATAGATGGCACCGCAATTTTGGTCGGTTCAAAAACAAAGAAGGCAACGAATCGAAAAACAAGAAGACCGACAATCTTCCGAAGACAAACAAAGAGAAGTCCAAGTGTCGAATCCGGTTTTTCAAATGCAACAAGGCCATGTGGCATTTGAGTGCCCGGAGCAGAAAAAGAATACACCGAAAGCTAGTGTCAACACGATCAAAGAGGAGGAGGAGGGTGACTGTGCCCGAGCAAGAGGGTAACCAAGCCAGAAGGAAGAGCCATTATCAAGATATGGAATTGATAACCAAGCCAGAAGGAAGACCCTCCTAGTGTGTGTTCCCTTGAAATGTGTAGAGGGATCAAATTTCATAAACAATTTTTGCCCTTTTTATTTTAATTGTGTGGTGTTCCTAGCATTGCAACAAGGCGGTGTGTGAAGATGAATGGCAGGTAATATACTTGGACATGGCTTACCCTACATGACATATTGTAAGCAAGGATAGATGTTTTTTAAAATTCAGTCATTCCTCACATGTAATCAACCAATTAACTGAGGTTTGTAATGTGCATCTAACATGAAACATATAGATGCAGATAGATAAGTTCAAATATATCATATTCTAGTAAACATAACAAGATATTTTTACTGTCCATTGATATTGGCGCTGTACCTCTTAATGAGTCAATACTCAAAGAATTTTGTTGATATGGTTGGCACTTCCTCCAACCATTGTGCACGACACTATTACCTTACCATCGACTTCACAAAATTACCTTCATATCTAGTAGTCTTTTAATGCAGACAACATGTTTTCATACAGACGCTGCAGCCTGCTGCTTGTGCACAATTAAGAGACTGACTTTAACCTCGCACGTGCTTCTTATGCATAATAAATGGATGACTTGTTACCAACATTATTATAATAGTTTATAGCATATGAGTTTCCATGTTACACAACAAACACAAAAGAGAAGACTCGATAGCTTGAACTAAGAGAGAAGAGGGTGGGGAGGGGAGGGGAGGGGAGGAGAGAGAGAGAGAGAGAGAGAGAGAGCATGGACAACTACGATAACAATTACGAGAAAATTGAACAAACAACAGTCCATTATGATCACTACATCTTGCACAAGCTTACCATATCTAGAAATCCACCACATTGTCTAACCCTTCAAAAAAATTCACGCGCGCGCGCGCACACACACACACACTTTGCCTTAGATCCACCCCAACCGCACATACATGCAGGTCAATCCTGTTCATTGACAAACTCGCTCTCCCCTACCTCAAAATACAACTCAAAATCTATGAAACTGCCGCTTGCGATAGAGACTTCTCACTCCAGTGTCAAGAGGCCAAAATCAACAGATTTTCAGCAATAAGGACAAAATCTTGATTTGTAAATATATATATGCACATTGCCCGAAGCCACAAGAATTATCATGGCTAAAACGTGCAGGGAATACTTTTTAAATACAGGAGGAAGATCATAAGGAAAGAATTAACTATCAATTCTAGAAAAGCCCAGATCCACGGTAGGCAAATAACCAACAAAGCCTTTTGGAGCAAGACTACCAGATAACAAGACTGCGTAGCATTTAAGCTGCCACAATCACTTCTGTCATTTCCCTGCTGCTGCACCAGACAGTAACTTTGTAGGTCGCCTCTTTTGCTGTTGCCTTCTGATAAAACCCTTCTGGATTCTCAATTTGATTGCACTTTCCTACATGACAAATAAGCCTCAATTCAGAACTTACATCTTCAAGGATGTGATATACACAGCAGCATAAACGATCAGATTCATCTAAAAGTATGATATTAATGATAAAACTCTGAGAACAGCTTCCAGGAGCTAATTCATACAAAAGGTGAATCTTCTGATTACCATCACTATGATCATCCACTTTTAAGTTTTGAATTTATACCCTTAGCACTACACAACATGCTGTTTAAATTACAACGTATTACTTTAGTCTCACGTGCCAACAGTAATATTTCCTTCATTTATGACCTAAAAGAAAAATCGGCCACTTCAATCCTCCAAGAATTTAACAAAAAACAGCCACTTCAATATTCCAAGAATCTAGCTTTTACTTCCAAAATGTTATTTTCATAATTGGGTCCTTTCATAGGTTGTATTCAATCCCCCCAAACCCACCAACCCAATTTCCTCTCTCAGCCACTTCCACCTACCAAGACACTAGCTTTTACTTCGAAATGTTATTTTGATGATTCACTCTTTCTCTCTCTTTTGACATCCAGAGACACTGATGCCACCATACAGCAAGGCTTCACTCAGGCCTCCACCACAAATTTCTTCAGCTCCCAACAGCAGATGGAGCCAGTGCCTACCCAGGCACTGACTAGCCACACAGCATATGGGACACACTCAGCGGACCTGTCCCCGTGATTGATCCCAGGAGGTCCTGGCTACTCACCCACGGAGTATTCGGAGATCCGACAGCCTCCTCCTAGAGCCCCAGATGCCCCCGCCTTCAAAGAGATTGCATTTAGAACGCGTTTTTTATTATTGAGGACGTTTTGTACTTGGGAACGTTTCATAACATTTGAAACTCCAAAACCTTTTGTGTTTGGTTGTTTTTTCAAAAGTGTAAGTACTGAATGTATAAAATGTTTTTTACGTTTTTAATATTGCTCCCATGTTTTTATGTTCTTAGTATTCCATGGTGAGTTTCCATGGACAGTTTTGTATCACCCCAGTGCGATAGCTATGTTTATGTTTTCTTTCTGTTTTATTTTCCATTCCATGATGAGATATGCCATGGACATCATTGTATCACTTTGGTCTCATAGGCCCATTGGGTCTTTAGTAGATGCTTAATATATCTTTCTTTCTGTCTTTCTTTCTTTTTTTCTATGTCATGAATCTCTCTCTCTCTCTCTCTCTCTCTCTCTCTCTCTCAATTAATTTTTGCACCAAATTCATTGCGAAATTCTGATCGATACCGTACCACGTGCCAAGCTTATGCATTTCCAGTATTTTCTACTCAGTATCATCTCAGAGTCTTACAATTCTGTTCTTATAACAGTAAGACAATCAGTTTATTGTACTTTTTAGTCTCATTTAGTTGTTCTCTTTGATGAGACACCAACTTCAGATGTACTCTCAGTTTTGGTCTCATAGGCCATTATGGCCTCTTAGAGACGTTAATATATCATTTCATTTCTCTCTCTCTCTCTCTCTCTCTCTCTCTCTCTCTCTCACACATTTTTAAGACAGTACTTGAAGCAAGAGAGATGGAGAATAACACTGAATTATTGTTGGAAACCAAAGTTACAAACTGGTGGCGTCTACCCACCCATGCGCTCTCGGCAAGGAGCTTTGATGGCAATCTAGGTAGACTCTAGACAGAGGATGTCACGCACATACAAGGGTACACTATTGCAATGAAGATAGATCTCAACATCTACAAGATAAGACAAGCAAGATAGGAGCCACCACAGGACTCTATGTAGTCTCCTAGTGGCGGCAATGTACCACTCCCCTATTAATCGACCAACAAATCATGGTTGGCCATACCCTGATCTACCCTACCCCAAGTGGGTATATGGGTGCATGACTACATGGATACATGAGTACATGAATACATGGGTATACGAACCAATCCCGCAATCTGAGGACAAGGTGTCCTAGGAAGATATCCTTCTATCCTAGAGTGCGGTCCATTGACCCGTACTTGCATGCATCCTACTTGGAATGGTGTCAAGTAGGATGGCATGGTCATTGACCCGCACTTGCATGCATCCTTCTTGGCATGGTGCCAAGTCTACATAAGCTATCTCCTAACAATCCGGCCACACATGGCCAACATCCAGTGTCTAAACTGGGGACTGGTAAATTCCCGGGTGCTCAACACAACGGCAGCTCCTCCTACAGGGGACCTTACAAAATAGAGCAACCCATCACCCACACAATGGCAGTGACGAGGGTGGAGCATTGATTTCCAACAACTACATACATACATGTATATGTAAGTGTGTGTGTGTGTGTGTGTGTGTGTGTGTGTGTGTGTGTTGGAGGTGCTCGAACGTCGCGACCTGCTCGCCTGGCTCGGCTGGCTCCTTCGACCTGCTCGCATCCTGGTCTGCTCGCCCCTTGTGTGTGAGCACGTCTGGTAAGGCGCACCTGCTTCCTGGTCTGTGTCGGGCCTGCAGCCCTCTTCGCCACAATCTGAGGGTCCCTTCTGAGCGCATAGAAACAGTGTATTTTCATCGTCTATCTGCCCTATCTTCCTCTCTTCTGCGACCTGTCTGCGTGTGTAGGAGTGTGTGTGTGTGTGTGTGTGCGTGTGCGTGTGTGTTTGTGCCTCGCTTCAGGTCTGTTTTTTCCCTTCTGTATAAGTCACTTCAGGTCTCTGTTTTTCCCCTCCTTGTAAGATTGCATTCCAATAGTGCTGTCCCCCCTTTTTTTCCTGATCTGTGTCTTCCTGCTGAATCGAATAGTCTCGATGGCAGAATCAAGCAAGTAATATGTCAAGAGAGCTCTTTCTCCTGAACCTAAAAGACAATCAAGGGAATCTCTGCCCCCCATAGCTCCTTCATCTGAAGATGCTTCCTATGTGTTTGACATGTTGAATGAGGATTTTCAACAAAGTAGAAGAGAATGGATACTACCTGCTCCGGAACTCACTTACAAGATGAAGTTGCCTTCTCTTGTGCATCCTCTGAAGAAGCTCTCTCAAACTTCAGTCATCATCTTTTTTCCAGGTAAAATACCCTCGGCTAATGATGTGGGACAATGGGTGAATTCTCTCCTAGGTGGATGTTATGTAGAAGGAGTCTATTTTGCCTCCAGAGGATTTTATGAAGTTCATCTCTTGGATGCATTGACAAAACAAAAGATGCTGGAAATGTCCCCTTTATTTTTTGGTCGTCAAATAGTGCACATCATGCCCTGGTCTCCTAATAAGGATTATCAGAATCTCATCAAACATCACTGCCCTGTATGGGTTGAAGTCGTTGATTTCCCAGATTACATGAGAACAGAGCTTCCAGGCTTAGCGATGACATTGGGACAAGTGATCTGTCCCCCTCGTCCCACAGGTAACAAAAATCGTTTTTGCATCTTATGGGATACTGATAGACCAACCCCCTCTTCTATTGCAGTTGAGATTGAGGGTGTTAATTTGGGAAAGAAATATTTCACTTTGAAATGGGGCATTTTTGCTGGAGCTTGTTTCTCTTGTCACAAGTTCGGGCATCTAGCTTCGGAGTGTCCCTCAATCCTTCATCCGCCTCCTCCAGCTGCCATTCCTCCGCCATCTAATAAAGGAGGTCAAAAGACTTATGTGGAAAAGATTGAAGCTAAAGGAGCAAAGCCTTCAGTTCCTATAGGGAACCAAGCCAATTTAGCCCAAAACAAGGATAAAGGAAAAAGCAAGCTAGTGGAAAATAATTCATCTCCTCACGAGGGTTGGCAGAATGCAAAGAAGACGGTGCCTCTCAAACAAAGACCTCTCCAATCTCGCAATTGGGATGCTTCTGCTCCATCTCCTGGTCAACCTTCTACCTCTTCGGACAGCCCCATCTCAAAAGCATGGGTCAATGCAGTTAAGAAGGGTATTCCACTTTGTGAAGAAGATGATTTAGTCAGGGAATTGGATTTTGAGGGTCAGCAAGACCCTGTGGCAATGGCAGAGGCTTGATGCCTCCCTTTCTCTTTGAGGACTACTCATCTCTTGTACATATTTTCATGCGTACTTCTCTTAAATGTTTTTCTTATAATATACAGGGCCTCTGCAATCAGCATAAATGGAGGCTCCTATGGCATTATATAAACAATACTCATCCTGATGTTGTGTGTCTGCAAGAGCATAATCAGCATTCTTTTGCTGGCCAGCATGGGTTCTTTTCAGGCTATGTTATATTTTATGCAGGATCTGGACAATTCTCTGGGCTGTGCATTTTAGCCAGACATGATCTGCAGCCCTGTGTAGCATTTAATGATCCTTGTGGTCGATGGATGATTATCCAATGCATGATCAATGGAGAGATTTTTGAAATAAGCTCCTTGTATGCCTCTCAAATTTCAGCTTCCAGAGCTCGAATGTGGGACTCCATTAACCAATATCCTTGGTCTTCAAATGCTCTACTTTGTGGTGATTTTAATAATTCCCCTCACTGGAAGGACAATACCACACATAAATCCCATATGATTCCCTCTGAAATCCAGCGATGGGAACATATGATTTCTTCTCTTCATACTGCAGATTTATGGACAGCAACTCACCCTTCGGTTTTGGGATTCACTTATCATCATAATGCTTTTACAGAATTC
Source organism: Cibotium barometz (assembly GCF_041138505.1). Classification (NCBI taxonomy): domain Eukaryota; kingdom Viridiplantae; phylum Streptophyta; class Polypodiopsida; order Cyatheales; family Cibotiaceae; genus Cibotium; species Cibotium barometz. The sequence goes on from NC_141060.1 coordinate 43,921,003, forward strand.
TTACCGGGTCTAGGTATTTTTGTCGAGAGACGGTTTGTCTCGCAATGGTTCCTCCATGTGACCCTGGCCGTTTCTACAATCTTTAATCTAGCGAGTGCCATCTTGCTTCTCTCATTATAGCCAGTTACATCAAAGTATTCTTCAATTGCCTCAATCCACTTTTCCACTACTTCTCCTAACTGCTCTCCTTCACCCTTGAAGGGACCAGTGGCATTATTAATTTTTCTTGCTTAGTTCAAAATACTTAATGTCATAGAGAGAGAGAGAGATAGAGAGTCTGATCTCATAATACATGATAATATCTCCAATACTCTCATTGCAATGGAATATGCAAAATACTCTGCTCAAGATGTCTTGGTCATGCAGGTGGATGTGGCAAAGGCATTTGATACGGTGCAGTGGGATTATGTTTCTCAAATCATGTCTAAACTTGGTTTTGGGCCAAAGCTAGTTAATGTCATATATTGGCTTTACTCAGATTCCACTGCTCAATGCTTTATAGGGAAACATTTGTCTGAGTCTTGGACTCTGGAACGATCAGTTCGACAGGGATGCCCTCTCAGTGCTCTGTTCTATGCTATTGCTTCGCATCCTTTGCTTCTTTACATGGATCATCTGGTTGATACTAGACAGTTAGAGGGGCTTCAGATTTCTGGTTCACGGCCTTTCATTGCACAGGCTTATGCAGATGATTCATTCTTCATGCCAAAGAACAGTCCTTTGGAGCTTCGTCTATTGATGGATACTCTTTCAGATTTTGGGTTGGCAGCTGGTTTAAAAATTAATTTTTAGAAATCGAAACTCTTACCTCTCAAGCATTGTGACTGGCATGCTATTATTTATCCGGAAAACATAGTAAGACACTTGGGCTATCCCATTGGCTGGAAAATCAGAAATAAGCAACAAATATCTTGGGTGCTAAACAAAATTAAGGACAAATTAGAATATTGGAAGATCTCCACTTGGCCATTACCTGTACGGCTTCGAATTGTTCAGTCCATTGTTTTGGCTTATGTCCAATTCTACCTTCCTCTCTTACATTGGTCATCTCAAGATCTTTCTTCTTTTATGTCTCAAGCCATGGAGATTTTTTGGAAAACTAAGCTTCATAAAAAAGCTTTAAGGTTGCTCAAAATGGACCTGCTTTGCTCGCCAAAAATGCATGGTGGTTTGAATATTATAAACATCAAATTTCATGTGCTCGCAAGAAAGATCACTATGCTCAAAACCTTTTTTCAACAAGAGCAGCCTTGGTCTATCATGTTGGCAATTCTGTGTGGTCGGATGCGCACAAATGCTTATGGTCGCTGGTTGGTTGATCCATCGGAAGTAGTGCTTGGCAAATTTCAAGGTAAAATCCCTGGTTGTTCATTTTCTACTTCCTTGATTCAGGATTGGAAGAAAGTGCTCTCTCGCATCAAATGGTCTCCCCATCCTGCTTCTATAGCTTCCTCGCTTCGAATGGAAAGCATACATTGGAGTGCTGTTTTTTACTCTCCCCTTGCTGTACAACAACCAATCAGAGCTTACAATCTTATGAAATTGGGCATCCGGTTCATTGACGACGTAGTGGATACTACGGGGCAAATTCTTTCTTTTCCGGCAGCATGCCAACAATACAATCTTGGGATGCATCATAGATCTATATGGAAAGCTATTGCAGATCTCTTACATCCTTTCATTCCAATTCCAACATTGGATGTAAGAGACAGGCTTCAAGATTGGCATCTTCAGTCTTCAGGTTCAAGATTATCCTCTCAATCTTTGCATCTATTGACTTCTATACAGGCTTATCGATTGATATTACCTCCTCCATGGATTGCTCAACATGCTAATTCTCTTTGGCATCTAGATAAGTCTTTAGCTTGGTGGAAAGCAAAACTGACATTGATATGGAAGTTGAAAATGCCATTGAAACAGAGACTCTTTCTCTGGAGATGCATTGTCGGTATTTTTCCAGTGGGAGTGAAATTGGCTCAAAGAAGGATTGCCTCTCCTATTTGTCCAAGATGTCATCATATTACTGAGAGTGTTCCGCATTTATTGTAGTCTTGTTCATATTCCAGAAACCTTCTGGACAAGATCTCCTATTTTTTATCTCTCAGATTTCCTGCACACAGGTTCTACAAGTCTTTCTGGATGTTTGGCACCTTATCAGCTTCTTTGTCACAGTATTCTCTTTTCTTCCATTGGATCAGATACTGGGCCTTATGGACCCTTTGGCTACAGCGAAATCATACATATCTGAATTCACCCCTTCAGCACCCTTATGAGTTCTTCCGAGCCTCGTTGCGGCAGTCCTTATATGATGCCGTGCATGAGGGAGATTTGGATGTTTCTTGTGTTCAGCTTTTCTTTTACTGTTTCTGATGGATAGGGCATAGGCTCTTTTCTTGAGCACTGCCCTGATCTTGCATAGAACTTTTTTACTGCTGTTTTTAAGTTCTAGGGTTTGGACATCCTCCTGATGTCAAACCCTTTTGTACATTTATGATATAATGCAATTTCAACTAGTTTTACAAAAAAAAAAAGTGTGTGTGTGTGTGTGTATATATATATATATATATATACACACACACACACACACACTTACATATATATAGATCACTTTACTAGTCTCTCAGAGATTCTTTTGATCTTGGAGAGCTCTCTTTTCCGCAGCTCGAGGTGTTGTCCCTGTTTCTGATCTGAGTCATAGCTGTCCCAGTTTGGGACAACAATAAATGTACATTACTTTTATTAATGAAGCAGTGGTTTCACTTAAAAAAGTGTGTATAGGTATGTATGTATTTATGTAGCATGAAATAATCCCATTGTATATTATGGGCCACAACATCCATAATCAAGTGTAGAGCACATAAATTCAACCATCCGGATACACAACAGTTGTTAGGTTATGATCAAAAGAATATCTAGTGAGGTATGTAGCATCCTACCAGAAAAAGTTGCATCAGGTTTTAATTATATAACCAGTACATTTATATATCTTTAATTTCAAAACAAAACCAAACATAGGTGTACAGAAAGGTGTAAAAGCAGTACCATCAAATGACATTTCTCTTCAAATTTTTCAAGGAAACCGCTCACCCAGCGATCTGCATTCTCCACCCACTCACTATGATGCATACCAGCAGTCTTTGCAACAGTATTGAGCTGTAAAATCAAAGCTCACTTCAGTAACACAGCTATCACAATAAATCACTTCATTTGCAAAGGCAGTGTCTTAATATAACGGCAACCTGCTATATTCTCTCAACCATGACATTTAGACATCACCAGCTAGCACAAAAATTTCAACAGCAATTACATAAGAAGATGCATGACATCAAAAGCCAAAATTAACAAAACAAAGAAAGCAGATGTGAACCCAATCCTGTACGTGGATGCACAACCAAGCATTCATTGGCACCTCGATGCAAAATAATAAACTCGTTTGCATGCTGTCAAAACAATGTTTGCATGCTCTAAAGGCATCATTTGCATGCTAAGTTGCTAAAACTTCGAAGGCACTGACTTTACAACCTATTGACATGGGTCGCATGATGTTACATATCATGTTTGATAGAATTCCCTTGGGGATGGGTGCATATTTAGGGAATCGAGAGAGCTTAGCCAATGCTTGAGGTGGCCAATGTGACACGGAAAGGCCTTACCGGATGCCCTAAGGCATAAATTGAAAGAACCAAGGTGGAAGGCACGAAAGGGGTTTACACCTTGAGAGGTAATTGGCCACATGGCAAGCACTGGCAAGGGTGTATGTGGCCTAGCATATTAAAGAAGCCACAAATTTTGAGAGTACGAACTGGGACTTCAAGGAGAGTGTCGTGCATGAAGAAAACAAGGAAGAAGCCCTCTACATATTGTAGGATTTTCGCCCGTCAAAGTAGACCTGTTGTTATCATTTAATTGTTGTAAATAGGGTTATATACAGATTACTTGTGATTGGTAGAAGCAATTTATTACTCACAGTAGCTCGAAGAAACACCTTCCTCAAACGCGTTTAAATGGCTTAAAAACGTTTCATGAAAATCCCAGATATCTCATGCGAGGAGGGAGGGGGAGACATGTATAACTTGACAACTATGGATCAGTGTAAAAAACATACATTCTATCACATTAATCATGAATTGCCTGCTTTCAAACAGTGACAAGAACATTGACATGTATACATAATAAACTTAACAACTATGGTTCAGTGTAAAAAACGTACATTCTATCACATGAATCGTGCATTGCCTGCTTTCAAACAGTGACAAGAACATTGATAAAAAGAAGCGCCAAGGCAAAGGGCAAAGTTCAAAGTTCAAACACATGCAAAATATGTAGACAAAAGTGGCAATATGCTCCATACTGATAGATACATTTTTTTACCATAAAAACAATTTGCAATGAAATGCATTTCAAACACCTTGCTACATTTGAAACTTGTTTGCTAAGGTATGAAATGTGTTTCATTGCTACTATGTTAGTTACATTGGTGAACCTGACCCTACCCAGGAGTGTTTACAGGAAGAAGCAACATGCGATTTTCTACCTTGAGGGCACCACAATCACATGGGAAGAAGCAATCTCAAGGACACATGAAGAACAACACGCACGACAAACAACCAACAAATCTACTCACACTCTTTTAAAAAAAACCAAGTAGTAGCCCAGTTTCAGCCATTTAATTTTTTTGTGTGTTTTTTTAACACAATAATGGCTTTGAGGGAAACTGGTTCACTATCTGCATATGTTAAGGCGTATATATTTTACCAGAAACAGCACTCTGGTTTGTCCTGCACAAACTGCTGTAGTTTCTCGTTTGTCCTGCACAAACTGCTGTAGTTTCTGCAGCGGTACTGTAGTACTCTCAAATGTCACAACCAGTGACTTCAATATGCATACATACACCCAATGGCAACTGTTGACCTCTTTGTAGCACCCACAGTGTCTGCACACCCAATCTGTCTTCCTGCAGTTCTTAAAACAGAGTTCTACAGAGAATCGATGACTTACCCGCAGTGCTCGAAATCGCCTACTTTCTGAAAAACGTAGACTCTGATGGAGGCTCCTCCCGCCCCACCTCAGAGGGACTCTTCCGCAGCCCCCTCGCCCGCCCCCTGAGGGGTAATACAACTGATGATACACATGTTAGTCAAAGGTCGACCCATCCTATTGGTGAGGTTTCTAGAAGTGCTGTTGGGAGTTGGGACAACTCTAAGAGCCATTGTTTGAAGAAGATTGAAAACCATCATGAGCAAATCGATCACAAGTGCCAGAATTGAAGGAGTTCACACGATCTTGTGATGAAGAACATTGTGTACTGAAACAAATATCAAATATGCACTCGGCATACCGAATTCCAGCAAACAAGTCGATCGGGTAGTAATTCAAGACCCCTACAAGCAACATGGGGTTCACTCTCTCGATAAAGGCATGTAGCCCATCTTCTAGGGACAACGTAGAAATCTCCACCATCAAACTTGTGAGCTAGGAGATGTAAGAGGCCAATGATCTAGTTTGAGTCAAGTGCCATAAACGAAACCATGCTTGGTAATCAATCCATGTTGGCACTTACAAATCACATGCTCAAACTTTTCACCAAGTTTCCATCATGCACTCACCATTGCTACCATAAGAAGGCAATGTCTTTGGGTAATGATGAAGATAAGTACCTTTTTAGGTTCACGGTGTCGAAGTACAATCGAAGTTTGTACGACCATTGTTCTAAAACGTGCTTATTGGGTTGGCCATTGTAAGATTCAAGAGGTTAATTCAACTTTTTTTGTATTATTGGCTTACAAAAGACGATAAATAACGTTCAAATCATCAACATCTACCTCGGGGAGTATGTTGTTGGTGTCCAGTGCTAGAACTTCGATTGAGAGTACCGAGCCAATACAAGATGCATGAGATATGGTTGCCACCATTCAATTGGTTGTGCATGACATGGTAATGCAAATGAATGCATATGATGCCTTTAATGGCAAAGAAGAGAAAGGTGCACAAATCCATAGAAGAATGCAGCCAAGATTCCATTTATGAGGTGGTCTGCAGCAAGCAAAGTCAAAGGAAGTCGTTCCCTAGGAGTTGTGTGCTGAAAGGAGCATACCGATGGCTCTCAGTTCAGTTCCAAAGGTGGAGAATCATGCATGATCATTCTCAGCAGCAGGAGATGATAGTTGTGTTAAGGGAAAGGGATTGTACACATAGGGACAAAGTGGAACAGATGCATGGTTCTCAAACAGACTAGGAGTGGAATCAGAGGAGTGACAAGGTTTTCGGTCACAATATCAAAAGTCGAGCAATCAAAGTACAAAGTCAATAGTCCAAAGAGGAAGGATGACAAGTTCCAACCCATCATCAAGTTTAGCAGGAGGGGATGTCACATGCACACAAGTAGACATGGCTAATTGCATCGCTAATCCATCAGCATGGTCTACAGCATCATCATCAGAATCAGAATCAGCATGGTCTACAGCATCTATATCATCAGCCGCACCATTCGGAAGGTATGGGGCCTGCCAGCACGTAGCAAGGATCCATACAGCAGTCAGCTAAGGTCTCAACAGGTCTCAGCACGTGTGCAGTCAGCAAGCGCGGTATTAAAGAAAAATATTCATGTTTATTTGTCCAAGACAAACAGGCCGACAGGCTATCTACTGGCCGACTGCAAAAGGAGCCTAGGTCACCCCTATGGGGCTGACCATAGCCCTACATCATGTACAAGCATCAAGTTACCTTTTTGTACCATCTCTCTCCTCTGTCTTAATCTTGTGTTAATTAGCATCAATGTTCTTAATCATGCTTAGGGCTGTGGATCAGTACAGCAAGGCTTCCGCTCATGCAACAGTCAATAGGCAGTCTTTTGGTCAAACTTCAGTCCATTTTGGAAGACCAAAGGCCACAGTCAAAGACATCTTTTTGTACCATATCAATATAATGAAAATACAGTTCATCTCTCTCTTCTCTCTCTAGATCTATTCATTGCGTTAAGCATCATCAATTCCCCAATCAGTAGGCTTAGGGCTGGATCAAGTACAGCAAGGCTTCCGCATGCAACATTCATGCATCGAGGCTGTGAACAATTAAGGATGACACGAATTTAAGGCTGAGTGACCTAATATGTTGCCACTTTAAAAACTGACTGCAAAATTAGTTGCTGGTGCCTAAAATTGACGTGGACACTTGCAATAAAATAAAACCTTATTTAAGGCTTTAAAATACACGTGCTCTTTGATACATCATATGTATGTAGCCCCAAATCCTAGTTAGTTAATTGATTGTGTGTTTTTCTTTGACGCACAAATCACAATTCACTGCTTTGCAGAGGGCTCTCTTCTCTATTCACCTCCCAACCATGAATTGTCCTTGTACGATTTCTTTTATCATGAAGCCCACTGTTGGTAATTCCCAATTGGGCTCTAATCTCACGCTAGACTGAGTCCCTCCTTGCTTAGTGGCTGCCATGTGGCCAATGTCTTTTTCTTCGGCTTAATGAATGCAATCCTCTTCACATAAACTACCTCACCCACTAGCCTAGCCTTAGGACCCCCTGTCGCCCCATCAATAGATAAAAGGTGATGCTTAAAATCTAAAAGTATCTTGGAAACCTTCCACCCAAACTAAAGTGAATTAAACCATAGCAAGCCAAGGCAAGCTCATACCAACAAATCTGAATCTAAGTAGCCTAAGAAGTACAAGGTTAAACTCTGGAAGACATTCGCAACAGACCAAGAGATAGTTAATGATCAAGCCCAAAAACCTTCCCTATCTGACAAAGTAAAGCATAATATAATCCGTGATTGAAAGGCTGAGCTTCGAGACATTTAGTTGGAGCACGAATCTGTCACTATACTCTATTCCTAATCACACATCCAATTTAAGCTTGGACCATAAACCAGTAATTTGTTTACTCAAAAAATTAGTTTCTGCTAAAAATTCAAGACATCATCATGGTAAGACCTACATTTTCATGATAATCTGCTTTCAACAACATTTTGAAAATAGTGCCATCTATTCTCATACCTATCCTTTCAAGTCTATCTAGCTATGTACCACAAGCTGTCTACTAACCAGGATCGTGCTAGAAAAACCCATGTTTGAAAAGAAAACCAAAAAAAAAAAAAGCACTCAGAAGTTATGGTGTTTAATAGTGGAAAATTTACTACATCAAATTACCGTAGCATTAAATAGAAAGCCATGCCACAAAGAGTGTCAAAGAAAAAGGTAAAAATTACTGCAGCATAAAGAGAAAACTGCGCCACAAAGAGTGTCGGATGTACCTTTTGTCCAACAAGCTCCTGCTGCTCTTTAACCTTTTGACGTAGTTTTGTAATGCCCATATTTACTCGCAATTGCTTCTCCTGCAAAACAATTAGTTCACTGATTAACTAGCTAACTAACTAAATCTCTCTCCCTCTCTCTCTCTCTCTCTCTCTCTCTCTCTCTCTCGCGCACACACACACACACACACACACACACTTTTTTTTTGTAGAAGCTTTATTCTATTACTTCACTTTACAAAAAAAGAAGCCCTCCAAAGCAAGGCAAACTTCTTGAAGATCAGAAACATTGAGCAAACAAGTCTAACTGCAGCTGGTCCAGCTCATGTAGTCTATGGCAATCATATAAAGATTGGCGCAAAGACTCGCAGAAGTACGAGTACTTATCAATCTGTGTAGAGTGAAAATCAGATGATTGCGGCTAGTCCAAAGTGCCCAAAAAGCAAGGAAACTTGCATAATCAGCCAGTCTTTGTGATATCTTCCAAAGATCCAGAATGCTTGGAGAAATTTGCCAGCCAAAGGTACAGATAATCTAAGCAAGAAATCTTTGGTATCCAAATAAGACCAAAGTAAATGAGACATATAAATACCTAGATGAATCCAAGAACATGCCCAAATTCACCTTATAAGAAAGTGCAATTTATAACCTCATGGTAGTCATCCACAAGACAATAAACCATCAACTCCATCATGCATAGAATGGACTAGATACTACGACATCCCCACTAACGTCATCAGTGCCCAATAGTGGGTGTAGAACTTGGTATCAATATATGCTCCCACACACACACACACCCCATGCACACACACAACATACATTCATACAAAGGTCTGTGTACTGAGTTTCTGTCAGAGCTCCGGAGATACAGGGCGACTCAGCCATAATGAAGCCTAGCACCAAGGATCATAACAAATAGAAAGAATTATTACAACAAAAAGGTAGTCGATAGGGCATATGCACCACTAAAGATAGAAAGAATTAACACAATATCAACTAGCTACAACTTGGACGAAAACTTCACAATGTGAAATTTGCATGTCCGCTAATACAACATAAAGATATACCTAGATGAATCGAGAAACATGCCCAAATTCACATTATAAGAAAGTGCAATTTATAACCTCATGGTAGTCATCCACAAGACAATAAACCATCAACTCCATCATGCATAGTATGGACTAGATACTACTACATCCCCACTACCGTCATCAGTGCCCAATAGTGGGTGTAGAACTTGGTATCAATATATGCTCCCACACACACACACACACCCCACACGCACACTCAACATACATTTATACAAAGGTTTGTGTACTGTGTTTCTGTCAGGGCTCCGGAGATACAAGGCAGACTCAGCCATAATGAAGCCTAGCACCAAGGATCATAACAAATAGAAAGAATTATTACAACAAAAAGGTAGTTGATAGGGCATATGCACCACTAAAGATAGAAAGAATTAACACAATTTCAACTGGCTGCAACTTGGGCGAAAACTTCACAATGTGAAATTTGCATGTCCGCTAATACAGCATAAAGATATAGCTAGATAGTCTCATTGCGATTTGAGCATCTAACACAAGAAGCACAATTTATCCTTCGTTTGGCTAGAGTTTCACCAACAAGTAGCACTCCAACCAAGCATCGCCAAAGAAAAACTCTCTGCTTTAATGGCAACTTATTAGTCCACACCTGTTGGAGATTTTGTTTCCACCATTTGGTTTTCTTAACCATATTGCAAAGCCTATGAATGAGCAGTAATCCACCGCTCAGGAATTATCAATCTGTACATGCAGCAGCAATGAGCTGCAACATGGGTACTATGGAAAAACCAAGCTCATTTCTCTGCAACATCCAATCTGACAATCTGTTCTCTTGTAAGAGAGGTGGAATCACTTCAAATTGTTGCAATAAAGCTCTAATTTTCTACCAAACAACGTAATGCATGCCCAAATTCCATTTTCTTTGTGCCTGCAGGAATGTACGAATTCTGCCATCTAGAGAGACCACATCCTGGGTTAGACGTATCTTTTTAGCGGAAAGAAAATATACTTTCCAGGTCACCTGAACTACCAGAGGTTCCAGAAAAACTCTGCTCTAGTGAATGCTCCCCAATCTCAGTACGTTACCTACCTCTGAAGATCTTCCAGACCAATGCAAATACTGGAGGAATTTTTTCCAATCAACAATCACTCTAACAGTGAAAGGACAATCCGGTATCTTCCCTTGCAACTTACCACAAAGCAAATCCCAATGCATACATTGCCATCTGCCAAAAGAATCTATTGTGAGTGTAGTAAGCATAGGTGCAATCAAGACGGTCCAAGGCTGCTCATGGGCAAAGAAGGTGGACAACATAGTTGCTTTTCTTGCCAAAACATGATAATAAATATTCAATCCTCCATGAATCTCTGACAAACAAATCCATACATATCTCGAGAGCCGAAGATAGCTTTCTTCTGATGTCTGATTTTACATAGTACTTCATGGTTTGAGACATGAAAGCAGTGATATATTTCTTTGTCCATACCAATAGAGGCAATAAAAACTGCACATAAGCATCAAGATGGATTGTACTATCCTTAGTCACACATGTAAAGGCCAGGTAGGCAATTGCCAGTAATCCAATTTTTCTTTCATCTTTTGAAAGACCCAATCTATGTACTATCCTTAGTCACACATGTAAATGCCAGGTAGGCGATTGCCAGTGATCCAATTTTGCTTTATCTTCTGAAAGACCCAATTTGTGGCCCACATGTCAACTTTTAGTGTATGAGTGGGGACTTTAACATGATAAAGTCAACAAAGGATAGACTCAGAGGAGGCATGGCTACGGTCTCTAGCTCAGAGTACTTTGCTTGGGAGGAGTGATCCTAGCTCTTAGGGGACAAGACCCTTGGCATCTCCCAGAGCTTGGATGCAGCCCCGGGAGTCTGTGCTTCTCAAGGTCTGATAGGAGGAGCACCGGCCCCAATCTTTCCAGACTTGATAGATTCTATGTGGATGAGTGGGCTTGCGGTCGTGGGAGCATGATCAGTATTTTGGCACGCACTAATTTCTCCGATCACGCTCCACTTACTTTGTCTCTCAAGGATCCCTGGAAGGCAGGATAGACACTTGAGCACTCGGATCCCTGACAACCTCATCCAGGACCTCGAGATATGCAGTAGGATAGAGCAGATATGGGAGGGGCTGGATTTTCTCTCGCATGCACCTTGGATATAGGCCTAGGTGAGATTAGCAATTTACTGCAGGAGGCAACACAGAGCAGATTGGCTGGATTCTGTGAGCAAGAGAGGAGCATTCGCCGAGGCCTTGCTTCTCATCAGCGACTTCAGGAGAACTCCCCACATGGCCCATGGATTGAGGATCACTTGGCTGCCGCCCGTGCAAAGCTCAAATTCATTGAGGAGCGGAGGGTGGAGTACAGATATTGTGCCAAAGCTTCCTTTTGGATGCAGGCAGGAGATAGGATTACTAGGGATTTCTTTGAGATTGCCTACCCCCCATAGGCAGAGAGATGGTATCCACCGCTGGTTGCGAGGCCAGGATGGATTGTTGCTTCTGGTCGTCGGAGGCAAGGGAAGTGGAGTTTGCAAAGTCTTCATCAGTTTTCAACTTTGCAAGCCTCTTCCGACACTCTTTGATGTAGTGCCCTGGCTTGTGGCAGTAGTGACACTTTCGTTTCTTCTTCTTGGTGTCACCCTGTGACGAGTCCACTTTACCTTTGTCCCTGGAGAAGTAGGCTTGGTCTCCTCTATTTGCATCGCCCCTAGATCTGTTATTCCTTGTCTGCTCCTCTTGGAGAAGTATTCCAACCAGCTCCTCGAAGGATATAGGATTGCCTCCTCATCTCATAGAGAGATTTACAGACGTATGGAAACTCTGATAGGATCAGGTAAGAAGTTAAGAACGATGGTGACCAATTTTTTGTTATCAAATATTCAGCAACTTTTCTTTTAGGTCTGTTACTTTGGTAAGATGATATGCAATGGAATCACCTTCATTCATGGTCAAGTCGTCCAGCTCCTGCATCAAGTACATGACTCGTCCTTCACTATGGGACTGGGACGTGGTCTCGAAGACCACCTAGGCAACCCTTGCAGAGCTGCAAGATCGGATATGAGGTACAATTAAGCGCTTGACTGAAAGAGCAATCATGGCCATTGCTTGAGCAATCATGGCCATTGCTTGAGCATCATGGGCATCCCACCGTCTTTGATCTTCAGTGAGTCCGAGAGGCGGTGCAGTAATGCCTGACACAACTTGTGCCACAGTTTGAGTCGCTCTTGATTCCGAGGGCGTGTCAGGAGTTGGTGCTATAGGATGAGGCTCTTGCCCTGTAACAATCTCCCATAGCCCCTTGGCAACTAACAGATTCTTCAACATGAAACTCCATAATCAGGAGTTGGGACCATCAAGCCGATCTTCAATTGTCATGAAGGCACCAAACCCGGAAAATTCACTGGAAGCAGCTCTTTGCGACATCCTCACAGTGGTGCAAAATTTCCCAAAGCTACAGAGAGAATTAGGAACTGGAAACCCCGCCTTGATGTGAGCTCTTGGGAAAATACGAGAAAAAGAGAGTTCCGAGAGTGTGCACACAAGGCACCGGGATATGACGGGATGAAGGTGCGATCGCTGAAGTATAACAAAAACAGGGTGATACTTGAATGAGCTAACATGACTGCCCTCTTGCACCATATCTCTTTCTATTTGTTGCCGAGGCCATGAGCAGTTTTCTCTCAGCTTAGGAGACTAGGCATCAAGGATTGTGTCTCCCCATCCATGCACAAGAGGAGTCGCAGAGTTCACAGATGACATAGCAACATACTTATCAAGAGACGTGGGGAATCTGTAAGCCCAGCGGGGCGTGCAGTGACAAACTCAACCACATGTCCAAGAGATAAAATATAAAGAGAGAGAGGGAAGAGAGAAAAGGGAATGGGGATCTTGCACAGTACACCACATTTAGCGGAGAACAGGCCTCGCCCCTTTTAAGAATTTATTCAGGAACAATCCACGAGCATGCTGGCCAGGATCAATACAATCAATGAATACAAAACAAACAAATATGTCGATGTAGGATATCCAAGTCGATGTCAATGACGCACAAGATCTCTGATGTCGAGCACACCACGGGGATGACCCACAAGTATCTCTCACCAGGCTAGTACCAGATCCAATATCCAAATCCAATGGATCCCAAGTCCAATGAATCCAAATCCAAGTCAAAATCCCAGTCCAAAATCCAAGCTCCATGTCTAAGCTATGTGTTCCCTGTTCATGTCCAAGTTCTTCATGTCTATGTTCAAGTTCAAGCTTCCATGTCCAAGCTCTATGCTGAAGTTCCATGTCCAAGCTCTAAATCCACTCGTTCATCCCATGAATAATCTCCACAATTCCTATAGCCTTATTGATGATGAAAACCCTAGAGAAGCTCTTTTTGGCAAGAAAACTGATATAAAACTTGTTTTAATGGTTTTTGGGCGATCAAAACCTCCAAAAAGCAATTTTTAGGATTTTTTGAGCAGTTTTCAGGTTTTTGGAATTTATAGGGTTTCTGAAAATTTCCGTCCATACAGTCTATACAGTTGTATGGATCCGTACAGTCGCACGAAAAGATGGTGACGTGGCATTGCAGTTGTTGGAGGCGCTCTGAAATCAACGGATAGCGATGAAAAACTCCATGATTTGGTTCATAGATGATGATGAAGAAGATAATCTCCATGCTTGAACGAAGATGGCAACGAGATGAATAGGTTCTTCTTCAACTTGATGCTCAAGAGAAGCTCATGCTTCTCTATACTTGGGGAAGCCTTGCTTTTTGCCAAAAAGTAATGCTTTTGCTTTGTTTTTGTCTTTTTATTAAATATTATTAATAATAGACAAAGTTCTGGATTTGTGCTTTTACAACTTCAGGGCCTTGCTTTTTGGCCCTAGAGCTGCTTTTTGAAAAAGCAGCTTTTAGCTTTTTGGTCCGGCTTAGTCTCCTCTTTCCAATTGGTGCCCTTGGCTCGTGGTCAACCCTGTTTGACTTTTTGCTTTCTCTTGCTTTTTGACCAAGAATGATGCTTTTTCTTAATCAAACCTTATGGACCCTATCTCCATGTCTTCTTCCACCTGTCTAATGTCCGGGCATGGATTTTATTATGTGAAATAGAGCTATGAGGGCCAAATAGTTACAAAATCTTCAGAGATTTGCAGAGGCGATAGAGATCTTCTGTTGCGCATCAGGAGTGCAGATCAACTAGCACAAGTCATGTGGACTTTGGGTTGGCTCTCCGCTCGCCCCCACTTGGCATCCAATTGAGGCTTTCCAGTGGATCCCGAGGGACACTCCAGTCCGTTATCTTGGATGCCAAGTGAGCATTGATATCTTCTCAGAGTAGCAGTTAACCCTCTTCTTCTTCTATATTGGAGTTCAGCGAGGCTTTCCTTAGCCGGCCATGTGGCGGTGGTGAGCCAGGTTCTTCTTGCCACCGTGTGGTATATTACTTCCTGATGGGCCTTCTCACGAGCCTCCATTGGTCAGGTTCAGGGCTTGATCCGCAGCTTTCTGTGGGCTGGGAGCAACAGGAGGCCTACTCGAGCCAAGGTGGCCTAGAGAGTGATCATACAGCCGTGCCACAGAGAGGGACTGGGCATCATCGACCCCGCCATTCAAAGCCATGCCCTTCTGGGCAAGTTGATTGTTAGAGGACTTCTTCTAGGCGACGAGCCATGGAAGAAATTTCTCCCGGCCAGGATATCTACCCGTACAACGAGTTTGAGGTGGCCCTGGCCACAGAGCACTAGATGGATCTTCATGGAGATGCGGGCCCATGACTTAAGCCCACCTTTTGAGGACAGATTTGCAACTAGTCTATTACGAGCTTGGGATCGCCTCAGGCCGGCCCTCCAACAATCTATTTCGGTTGCCACCGAGGAGCGTCCTCGACAACCTTTGATTTGGAACCCCCTAATCCATTTACCCATTGGTCACATGATAGGGGCTCGCTCTCATGTATCCTGGGGAGCTTTGAGCACGGGCCCTACTAGGTCTTTTAAGAGATTGGCTTACATTCAGACAGCTCCCCCAGTGGTTCAAGAGAGGGACCTGTTTGGGATCCAAGGCAGCGACAGACTCAGCCTCAACATCGACTTTGTCATTACTCCGGAGTGGCTGGCCCCGATCCCTAACCCTATTTCCCCGCAATGGCTGGAAGTGTTCACCAGGCATGCTATTTTCCTGGCAGTTCATGGCGCCAATGAGAGCACCACCTTGCTGTCTTTTTGATTGGACCTCATGGCAAGTTACTGCGATCATAATCCCCCTTGGAGGACTTCAGGGGATGCATATTACAAAGGGTGAGGGTGATCGGATTCCATGCCATGCACGAGTGGCACATTGACCCACCTCCGACCAAGGTGGCCGGGAAGAGACTCTAGCATTTATGGATTTGGGAGAGCCGGCCCATCACATGCCTCCAGTGAGACCCGGGGGAGTGGACTTGGTGTGATCCTACACACAAGGAGACTCCGGGTATCCCATTTTTTGCATACACGGCACGGCTTGGCCGTAGGATCCGATGCCCAAAGATCAAGGGCACTCTAGCAGTAGCAACAAGACAGTGGCAATCTCAGGGCCTCACCGTGCACACTCTCAGATTTCTGAAAGAGGCTTTGAGACAGTTTTCAACCTCGAAAGGTCACTCCCTTTCTGTGGCTGCTAGCACATAGGAATTTGGCAGTTGGCACCATTGGAGATAGACAAGCAGTGTGTCCAAGATGTAGCCATCCCCAAGATTCTCAACAACATTGTCTTTTGGATTGTGCGAAGCCCCAGCAGGTTTGGCAACGGATTCTCCACATCTTCACTAGGGACAGGGCCTCTTCCCATACTATTACTTACATAGGGCACTATCGCTTGGGCCACTGAGGCCGAGGTGGTCATGGCTTATGAGTGGGAGGTAAGGGGCTAGCCCTTCAGGTCTCTCACCTTCGCATTTCGATAGTGCCATTCCCAGCCCCATCTACTGGTCACTGGACTCCTGGTCCGAGTCAAAGATGGGAGATTTGTAGTAGCAACATTGCCGCATGGCACATCTGGAGAGCTCGATGCAGCAAAGCCATCGAAGGCAACCACACCCCACCTACAGAGTCCATTAGGAGCATCTGGCGCTCGATATCATTCAAACCCTCCACGACCAACGGGGGAAGCTTTAGGGTGGTTCTGACTGTATACGGAAGCATCGGGAAGCCTTCCCAAGGTTCTGGCAACCTGGGGGGTGGTGAGCCCACTTGACAATCCAGACCGCATGTGGTTATTCGCTCGCTCACCCCTTGTACGAGATAATAGAAGGATCTTCTTTCCGGAAAAAAAAACCACTGGTGGCCCTGCCCTATTGAAGAAGATCTTTGCAAGGACAATACGGCAAGAAGACTCTTTGAAGCTTTGAAGGACTACATGGCACTCTTGCTCGCCATTTTGGAACAGCCCGGTTATCCTTGGCCCACATGACGTCACACGTGAATTCATGACAAGAGTCTCATGAAGTGAAGCCATGGACCCAAGTGGGCTTGGAGCAAGGATCAAGAAGGGAGCACCAAGGGATTCTTGGCCCAAGGGAAGATCCCTTGTGACAATCTTCTTTGGCAAATCTGTTTCTAATATTGATTTCATCATGCAACTGTATTTGAAAATCCGGCACTAAGTGCCCTCAAAGCTTGTATATCAAGAACTCCTTGCTAAATACATCATTGCAAGAAGGGGTACGGGATCGGCCCATTCCGATCCTAATTGTATTGATAGTAATTCGGTTCCAAGATCCTCACTCCTTAGTTTCTAGATCCAACACAAGGGAAAGAAAGGTGGCCTCAAAAAGACTTTATATTCGCAATAGAAATACAACATAAAATAGCTTGCAACAAACCACCTAATCCAAGCACTGAAAGAATGGGTACTATGCAATGATACCCACAAAGAACTGCTGCAAAAACTGAGACACTATGTATGGACAGCAAGCATAAAAAAAGAAAAGAAGATCACTACTGAATATCACCAGAAAAGGTTGTACATGACGTGGAGCAGCACGAGGGAGGTCCCATAGGTGTTGCCTATCATTGCAGAAGCTAAAACAAGATCTAAGAATGAGGCTAAGCCTAGCCACCTTTATATATGTGGGAGAGGAGCTGGTCGGCCAGTAGAAAATCTGAGGACTGGCTGACAATGCATAAAAATGCTGAAATGATGCCTAAAAATATGAAAAAAATATATAGTGCCTAGATGCATATGCAGGGCTTCATATGGAACCAGATACAAGTATGAATGTGCATGGGAAAGTCCATCTGGGGATGAAATAATTTCCAACACCTCCTCTTCAGCACCAGATGGGTGGACCAACTCCGCAACGCTGCAAAAAATCCTCCAAAGAGTCTAAAGGAACACCCTCCTCATAAAAGGCATAGAGCTCGCGAAGATATGGTACATTTGAATACCGAGAAGGTCTCCGGAAGAAGCCACAATAAGATCAAGAAGATATTGAAGACGAAACACCAGGATCAATTTGGATAGAGAAGCCCTCAGGAGATGGAACCATAGATGGCTCCGAAAAATGTGGTACCTCCTCTGCATCATCTACAAGTATCGGGACCGAAGTAGAATCCTCCTCTGAAGAAAAAGGAAATGAAACACCCACTGGAACAAAAGGATCATCAGTGATAGCAGAATTTGCCAGGGTCGAAGTAGGAACAGGCTCCAAGATAGTGGAAGATGCCTCCTGAATATGTGAAGATATCTCATCCACCTGCTTTGTAGAAGAACCACTATCCTCCTCTAAAAGAGAGGAGAGAAAATCTGCAATAATAGCATCAGCATGTAACAGCACAAGAGAAGGAAAATACTCATCCAAACGGATGAGAGGAACTAATACGGTCTCTGTCAAAAACTCCTAAAAATAATCCTCTTTTGCTGATAGGGCACTGACTTCTGAATCCCTGAGAATAGGTTATCTGTGAAAAGGACACCTGTGTACTGTGAGTAGGGGAAGAGAAGAGAATCCCCGAGAGGGGAGAATGGTGATCTCCAGAAGCCATCACCCCCAAGAGCCCAAACCTCCTTTAGAAAGACTAGAAGAGAGGGTTGGTGGGTGGCAGGGAACCAGAAAGAGAAGAGAATAGAATGACTCTCCAATGGTAAAGGCTGTAAAGCAGCTCTGTAGGAAGAAAAACACAGCACTTGAGGCAGTCCCGAGTGAAAAATGCAGCTCCACAAGAAAAAACGCAGGTTACTAATGGAAAACGCAGCAAGTGAGCAGCTCCTATATGCTGTAAACAGTCAACAGCAGCATGGGAAAAAGAACGCAGATACCTGTAGATGTTTCCTGCTCTAATACCACGAAAGAATGGGTACTATGCAATGATACCCACAAAGAACTGCTGCAAAAATGATGCCTAAAAATAGGCAAAAAAATATGTAGTGCCTAGATGCATATGCAAGGCTTCATATGGAGCCAGATACAAGCATGAATGTGCATGGGAAAGTCCATCTAAGGATGAAATAATTTCCAACAAGCACAACCTTTAGATAATGCTGAAATAGACAAGCAACAGAAAAGCAGGACAACGAATACTTGGTGCCAAAGCAATGAGAAACCAGTGATTGCTTAGTGCCAACCCCTACATCCAATTTGGTAAAGCACCACAACAAGGAAGCAACATCTTCAAAAGATTGACAAAATCTATCCCTAGAATAGAATTACCTTAACATAGCTCACGCCTAACTCTTTTCTGGAGTAACCACGAGCTAAATTCCGCATTACATATTCATTGTAGTCTTTCACTATACGCATAATGATGTCAGAAGTTGAAATGCCATCTGTCCGCTTCGTTTCTTTGAATTTACCAGCAGCCTTGACCTGGAAACCCTACTTCTCAGCAACACACTTTGCAGCAACACATGACCACAACTCCGAAAATTACCCCCGATAAAATGTGAACCACTTAAGTTCCAGATAGCAAAAAGATAAGACAAACTTACAAATTCATAAACATCTTTGCCAGCCCCACTGGTATCTGCATATCTATATACAAATGTCAGGAATAAGCACAAAGAATGAAAAGCTGACCACCGTCTGCATAATTTTAAACAAACATACTGTTGACTAGCTCTTGAAATCATAATGCAAAAGCTGAGCAGCCATTGCATTCTTGAGAGCTCTAGATTGAGTCTGTAATCAGCAGCCAACACATTTATGGAAATTCTATGGCATTTAGACTCGAAACAATTCTCTTTGTAATCATTTTGGTGTCCCTGCTTGTACAAACTTAGGTGATGTAAACCCAATGCTGAAGAATGTTTAGAAGTTGTAAGATTAACGCTCCTTTGTTGTCTTTACCTCTTCTGAGAACCTTTGTTGTCTTTACCTCTTCTGAGAACCTTTGTTGTTAGTTCTTCCATAACTTTGATGTATCCTTCTTAGACCTTTCTCTTTAAAGATGACTTAGGCCTGGGCTTAGGCCTTTCACATTATTTTCTTGGTGTCAATGGCCTAGCAGCTCACTCAATCGTAGCAGCATCTCTGGCAATTTAGAATCTCTTGCAGCATTCCCACAGTGCTCACTGGGAGGCAAATGCAAAATTTTATTTCTAACAGCCGGAAATCCCAACTTTTCCCAAGCAAACAATTGACATTACAAGTCACTATAGACCAGCTTTGATGCTCATCTTGTCATCATAAGCCAGAGTAGCATTTGCAAAGAGGCATGACAAGATCTCAAAGATAATGGATGTAACATGCCTGCGGAAGCTGATTAGATTAATGCTAAGCACAAGAGAGGTTATACCCGATCACGTACTCCAAATACACAACAATAGAGAAGACCATGTAGACCTAAACTACTATATATTGCTAAAACATGTTCAAATCATAAGCTCAGATTTATACTGTGCATGCTCTGCAAATCGGCTACATGCATTACCTAATTGATGTATTTGTTGTCCTCCTCTGAGGAACACTCAAGGAAGGTGCAATCCTGACCCTGAAAGCCCTATCTGCGGAAGTCTCTTGCACTACAAATCATGCTCACAAAATGATGCGTATGGCCCTCGACCTGCCCTTATATAGTGGACTGAGGGTTGGTCGGCTGCTAGGGTTGCAGCCAACTGTCCACGAGCCAATAAAGTGCACAAAAGCTGTCCACATTTGGCCCAGCCATGGGCACCTGGCTGCCTGTAGTCCAGTTTCCAAAAATTGGTTCACACTCACCCTCAGATCTTCCCCTTTAGGCATCTGCAGCAAAGAAATCAAGTGCATGGGCATCCCACTAAGGGCATGCACATGACATCCCCTCCAACTAAACTTGTAGAATTGGGGCCGATGATGCACATTTGCTCCACTCCCACGGGAATTTGTCACTCCCTACTCGTGGTCTTATGGAGTGCACACACATCACAGCTTGAAAAAACAACATACCCCATAACTCATGGATCTTTAATTGTAACAATCTGCGACTACAACTCTGAGTAAACTACCTGTCATAACTGACAGATCAGAGGAAGTTCTAAGCACATCACTCGATGTCATCAAACTCTAGGCTCTCCCCCAAATTCTCTCACTCTAGTACCTCTACCAAATCTGTCTCCATAGGAATGTGGCAACACTCGTCTCATCCTCCTCCATACTGGATTCAGAGAGACGCCTCGAGCTCCTCGGATAACTATTGGCCCTCTGATTAACACTAGACACAAGAGAGGTTAATGTACGATTGGCCCTCTGATTAACGCTAGACACAAGAGAGGTTAATGTACGATTCTCACACTTGCTATTTATGAGTGTTGCACTCTCACATTAAGCCCTAAGAAGAGGCCGCCTAGGTCAAAAGAGGGGAAAAGGTGCCCATGGTTCATAAGTGCCCAGTACCCACCTGGGTGTTCACACCCCATCATTAATGAGGGTGTGAACACACCAGGTTATAAAATTTGTCTAAGTCCACAATTTGGATTTGTGAGCTGAATTCTTGCCCATCTTGACAAGCTCTGACTGAAACCTCTTGTTGAGAACTCTCCTCCGAAAAGTCACTTACGCATTTTCATCCACCGATGCACTTGCTCCTGTGGATCACCAAACTCTTCGTGCACAATCCAAAGCAGTCAAAAGAACATTAAAAAATAAAAATAAAGAAAATTCAAGATATCGGCTATTCTCAAAACCATCAACTGCAACCTATATTCCCTTGTCCTTCCATAATGATGTATGTGCAAACAAACAGCCACCAACACCATGTCATACTCAAAATGTCGGTCCTCCCTATGGGCACCCTCCCGTGAAACATGATCAAGGAAATAAACTCTATGATACAAAGAAGGAAATAAACTCTGTGATACAAAGAAGTAAATGTTGCAGCCATTGCCTTTCCCAATTCCACAAAATCTACTGCCACCTTTGGTGAAGAGATATCAACTGTATGTCCTCCTTTGGTGCCACAGCGGCAGAAGAAACCACCAATAAAGGCAAAGATTGCACCAAACACCTTTAATTTCTTTGAAGAAATCTTCCACATACATGGTTGGATAACTTGTCCTCCTGCAATCTTGTACGAAAAATTACCCCTATGGGGAACTCCCAACGCTCTACTAGAACTTGGCATAATCTTGCACATCTTTCTCTCAATTACTCACTAGGTCTCAAGGTCAATCGCAATAAAAACCACACCTGTGAGAGTTTGGTTCAAGCCATCCACAAACCTGTCCACCTAGTCAATTGCAATAAAAACCACGTCCATGAGACTTTGGGGCTGATGTGCTTGAACAAACACGTGCTCGGAGAGGCTCAAGCCATCCACAAAACCTGTCCACCTAGTCCGATGGCCAAATAGACTTATGGAGCATTAGTAACAAATTCCTTCCCCTGCTTATGAGAGAAGTTTTCCCATTGCTTCTGCAACCAGCACCAGCAACAAAAAAGAGTGAACTCCTTCAAGACCGCCTGTCAGCAGTCGTCCCAATTTGCCACAGCACGATGCTACAAATGATCCTCCCACGAAATGTAGTACTTCTAAGGTTGTGAATATGATAACAGACAAGAATGAACACCGGAAATCTTGCACAGCACACCCACACACTAGCAAACTGCTTTAATAATATATTATGTACGACTTATGTAAGATGACTGCAAAGGTGATCAATTGCAGAAGTAGCCCAAGTTAATGGAAAGCGAGGAGGGAGGCATGCCTATTTCTTCGCCATTTTGTGCCCCTATTTTAGGGGTCAGCATGCTCGACCAGTCATCCAACCAGCCCACAACCTCACCTAGGCTGCCCGACCTGATCCTCTGCTGCCCGACCAGCACCAGTCTTGCTGCCTGACCAGCCTATCCTGCATACAACCAATTCTTGGCTTGCCCACACTGCTGACTCCCAGTGCCCAGAGTAGCCCGTCTCTGATGGGGTTGCACAGCCAAGGCTCCGCTAGCCTGCAGGTGTGTCACACCTTACCTTCATAGCATGTCGCTAGAGAGCATCAAGCTGACCTTGCATAAATTTATTTTTGTACCTTGTATCAAAATTTGCTTGATCTCGAGACTAGAGTCCCCAGCTATAATGGAGAGCATCTTGAAGCACTTTACTACTAACTCAATTACGTCCACAAATCAACCACAATTGAAACCTAAAAGTCAGCACCACCAACCCAATGCAGGGGATTGAACATGCACCCCCCCCCCGCCCCCAGGTATTCTATTACCATGAAGGTATTTGTAGTACAAGCTTAGAGTGATCAATAAACCACCACATTCCCACTACAACAGTATGACAAAAACAAGATCAAACAAACGTGTTGATGATGCAAGTTCACTGGAATCCTTGCAACTTAAATCACCAAACAAGAGAATCCCCATCATGGGCGTATCCAAACTCAAAGGGAATCCCTCCATGCAATACCTTGATGCAGGTTCACTGGAATCCTTGCAACTTAAATCACCAACAAGAGAATCCCCATCATGGGCGTATCCAAACTCAAAGGGAATCCCTCCATGCAATACCTTGGTTCTCCTCGAGCTCTAACTCAAGCCTTCACGGGGCTTAAGCAACCTCCTCTCAGCCTGGAAAGTTTGGTTCTCCAAAGCTTTGATTGACGTGTCACTTGAGCAACAACTCCCACGAAGCCCAAAGCCCAAAAGTTCAGCCTTCAAGTCTTCAAAAAGTATTCACGAAGCTCTCCAAATCCTTCAGGAGACTTCAACATAACCATAGGCAGCATAGACTGGCTCTCCAACGCACAAAAACACAGCCTCCCATGCTTGGACAGCAATAAGCATGTTCCCAACAAGTCAAAATGACCATACATCTACAAGAAAGAAGAGGAAAGACAGTTGTTTAGCCACCAAAGGAAAAGATGAGCACCATACAGCTCTCAGGCAGTCACCACGTGGCCATACAGTTCAAGGAGTAGCTAAAAATCTGAGCTTACAGTTCATGGGGCAGTTGGAAATGGTCATACACCTGGTGGGTCAACAGCCGATCGTACAATCTTTGAGCTCCCACACGCGCGCGCGCTTCATGCCTATGATATATGGTCTAATATGATGCATGACAGAGGATATAAGTTCCATCAAAATGCAGTCACACAATATTGGGCTAGGCTGGATAGATGGTACATGCTAAATGTTACACAATATGATGACTTAACATGCAAAATGTGGCTAGATCGCAGAATCTTACTCTCTGATCATGCACCTGTATGGCTTGGTTTATATTTTGGTATGCAAATGCGGGATGTATCATTGCCATATAAACGTATGCTTTTAGTGAACAATAGCTATTTGGCACATGAAGCTTATATGAGGATGGTTCGAGATGCTATCAGGCCCCTTCAATATCATGCAAATATTGACATGGATTTTGCATGGCATCAATTCGCTATCCACATGCAGACAGTGATCCAAGATTATGGTAAATGGCATATTGGTCGTGCTCAAATACAGATTAAACAAGCTAAGGAGTGCATGGTTTCATTACAAAATATTAGTCAAAACAGACCTCTGAATAATCAAGAGGCTATGCAACTTTGTGAAGCTAAATGTATAATCGTACAAAATGATGCTATAAAGGTACAAAAGTGGCAGGTACGATCAAGGCTGAAGCCCATTGAAGATAAAGGATGTTCATCAAAAGCCTTTTTTAAGAGTTTGCATCAAGATCGTAGGCAACACTCAATTCAGACAATTCGTACGTCAGATGGCAACTTGACAAGAAATAAAGCGCAGCTTCATGATGAATGTCTAGGTCACTTCAATCATGTGTTCGCTGCACCTGAGGCACTAGATAGACATGCATTAGCAACAAGGCAAAAGATGATTGATTTGGTACAGTCTATTGTTTCTGATGTTGATGCTGCCAATCTTGAAGCTCCCTTCACTTTGGAGGAATTAATAGCTGCAAAGTCTGCTTTGGGCAAATGGAAATCCCCAGGTTGGGATGGACTTACAGTTGAATTCTTCCATGCATTTTGGAAGACATCTTGCTTCGGATGATTAATAAAGCATGGGAGAATCAAGACATGCCACAAGCATGGAAAATAGGGTCGATTAAATTGTTCCCTAAAAGGGCTGTGTGTGAAAATTTCCAAGACTGGCGCCCTATCACCCTCATGTCAGTGGTTTACAAGTTGATATCCAAGATGCATATAAGTTGTCTGCTCATGTAATAACTTGTCCCCCAACTTAATGTAATGTGTACTTGCCATGTACATATTAGCCAACTTTTAATGTAATGTGTACTTGCCATGTGCAGCTACAAAGGGAGAGGAGCACTGAACAGCTCTCCAGCATCCACCAGATGGCCAACAATTTGTGGAATAGCAGAAAATCTAGACGTACAGTTAGTGAGGCAGCTGGAAATGATCAAGCAGCTTGTGGGACAGCAGCTGACCTGATTGTAGTCTTTTGGCTCCCAAACGGTGTGGCCATACAGCAGGTGCGTGTGAAGGCCAGGCTAATTGTAAAGCAACAAAGGATGTGGAGATGCGGTTTTCCCAAAAGGGTGGAGAAGAAGTGGTCGCCTCTTTAAGGTCACACTCGCAATGGAGAGGTGGCGTGTAGGGTGCCACGTGACTTTTCTTGGGCTGCCCATTACACACATGCATGTGCCAAGTGGTGGATCCGCCCACAAGAGTTGGTGGGCTGCTCACCCACTTGGATGAGATGTGTGTCCATGCCCTCAATAAAATATAGGGTGCCCAACTTATGAGTTGTCCACCATCATAAAAGCTTGTCCACCAAACTTTTAATGTAAATGTGTAGCTGCCATGCATGTACACATTAGCAATAAAATAACCATAATAATAATATAGACCTTAGAATTTACTTACCACCTTCAAACCAATGGAAACCACTTGTTAGGCCTAAAATGGGTTCAAGCACACACGCATGAGGGTTCCCAGAGTCCCTGACCCTGTGGACATTCACAGGCATTTAAAATCTAGGCAATGTCCACACAAGAAACATGCAAGTCATTTCTAGGCAAACATGCTTAATACTAATGCACTATCGATTAGATAATCTCCCATCTTCCAAGCTTGTACTTCATCAATACACAAGCCAGGTGTTTCTCTGGTGACAGCAGCAAGACTTGGAGTGTACGTACTGAACAACACCCAGAGTTTATACAGAAATAATTGGCTCACACCAGTCTTTTTTACAAAATTTCAAAATTTCAAAATGCCTCCTGTTGGAGCTGCAACCATGGTTGAAAACAGCTATTTCTCCTACTAGAATTGTAGCACTGCTCCTGTGCTACGAAGAAGAGAAGCATTATCTTCGATTTGGC
Organism: Cibotium barometz; assembly: GCF_041138505.1. Lineage (NCBI taxonomy): Eukaryota > Viridiplantae > Streptophyta > Polypodiopsida > Cyatheales > Cibotiaceae > Cibotium > Cibotium barometz. Next base: position 43,947,075 of record NC_141060.1, read on the forward strand.
ACCCTAAGTGGGGGACTCTGGTACTACACCACTCCAAGCCTTGTCAAAGAACTCTCCGCACAACCCAAGAGGTTTTCACTTGTTGAGAACTAAGTATCTCCTAAAACCTCAATACATTTATCTGAAGCTGGGTTCATGTTTTAAACCCAAAAACATTCTTGCATCTACAACATCTAATGGATCCAGGGCCCTACTCACAGATACAAAATCAAAAAGAAAGCTGCCAGTTCTAAGTACAAAGCAGCTAAAAAACGGGACAGAGGAACCATAGAATGACAGCAAGATCCACCTCATTTCACTTTCAGCAAAGGAAGGCAGGCCCTTCAGGCCAAAACTTACGGTAAAGCATCATGTGCTACAAAATCAATTTGATGTTTATCCAAAAAATCTTGGGTGATAACCCAAGGAGCATCTGGGATAACTTCATCCACCCACCTGTCATTACATGGCAAAGCAAAAGGCTTAGAATTTAAAAAAGTTGCTCTACATGTTGTGCTAAACTAATTCACCAGCAGCACAGGCTTCAGCCTTGAAAACATCAATCGTTTGTTTAAACTATAAAAATGGCTCATTTGCTTTACCACAACAAGATAGCATCATCTTTATGCAATATTCTAGTCTGCCAGACAGCAAGGCAATGAACAGGGAAAAAACCAGGGGCGTTGGTAAGATTTCATGGGGAGGAAATAGGGGGTTTTGGGGTGTGGTCGTGATTCTGAAGTGGTGGTTTTGGGGAGGGGAGGGGAGGGGGGACAACCAACAGGTCACCTAGAAACAACCAAATAAAAATCATTGTTCAATTTTCAATGCAAGTGCTTAAAGAATTTCAAGGCACAAACCCTTTATAGTCTTTTGCTTGTGAACAGAGAAAAATCTGAATCACTACCAAAAACATCCATGAGCCCTACGAGCACCACACGACTACTGCGGTTGACTGAACTAGATGAAACCAGACTGTGAAAACAAGCAAACATAAAGTCTTTGAATAATGATCATAATTGTAGCCTTGCAAAGTTACAAAACGCAATTCTTTCTTCTTTAATAAACTGTAGGTCAAAAATGGTGGGTGAAGAAAAAGACAGCCTTTTTGCACTGCAACCCCATCCCTCTGATTCTCTCTCTCTCTCTCTCTCTCTCTCTCTCTCTCTCTCTCTCTCTCTCTCTCTCAACCCCTACTCACCAAAAAAAAAGCATCATAGAGTAAGACCTTTGCAATGTTCAGATGTCACCCAAAAAAAAAAAAGTCTCATAGGTATTTGCTGCCCAGCCCATGTGGGCAATCCATACTTGTTCATGGTGCCCTATATCTGCTGCCCAGTGCCTGCGGCCACCATTGAGCAATTTGTCCAAATTGCTCAAGTTGACACCTTGTCCAAAGTTTAGTGAACCAATTGAAGCTATTTCTCTAGCTGCTTAAACTAACACCACCATGCATGACTGTGAATCTCAAGCAACTTCAGGCCCACAAGGCAACATGCCAACCTCAGGGAGGGGTTTTCAGGTTCCTCTTCGTAGGTATTTGCTGCCCGGCACCTGTGGGCAATCTGTATGTTTATGATGCCCTATATCTGCTGCCCGGTGCCTGTGGCAGCCATTGAATGACCACCTCACACCTTGTCCAAAGTTTAGTGAGCCAAATGAAGCTACTCTCTAGCTGCCTAAACTAACATTACCATGCATGACTGTGAATCTCAAACACCTTCATGCCCACATGGGTGTTTGATTAACATGGTGGGTGGCTGTGCAGACAGTGAGGAACAAAAGTGATAAGGGAGAGAGAGAGGGAGAGAGAGAGAGAGTATTGCATGACTCAATGTTGGCTTCATTGGATTGATCTCTTACACCAACCTTATCTTTTGACCCAAATAAATCACTCACAAACATACTCATGACACATGTCACACTTATCTTATCCAGATATACGGGGTGTTCACACCTAAGCAGACATGTATACATGGATAAGTTTGCACACATTAGGCTCCGAATCCTAACAAACCCCCATTTGGAGCGAAGGTGAAGATGCCTGAAAAACCTTCAATAGTCCTCGTGGTTTGGACTCTAGACTACACCATGTGCTCAATGGAGACACAATGGCGCCAACACCTGAACTCTTATGTCAGGCCTGATATAAGAGTTTGACTACAAATGATAGCCTGCATCAGTTTGTCAGGATGACCCCCCCTTGACCTGCACAAGGGCATGTAGAAAAATGGAGCCTTTTATAAGATTCAAGGCTTATTACACATATAGAAGGAAGGACTTACACACACATCGTTTATTACAATCAATTTTGGGGAACCACCTAGGCATAGAACCCTTGACCCACATATATTGGCTTTTAGAAAGAGCCAATCATAATCTTCCTCTTTTAGAGAGATTATCCACGACAGTAGGCTACATGTTCCACTTCTGAGGCTTTTGCTTCTTAGACAACTTCTTCCTCTTGTGCCACCAAGTTTGCATGTACCTTCTCTTGCTCTTTGGCCATCTTTTTGAAGTATCTGTCCTCTTGTCCTCTGTATGTCCTAGCTTTATGCAGAAGTTACATCTAACAGTTCTTTTCCTATTCCCCTTTATGAACATGGCTCTATCTGACTCAAAGGATATCTCAGATTGCTCTTTGCGGCGGTCTTCCTCTACGAGAATTGCAATCATCTCATCATAGCTCATTTCCCAAGCTACCCTTCGTACAATCAAGGTTTCAGAGAATTTTGAAACCTCTTCTATACTTGACAAAAGCACAGCTTTCTTGTCATCCTGATCCACAGCAACTCCTAAGCCAGAGAGTTGTTATATTATGGAGCCTAGGTTGCTCAAATGTTCTCCCAAAGTTTCTCTTTCATTCATTTTTAATCAGAAGAATTTTTGCTTAAGAAAGTTGACTCTATAGAGATCGATCACAATGTTCATTTCATGTCATCATAGTTCATTCCATAGATCTGGCCACACACTTCAACACTCCACTAAGCCACTCCCCCCATCCCCCCCCCCCCAAAAAAAAAAAAAGCCAAAAATTACCTTGCTGTAAGCGGATGCATCACCCAACTGTAAAGAAATGTGCTTGCAGGCTAGATTGGCTCATGCCTTCCATGTAAGCTATTTCTAAACATAAAAGCTAAGTTTTTGAACTGCAAACAAAATAAAGCAAGAATTTGAAAGCTTTAAGAATTTGCCTAATGTTCTCGTCATGCCCAATGAGGTTTTCATGTCAAAATTTGTTCAAGTTTTAAAAGCTTCATATATTTTAAGACACAAATGAAAATCATCAGATGTAAAGTTTTCAGTAACATTGAAGGCAAGCATACTCACTTGCAATGCCGAAGAGATTCATAGCGTTCAGTGTCTGTCATCACTGTCTTTCCCTTGTACTTGTGTGTGATGGCATCGCTGCAGCAACCAACTAGCAGGTAGGTGTTTTGAAACCTGCGTACAAGCACACTAACATGAATACAGATGTGGCACGTTTGGGGGGAACTATACTACCCTTGCCATGTAAAACTGCACACAGGGACAGTAAATTCCTCGCAAATCTAAGCTGTTATCTCTCTCTCTCTCTCTCTCTCTCTCTCTCTCTTTGTGTGTGTGTGCGCGCGCGCGCGAGAAACGCCTAGATCGCGAGCACCATTGAATTCAAGAATGAAGGGCAGAAAACTGACGATTTTTTGGCCTGCTCGAGTGAGCGGGCGTGGCCAAAGTGGAAGAGATCGTAGATGCCGTCGGCATAGACGCGGACGGGCCTGTCTGGGAAGGGATTCTCCTCGCCGTCGGAAGGGTGCGGGGACGGGTGAGGGAGGTAGCGAGCCGGCTGGGGAGGAGGCGACGCCGACGCATACCCATCCTCATCGTCGTCGTCGTCGTCGTCGTCGTCGTCATCGTCCTCATCATCATCGTCAAAGAACACATCCTCCTCTTCCTCTTCATCGTGCTCTTGATCGTCTTCAGTGTCGACTGCCTGCTGCTGCGCGGCCTGCAACTCCTGCTGCTGCTGGCGACGACGGGTAGGGAGAGAGGGGGCATTCGCGCGTCTGCGTGGCTTGCGAGCCATGGTGTCCAGATCGGCGTCGCTAATTTCACCTATGGTGAGAGAGAGGGAGAAATCGCGCGCTGTGGTGCTAGAGAGGGAGAGAAATGGAGACAGAGAGAGAGAGAGAGTGTGTGTGTGTGTCAGTTCGCTGTGCCCGACAGAGAGAGGAGAGAGAAATAGAGACAGCGGGCCTTCTAGGCCCACCCATAATTCTGTTAGGTGCCAAAATGTGCATACCGCCAGCGCCATGTGAACATCCCTTACACCGACGCACCAAGAAATTCACTTAAAAATCTCCCTATGTAGATTCTCGCCTTTATTTTTTGCAAAACGTCGGTTTTAAGCTATTTTTACTCAATATCCTTGGGATCTTATAGATACGCTCGAAAAAAAAAACAAACAAACAAATTAACATGAAAAAATACATTATGTATATTCTACATCTACTTAATAATAACAATTAAAATCATTTTAAATTATTATATATCTGAAAAAAGATCGCCCCAAAAAAGCTTGTTGGCACAAATAAACAAGGAGTACGTCCTATGGATCTTCTCAAAGGACTCCCTATATTGAGAGAGAGAGAGAGAGAGAAGCGGCCTAGCCTAGAGAGAATAGGATACCAATAAATCTTTCTACTTATTGTGCCTCGAAAACTTCCCTAGCCACTTATTGTGCCTCGAAAACTTCCCTAGCCAACAACCTTAAGTGAACACAAAGGCCTTTACATGGCACTCTAAAAAGAAAGTTTTTTATTTTTGAAGTCCAAAGCCTCATACATAGTGTTAATTTGAAGACCAAGGTAGGGTTGAAAAATTTTAAGCCTACTCGATCCTTCATTATTGCTGCCAGGCTTTGATAAAGCCAACAAATCTTCCTATGTTGCCATGTCTGACAAGTGGGAATGCTTACTTCTCCCCCCAACACTGGCACAGGATGACTACGTGCTCTTTACTCCTCCTCCCTTCATTATTGCGCAAGGATAGGGCTCTAATATGTGTCCCAAATTTGTTTCTCAAGGTGCTTTAATTTAATGCCATAAAATCGCTTACAATTCATTAATTGTAACCGATTTTAGTGCCATAAAATCACTTACAATTCATTAAATCTAATGAAATCTTCCTTTTATTTTAAAAAAAACTACTTGTCTCCCCCTTAAGCTTGCCATGGCAGGGCTTGTGGGAGGCGAGATCTATAAGGATTGCATAGTTCCTTCACAAAGCTAGAAGCCCTCACCCTCCGATATCCAACTCATCTACTCGCCATCTCTAAATCTAAGATATAGTTCAACGCCGTAGACTAGCACCATCTCGAGTGGTGGATATTGCCTCCATTCCGTGTATACCAAATAGAGGAGGATGACACATAATCACTTGCCCCACCTTTCATTGCACACAATCACTTGCCACACCTTTCATACGCATGGTTTTTTCCTTTTCCCACTTTTTTTGTTTCCATGTTTATGATTTCCAATTTAAATGTGAACATATGTGACACTTTTGGGTCCACATTGTGTCTTTAGAAGACATTAATAAAATCTTTCTTCTTATTCTCTCTCTCTCTCTCTCTCTCTCTCTCTCTCTCTCTCTCTCTCTCTCTCTCTCTCTCTCTCTCGGGATTTGGACCACTCTCTAGGATCATAAATTTTCCAGACCAGACATGCCTTGGGATCTTTCTTCTGGAGCTCCGTAGACACAAGGAATCCTTACTACGGCCCAAATTAGTTACACCTACCTGAGCAGCACAGAGAGCTCTCACTGACTTCTTCTAAACGAGAGGCCCGAGAGGAGCAGATCCACCCATTCCCCCGGCTGAGAGGAGTGACATTAGACAGAGCCACCAAGCTACGCAAAGCCTGCTGCCCTGACATAGTGGCTACCGCCCATGCTCACCTCAAGAAGATCAGAGGCATCATTTCCCACCACTACAGGATTTTCTCCCGTCAGCTCAGCCTTACTACATTGGGTACCATGTTGCAGTGCCCTATGTGAGATATTTTTGGCCGATGCGAGAACTTGAGGCTCTTTGTTTTTTTCTGGATATTTTCTTTTAGTTTTACTGTCAGTACCATGATGATGTATTCCATGGACATGATGTAACATTTTGGTCTTATAGGTCATTTTGGCCTTTTGAAGACGTTAATACAACTCTCTCTCTCTCTCTCTCTCTCTCTCTCTCTCTCTCTCTCTCTCTCTCCCCTAATGGGTGTCAACCTTAACCCTAAAGGTGCAGTTAATGTTTCTTTTTTAAGAGGACATCTCCCAAAATTTGTAGCCAAATGTTCTCCCCCCATTTTTAATAGAATACCTCCCAAAATTTGTAAACAAAGGTTGCGACCTCCCCCCTTTTCAAGCACATTCCTCAATATTCTTTATGGCTTTTTTAAAAGAGAATAAAGACATATTTGCTTTTAAAAGTCATATTTTTTGTTATAATCCACCTCACTTACCCCCTATTGATCACTTTTTAGGCCAAAACTTTATTGAGGTTTTGGAAGTGAAAGGTTAAGACAAAGCTTTTAGGGTGGAAGAGAGAAGGGCGAAGAGGATTGAATGTTGGAGTGTATCCTTGTACACAAACTTGTACAAAATTTTACTTATAAAAAAGCTCAAAGATTACCTTGATGTGGAATGTGTTGTTACACCCTTGTTATAAGTTTGATACCAATGTTAATCAAAACTTGAAGCCCAAAATTTATTATACTTAGCTCAATTTCCTTATATCATGTTAACAACAGAAAATAGCTTTTCAAAAAATCCAAAGCAAGATTTTCACAATAAAGTATAAAATATTTACTCTAAACTTTTAGAGTTTGTTTTCATTCTCTCTCTTCCCACATATTACTTGAGTAGGTATTCTTTCAACCTAAGGTTTTAAACCTCGTTCACGTGCTCTTATACTTGAGCTTGCACACTTCAATAGTGAGAGCATCAATAAACATGGTAAAAAAAAAGATGGTGATCGATACTCCCATGTCTTGAGATCCATGAATAGGCGAAGGCAAATCTTTGATGAAAGGAGGAGTGTCCATGTCAACAGAAGTAAGGATGAATCATCCCTCTTTGAGAGCAGCTAAGTTGCACACTTATGTGAAGGGTTGGCTTGTGATTGTGGTTGAGGAAACTCTCGCTATAAAATAACTATTGAGATTCACCTGTAGTGCCATTTCAGCTTAAGATCAACTTCAACTTTATACACGGAGAGAGAGAGAGAGAGAGAGAGAGAGAGAGAGAGAGCCCTTGTTGTTGATATCTACTATGCGTCTCCTTTGAACTTGTAAATCCCCTATAGTGCACTTGCAATAAATTTAGCTCTAGATTTGAGCTGTCGGTGAGCATAACACATTTTTTTTGAAGTGGGTTTCGCTAACCTTTACATCCTCATAGTGGGTTCTCCTATTTTGCGTACAAAAGGCCCTCTCATAGGTGCTCATTCTCATAAAGTGGGCTCTTGTTTTTTGGTAACCTCTAGGCTATCTGCTTGTACTATGGGGATGCTTTTAAGCTTTACATCCCCATAGTGGGTTCTCTCGTTTTTCCTATAGAAGTCCCTCTCACGGGTGCATTATTCTCCTGAAATGGGTTCTTGTTTTCTAGTAGCCTCTAAGGCTTTGCTCATGCTCGAGGGATGCTTCTAAGCTTTACATCCCCAAACTCAATTATGTTGAATACTTTTCTTTTTCTTGAGTCATGACTCTCAATTCTCTTTGTTTGAGAAGAAAATCTATACGTTGGGCCCTTGATTTTTTTTGCAACATGGTACAATGGTATCTCGGGCCACCCAATCAACCATAGGGTGGACTTTGTAACAATTTTACATATGGAAAGATTGAGAATCTACTAGTGTTATTGTGTATACACCATGGGTTGAAAATTTAAATATGTTATGCGAGCTTTGAATTTTGTGCAAGGCTCTTTTGCTACTTGTTATCTTGCAATCAACATGGAATTATAGTTATTAACACGACAAGATTTTGTTGCACACCACTCTTTAAAGAAAAGCTAAAAGACACAAATTATCATCTTTGAGGTATCATCATAGAAAGTGATAAGGGAGAGGAAGCCACACCATGCCACATTGTATGGAAACTTAGCTCTCCATCCCAATAAAAGACCCCCATCTACAAACTCTAAACCGATTGGACACATCATTAATAAACACATAAACATCACTGTGTATGCGAGATACTATGTGACAATGACATCAATAAAAGGGTGATGTCATTTTACCTCCTCCCCATCAGGATACACATAACCAAAGTGAGACATCAACAAAATAGTGATGTCATTTTACCTCCTCCCCATCAGGATACACATAACCAAAGTGAGACATCAACAAAATAGTGATGTCATTTTACCTCCTCCCCATCATAGGATACACATAACCAAAGTTTAGAAGCATCGTATATGATCGATGGAGTGTAAACTCAGCCTTACTCATAGGTGCAAAGATGTAGTCAAAATGATGAGAAAGATAGACAGTGACATACCACCCCTCGTTCGTGGTGAAGTCATGGGTAAACTGTGACATCGCTTTAGATAGTGGGGGAAAATTATTCTACTATAGACATGATGTGTTACTATCTCTGAGCACCACTACCAAAAGCACCTGGGAAAATTTGCATAAACCAATTTGGCCATGGTAGGACACGGCTTGCCCTTATGAGAGAGGTCTTGGGCATTTACCATTTATAAAAAACCATCAATAACCGTACAAAGAACTCAAGACACCATACATCAAAGTTGATAACACACTTACTTCTTTGGTGCATCGGCCAACTGTATAATATCCTCCGTTAATTACATTCATGTAGGTGCTCCCCTTTACACCTATGATAGCAAATAAGGCAATTTCATCATATTGCACATCTAGATCTCAGCAGAATATGTAATCTCATGTAAATACATTAGAAAGGATTACAAATAAGGCAATTTCATCATATTGCACATCTATATCTTAGCAGAATATGTAATCTCATGTAAATACATTAGATATTGCACATCTATATCTCAGCAGAATATGTAATCTCATGTAAATACATTAGAAAGGATTACCAGTATTTCATTGACTAATGACAATTCCCTTATCAACTTGATAGTCGAGCCGTTGTTTGCTTCTTATTTCTCTGGACCTTGATGATTGGCCTTTTTCCATTGGTGGTGCTTGACCCTATAGATCACATATAGTAAAGTCTCATTCTCCTCATTTTGATTCTCAGATCCATCACCATTGTTAAAAGCATCTTCTTCAAATAGATTCTTGTTCGTCATTAAGTTTGTAGACCCAAAAGGCCATGATGTTAGTTATTTGTATGTAGACACATTTAAATATACAAAGCTAAGTACACATACCCTCATACCGTCCTTGCTCAATGGGATACCGCTTGCCCAATGGGTAGTCTAACCGCTTGCCTAATGGGTAGTCTAACCACCAAGGACACACATTGATCTCCCAAATAGTAATGTCTTTTTCAGTTCAATGGGATGCCACTTGCCTAGCACACATTGATCTCCCAAATGGTAATGTCTTTTTCAGTCCACCTTGATGGGTACATACTCCCCTCTTCGTCCATGTCTCTCCACTCCACCAACTCATTTGGCATCCTCCGCGGCACCACGTCGGCTATCAATGTACCATCTGTCAAGCTAAGAATGTAGTAAATACAAGATTAACAAGATAAGCTTACACAAAAGAATGTAGTGGATGAATGTATCACCTGTATATGAGACGCTTAGAAGGCTCTTGCATTTCAGATTGTTTATCAGCTTTCAATGTTGGCTTGATATCCTTCGAAAGATCAGGAAAGGCATTGAGGAGATGTCGCTACCTTTGCTATGTAGCAAATACCTCAAACTCAAATGGGAGATCCAAACCATCACTTCATAGGTGCACAATGATGGGATCCCCCATTTATGCATGTGTTGCCAATAGATCTCCTTCTTCACACATAGAGCTAAAATTCGGAAGCATCTCCAAACTTTTTTGTAGCAATCGTGTGTCCTTGGAATTTGTTGACATCATTTGGTGTAGAATATCTTTCTTTCTAAACACATTACAAGAAAATTATCACATTACTAGCATTTAAATATATCAAGTCAAGGGAATTAGATCTCACAATTGTGAACTTATTACCTGTTAGGATTAAGTTGAGAGGATGCCAGGATTTGAGCCTTGCTTTCTGCCATAGCTCCCTTTTGATTCCAATTATATCGAAAGATCGGCTGGAAGAAACCATCCTCATTGGCGAGATTGGCAATAGACACCATTTTATGTGCATGATCTGAAAAATTCCCCTCCACACTCTTGATAGCTTTCGTATAGCTAATCATGAACTCCTCTTGGCTCATATTCGAGCGATCAAGGTTAGTAGTAGCTTTCTTGACTGCACGAGGGAACTCTTGCATAACAACTCCAGGGTCATATATGCACATGCACATGTATCGTTATGGGCCTAGGCACATGGACCTTGGGTCACTTGAGCATAGATTTGGGGCATGGGAATATTGATTAGCGAGTGTGAAATGGTCAAGCATTATATAAGTGACCTTGGTCTAGGCTATTATACCCTTTTATCACCTTTTATCGTCATTTTGATATAATAGACATCTTATCTTCTTGGAGCTTATGCCCAAGCTTTTATGGCTGATTCATGGCAGTCATTCCATGTTTAGGTGCTACTCCCTAGGATGAGTGGGACATGTGTGACCCCTAGGTCCCTTGCACCTTCGTCACACGATCTACCATGACTAAGTTGGAATCATATCTTGTATTAATTGAAGGCAATGCAACAATGAAATCCATGCTTATGCACTCTCATTTAATTTGTGAAATATTTGAAGGATGTGGTATTTTTTTTATTTTATAACTTTTGAATTTGGGAAGTGCTAATCTCATCAAATGCATATCTCTACTTTTGTAAGGGACTAAACACTAGCTTTGGGTAACCCCATTTCAAAGAACTTCCCATTCCCATAAGGAAATCATGTTAAATCCACTCATAGTAGATAAATTTAATGGTGAAGGTGTCCATACATGGCAAGCAAAACTCAAGTTTGTTCTCATGAAAGAGAGCTAGGCTTTCGGGGATAGAAAGTAAAAGAAAAAAGATTATAAGGGTAAGATAAAAGATTTTGGATAGGAAGCGATGAGAGAGCTCTAGCCATCATTGCATTAGGGCTAGGTGATAGTTTCATCCATCATATTGCATCAGAAGATAACTTTAAAGGAGCATGGAATGAACTAGAGAGAAGCTATTTGGGGCCAATTTAAAAAAAACTCCAAAATAAGTCTACAAATTTAAATTTTGGGTTGGACTATTGGAAAAGAATTTGCTCAATGCTTCACTCTCGTGATGTTTCTAACAAGATGATGGATGTGCTCTATTTTGTAAGGCCCCCTTTATAAGGAGTAGTCGTTGTGTGTGTGTGGTGAGCACTAAGCCCGACAGCACAAGCAGTTCCCAGCTTAGCCATTGGATGGTGGCCAAGTGTGGCTTCATGGTTAGGAGATAGCTTATGTAGACTTGGCACTCTACTAAGTAAGATGCATTCTTATGTGGGCTATATGATCGCAAATTGAGGACACAGTGTTCTTGGGTTGCGAGGCTTGTTTGAGGGTCTAGACAATCTTAGATGGCTGTGGGAGATATTGTAGTTTAATATGGTCCCGGTCGGATGATGTGGTTGGTTGGTCATTTTAGTCCAAGTCATGGGTTAGTTGACGTAGCTTGCTACTACTACTAACCTACGTCCTTGCCGACCCTAGCAGGTATTATACATAGACTAGTTCAGTAGAGCTCATTGTGTTTAGGCACTCTTGTAAGCAAGACATCCTTCTTCTAGTGTTTGTTTAGATCACCATTAAAGCTCCTCATTTAGAGCACACGGGTGGGAGGACGCCATCAATTTGTGATCAATTTTTTGCACCACGGGTGGGAGGACGCCATCAATTTGTGATCAATTTTTTGCAACAAGCAGTAATATTATTTACTCTCCATTTCTATTGTGTGTGTTGATCTAACTTCCACTATCATATATTCTTACATGGTATCAGAGCATAGGCTCTAGGCAAAGCTTTCTTTTAGCAGATTGCTATTTGAAGGTGGATTTGGAGAGATGGCCTAACCTTTAAATAATGTAGTTACTCGTGCCCACCCTCCACCTTTTGGTGATGGGAGAAGTTAGATGGGACAAATTACACTCTTTTAAAGTTAAAGATTAGGTCTATTCTTGATTCATATGAGTTGTGGAAAATTGCAAACAATAGGGGTTGATGCAAAGCTGCATCTACGTTGGACCAATAGATTCGCTACTACAAACTATACCACCAGATCCTATTCTCACTTTGGCATGGAGGTAAAGGAATGTAGATACATTTTGGCCATCATCACCAACACTGCTTCAATGATGATCCTAATTCAGTCGGACAACTTCTTAGTATCACCATTGCCAAAAATAAAAGAAATGGTACTTGAATCTATGGCAAGGTTAGGAATTTGGCACCATTCTCGACTGCTACCAGGATAGACTCCTCCACAAGCTTAAAGGAGGCATACGAGCCCTTTTGATGACTGGTATTGGGATGCTCCATAGTCAACGATCCATGAACATTGGATACAGAGGAATTTTCTGATTTTATCTTCTATTATACCACAAACAACTCCAATTCTACTTTAGCATTATTCCTTGACTGCTTCTTCCAAGGCTTCAAAATACTATTCTTCTCATCTACTTCCTTTAATCTACATACCTTGACCATATGACCAAGCTTATCATAGTATTGGAAAGGGGGGCCATGGAGTTAGAATTCAACTCAATTTTAAGAAACCACACTGGGATCTTGTGGATCTCCTTGCAAAATGGAAGGTTATTGGCGCTAAGTGAGTTTGGAAGGCCAAGCATAAGTTTGATGATACTTTGGATAAGTATAAGAGGCAAGGCTTGTTGGTGAAGGGTTTTGCACAGATCAAAGGGTTTGACTTTTAGGAGACATTTATTTGTCCCCACAGCTAGATTGAACACTATTTGTGTATTTCTTGCCTTGGCCACTCATAAGAAGTGACCAATATTGTAAATGGATGTCAAGTTAACATTTTTTAATGGCCATCTCAAGGAGGAGGCTTATGTGGTGTAGCCACCTGGGTTTGAGATACCCAGTTTAGAAAACAAAGTGTATAGACTTTCGAAGGCTGTATGATCTAAAATAGGCCCCTCATGCATGCTACTAGGGTGCTTTCTTTGTAAGTATTGGTCTTTTTAAGATGTAAATTTATATATTTTCTCTAAGTAGGGCAGGTGCATGATCATTGTCCTATATGTAAATGACCTCATTATGATGGGGATTCGGCAGACACATGAGATAACGAGTTCAGAGTTTGATATTCAATAGACCTTGGGCTTATGAATTTCTATTTGGAGATGGAGGTCTAGTAAGAGTCAGATGGAGGTCTAGTAAGAATCAGATGGAATCTTCATTTCTCAGTAAAAATATATAGGAGAAATTTTGAAGGCATTTGGCAAGTCAATGGTTACACCCATGGAGGTTAATATGAAGCTTTCTATCAAAGATGCTTCTCCATTGGTGGGTATGTTCCTACGCAATACATGGCTTGACACCAGTTTTGCAGCAGTCGGTGTCCTTAGTAGGTTCTTAAATTAAACCCGAGAAAACCACTAGAAGGTAGGGATTATACAAGTGTTGAAATCATTAAAGGAACCATTAGATATGGCATCACTTATTACAAATCGAGCAATTCCTTGACGACTGGACTTTGTGACTCAAATTGGGTAGGAGATTATGATAGCGAGAAATCTATTTATAGATACTATTCTCTTATCGGGTTTGGAATTACATCATGGATCAGTATGAGAAGCAGCCCTATATTGGCACTCTTCTATAAGGCTGAGTACAAGTGCTGAGCATGAAGTAGTTTGGTTGAGGAAGTAGTTTGGCTGAGGAAGATCTTAAGAGAAATGGGTGTTGCTTAAAAGGGAGCAACAATGTTGTTGTGTGATAATCAGACTTGCATGGCTATTGCCAAGAACCTGATGTTTGATGCTCGCACTAAAAGCAAATTGAGATACAATATCATTATGTGCGTGAACTAATTATGGATAGAGAGGTGGAGTTTGTCTACTGCTTGTGGTGATGACACAGAATTGTGCAGACATTTTCACAAAGGATACGGAGAGAGATTTATTGGAGTACCATCTCCATGGACTCAGCATTGGATCGAAGAGGTAATTCACCTCTACAGGTGGACATTGAGGGGGGGATGTTGGAAAAGCACTTGCTCAATGCTCCTCATTATGTTTATGTAGGTGTTCTATTTTGTAAGGCCCCCCTTTATGAGGAGTGTGTTGAGATGTCAAGCTCAACACAAGCTAACACTTATTGTATGCCTGGGTGACCATTTCCACCACTTACATCACTGACGTGTTTGGTAGGATGCTGACATGATACATCTTCGCCAGTGATTCTACAACTAGACTACACCACCTACTAGTCCACCACTGAGTTATGGCATACCTATCTTGCTAGCTCGCTCACTTAATGTGTTCACATTATGGACCGCATGTACATAGTAATTTCGTACTTATGTTATATTTCCATTATCTTTTGGTAGAGCCCTTTTGTTGAGAAGAAGAAGAACAATTTTCAGCCTCTCATCTTGTGTGTGCTCTTCTAGCATTTGTGTGAGTGTGTGTGTGTGTGTGTGTGTGTGTGTGTGTGCTTGCAATATCTCAAGCTCTCTTCTTCCCTGCATCTTTTTAGAGTGGTCATTGGTGATGAGCACTGGGCACCTGTTGTGACAACTCCTAGTTTAGACATTGGATGGTGGCCAAAAGTGTGGCTAGATGGTTAGGAGATGGCTTATGTAGACTTAGCACTCTACCACGTAGGATGTATGCTTGTGCGGGCTATGTGACTGCATTAGTGTTGAGTGCTACAGATAACAAACCGAGGACACATTGTTCTCGGGTTAGGGGCTTGTTTGAGGGTTCAAACGGTCTTAGATGGTCATAGGAGTTGTTATAGTCTAATATGGTCCTAGTCAGATGATGTGGTCGGTTGGTCATTTTAGACCAAGCGTCGGTTGGCCGACTTGGTTGACCTATGCCCCTATCAACCTTGGGTACTATATATAGACTAGTTTGGTAGCCTTAGTTCATCATCAAGTTCATTATGTTCAAGCACTCTTGTAAGCTAGACATCCTCTGTCTCCCTAGAGTCTATCTAGATCACCATCAAAGATCCTTACCTAGAGCACACATGGGTGGGGGAAGATGCCATTAGAGTCTATCTAGATTGTTATCAAAGCTCCTTACCCAGAGGGTGGGGGCAGAAGCCATCAGTTTGTAAATAAGTTTTTGCAAGTAGTGATATTGTTTACTCTCTCCGATTGTAGACAATCCTGAGTTCCAACAATCCGTTTGAACAATCAACAGACGATTAGATTTGAGCTCTCTGATCGTAAATAATTTAGCTTTACAATGATCTGATTCAGGCTCCCTAATTGTAAACAACCTAACATTCCAATGATCTGATGATTCCAACATCAGACGATTTGACACAGGCTCTCAGATCACAAACAATCTAGCATTTTAATGATTCGATGATCTGATTCAGGCTCCCTAATTGTAAACAACCCAACATTCCAATGATCTGATGCATCAGACGATTTGACACAGGCTCTCAGATCACAAACAATCTAGCATTTTAATGATTTAATGATCCAACAATCCGACGATCCTAGTATACGATCCGAATTAGGCTCTGAGATCATTGTCGTAGATGATCTAGCATTCCAATGATCCAATGATCTGGCATGCAACAATTCACGTCCATATAACAATTTGATGATCTAACATCCACCAACTTTCTACAATCTAGCGTTCCAATGATCCGACGATCTAGCAAACGATATGCATCCATCAACGATCCCGATGTTTAGGCTTTGAGATCGCAAGCAATCTTAAATCAATGATGCGATGATCTAGTGTTCTGATTCTGTTCAGGTTCTCAGGTCATAGACCCTTGTCACTCTCATTAACTTGCAACAACTAAGAGGAAGGAGAGCTTCTTTTTCAACATTGACTTATTCTTCACATGTGATTGATAAAAGTTTTGACATGCGTTTATGTACTTCATTACAAGAGAACCACATCTCTACTCCCTTGTATTACATATTTTTTTCGTCATTCGAATCTTGTATGATGCAAGAGTAGGCTTGAAAACCGGAGAAGAGGTGCCAAGTCAGAGAGTTTAATTGAATCTTCCTTGCCATGAGTGCATGGTAAAGTGGTAGGGAAGAGGATTAGGTACCCTAGCGAGACGAGGCATTGAAAGAGATGCATGGCATGGACATTACCACTTGAAGTCATTGGTTACATGATACTTGCCTTGCCAATCATTATGGACAAGGAATGCTGATAATGTCAATTGCAATGCAAAAGACATGGTTGGAACATGACGCAAGGTTGTGTATGATGCCTTGGGATCCAATGTTGATGCTCACATGTGAGGTGATTATGGATGAGAAGGACTATCGATCTATGCATTTTGGTGGGTTTATGTGAAAATTTTGGTCAAAATTGGTAATTTATGGTAATTTTTAAAGAAATTACTAAACCTTAATTCAATAAAAAAACCCTAAGGGTTGTTTTAAAAATGCTTATGTATTTTAATAACACTATCTTGGGGCTTTCTAACAAGCCATAGCACACTCGATTTGGAGTTCATTGTTGTAACTTGAAAAGTGTTAAATTTGCAGCAATGTGATGAGCTATGGTGGATCAAATGCTAGAATCAACATCATTAACAAAGAGATTAGATGATAATTAAGACATGATTAGTGAGCAATTAACTGATAGCTTAATGTAGGCATGGATAATAAAAAACCAGCAAATTCTCATTAGGCCAATGCCTCAATTTATAGGGTTTACATCTAAGCATCCAATCCCACGATTTCTCCTTGATTCACTCCACCTCTTTTGCTTGATTCTCTCCACCTCTCCCAGAATATCTCCACACCTCCTAAATCTACTCATGCTACCCTTTATTCTCTCCCAATAGATGCTTCTCACCTTTTCACAGGTTTTCTCACATTTACAGATTCTGTTTTACAGCCTCTAGCCAAGGGCTTGTTCCTGCACACACCCTATTCACTTGTATATTTCAACACCTCCCCTCAAGTGAATAATCCTAGCACACTTGGACCCTATACCAAGTTTCCCTCTTACTTGGTAGCCCGCGACCAGTGCCTCAAGTCCCTAAACTCATAGTCCTTGACACACTCTCTCTCTATGTGTCCAAGGCTACTACAAGTGCCCGTGACCTTGACTAAAGTGCTCACACATACATCTACCACATGGCCTACATCATCGGTGGCTCATAGGTGGTTTTACTTTGCTGGGGCAGGTTACATTGGGTTGTGGGGTTTCACTCTCTCTCTCTCTCTCTCTCTCTCTCTCTCTCTCAGAAAAGATGATCTGACTCCACTTCCTTAGGAGCCTCCATGAAGTTTGCTGATGTCGTTCCTTCTCCACTGGGTTTGCTGTAGCAGTCTCTTGCCATGTGTCTTGGCTTTCCACAGTTGTGGTAAGTGAAGGTCCTTCCTCCTACTCTGCCTCTTCCTCGTCCTCGTCCTCGTCCTCGAGAGAGAATCCTCCTCGGGTGAAGAATGCTTTTTCTCTTCTTACTGTTAAGTCGAGCCATTTCTTCTCTTTGCCTCTGGTCTCTTGCTCTAGTAGAGCTCCTTCTATCTCGTGTAGCTTCAATTCAGGTACATTCTTTAGTGTTGCTACAATGTTTTCATATTCACCTTTGTCCACACTCTTCATCAGAAGCACTGCTAGTGCCTCATCATCTTCTACCTTTTTGCCAATAGCTGTTATTGGTTAATGCTTTTATATCTGTTCAAGTGTGTGATTAAAGGTTCACTTTCCTTCATATCCAATTTGTAAAATTACATTAACAGATTTATCTTTAAGTTTTTAGCTTGTGTGCCAAATAATTTATTTTCATCCCATGCATCTTTTTCCCACTGTATCCCTCTGATGTGATGAATGATTTCATCATTTAAACTGAGTGCGATAAGTGTCCCAATGCTTTTTCATTCCTGATCTTCCATTCATTTTCTCCTCTCACCTTTGGGCATTCATCTCTTCCCTCAACTAGCCCCCACAGATTTTTCCTCATGAGCAGATACATGTTTTTTGTCTACCATGTGTAAAACTGCTCCCCATTACATTTGGCTATCTCTTGTGCTGTACTCATGATGATGTGAAGGGGGTCTTATCTCTTGATCCAATTTCAAGATTCAAGTACAGTGTCTACCCTTTTATAACTCAATCTGGTGTTTGGGTGATGATTACAACAGATTCATCAGCATAATTTTACCAAAAATTACATTAAACCAAAGGTAACAAATATGTATGGAATCGTTGGAGTATCAAACCATCTCCAAATTGTAATATGAAGTTATAGGGATCTGTATAAGATACCTAGTGGTTAATTTAAATCCTCAATTGCACCAAAATACAATGATTAGCATTGATTAATCACTGATTAGCAAATTAATCCTCTATTTTGTGTGCAAAAAACAGAGTATGTGGGAGTCCAGATCTGAGGCCTTAGAGTTCAAATGAGCTCAAATCCTTTCAAGGCCATCAATAGCAATTAGTCTAGTAGAGGATTAAGCCAAGAAACACAAGATTTGACCAAACATTGAATGCTTAATCTCTGTTTTACCAAAGTCACCTGTAGATTTGATGAAGAGCTTAGATCTCACTGCTGTAGACTTGATCAAATCAAAATCTGTCTTCACCAGCTTGTAGAGCACCCTTGAAAACCCCTAGGGCCAAGAGAAATTAGAGCAATTTGATTTGGAGCAGTAGAAATATCAAATTTTCTTCAAAAAAAAAGTGCCTACAGAATCGCGAATTTCGTGAGCTATAGAGGGTGGTTTGCTGCGCCGATTTGCTTGGTTGGACTTGCCCTAATGTTGCTCCTGGAGGGAGATTAAGCCCCTCCACTGGCTCGGGGTGTAGAGGGCTACTTGAAAACAACTAAAAAAGTGATTATTTCTTAATCATCTACTAATCCTAATTAGTTAGATAATGGGCTCATAAATTTGATGGATTCTAGGCTAGAGCTCTGATACCATGTTAAATTTGCAGCAATGTGATGAGCTATGGATAATGTAGGCATGGATAATCAAAAACCAACAAATTCTCATTAGGTCGATGCCTCAATTTATAGGGTTTACATCCAAGCATCCAATCACACTGATTTCTCCTTGATTCACTCCACCTCTTTTGCTTGATTCTCTCCACCTCTCCCAGAATATCTCCACACCTCCTAAATCTCCTCATGTTACCCTTTATTCTCTCCTAGTAGATGCTTCTCACCTTTTCACAGGTTCTCTCACATTTACAGATTCTCTCTAGCCAAGGGCTTGTTCCTATTCACTTGTATATTTCAACAAAAAGTGGGCCTAGTAATGAACATCTTGTTATTTTTGGAAAATGATTACATAATTTGAAGGTACATCCTATGAGCTTCCTATTTAGCCAAAGAGAACTTCATTTGGATGGTCAACCACCACTAGTTGACTTTCTAAAGAAGTTAAAATAGAGTTGGTTACCGTTAAGATTGAAGTAAAATGGCATACACTTTGGGAAAATAGAGATAATATGCTTTCCACCATGAAGCTAAATAAATCCTAAATTCGATAGTATTTTAGTGTTCAACCAATAGGAATAAGTTTTCAGCCATGCCAAGGGGAAGACCAAAGAGGTTTTTGAAAGTGTTACAAGACGCCAATGTGGAACTTAACAATATGAATGTAATTGATAAAGAGAATGTTGCTTAAGTGCATTTGGGCGATGTTAGTCATAGTACTATGGAACAAGTGCATGACATGAATGAGAATGTGGATACGCATGTGGGGATGAGTAGTACAAACCTCCAATGAGCATGCAAATCAATTAATGGTAATGATGATGAGTTCTATGATGGAAGGCATGATGGATAATTTTAATAAGAAACAAGAGAAGTTAATTAAAGGAATGATGAGCAAAAATGTCTTCCCTTAGAAATGAGATTAAGAGTGAAGTTATGCATCATGGTGGCAAATCATGGTGGCAAATCATCTCTTGGTGCAACTCATGGTGTAAATCTAATGCATGGGGAGTGGGTTCTTCTTCTAGGGTGTATGAAGAAACAACATCACTATCACGGTAGCTTGTGGGCATTTCGATTGGCAATGTAAATGAGGATGGCCATGCCAAATAAGGAGAATCATCCACCACCATCATGAACTATGGGAGGAAATTATTACCAACAAACACCTTCTTCATTATAGAATCAAGGAAAAGGAAAACATGTAATTATGATTTCACATGCTTTGATTTCACTTGGAATGATAAGGATGCTCTTGGAAAAGAGGGATGTATTCAAAGGGGTCAAAGACAGAGTAGTTCTTACCAAGTTCAAAGGAGAGAGAAGTTAAAATGAGAGGTTTGAAGAATGGATCAACAAATTGGACATGTATTTTCAACTCAATCCAAGGAGTGAAAGGGCCAAAGTTTGTTTTGCCACTCTTCACCTTTGAAGGATATGCTCACACTTGGTTGAGACACATTTCTTCTCATGATTATGAGGTTACTATTTGGATAGCTTTTAAATAAGATATGAGGGAGACACATTTCTTCTCATGATTATGAGGTTACTAACTTGGACAAATTTTAAAGAAGATATGAGGGAGATTTTTACATTAGAATTGCACAACAATAAGGTCAATGGTGCTTGAAATGACTTGGAACAAAGGGAAACTAGTGTTAAGGAGTACTCACACTATTTTCTCAAGCTTGCTTTACATGTAGAAGGGGTAGTGAAAAGTACCATGATCAAGTATATTAAGGGCTTAAAGCCTAGCATTGATGCCAATGTGAATGCGTAAAGACCTCTTTCGCTTAAGGAATCTATGATGTTGGCCAAGATTTATGAGGAGCTCGATTGGAAATACAAAGGTACTCAAAAGAGTAATTCTTTTCCTACGTCATATGTGAAGACTCTATATGGTTCAACAATGGGACCTATATTTTGAGATACGTTACGGTCTATGGAGGAAGAGATGTAAAACCAAATTTCAGATTTTGGTGATGGTGGGAAGTCTTCAAGTGGTTCGACCAAAAGCATTGTGATTAAGGAGGATTGCATTAATATGCTTAAGAGCAAAGGCTTTGGAAATACTTCTTCTAGGGGTCCAAATGGTGATGGTGGGTAAGCCTTCAAGTGGGTTGACCAAGACCAATGTGACTAAGGAGGATCACATTAATAAACTTAAGAGAAAAGGCTTATGTTTCAAATGTGGGGAGAAATGGAGAAAGGATCACTATAAAGCATGTAAGGCAAAGAAGTTATCTCTAAGCATGATTTTCATAGAACAAGATGATGAAGGACTCAACGATGATGTTGAAAGTTTTGTGGATTGCAATGAGCATGAGGATGATGATCATGAACATGTGCTTAGTGGGGAGATTTCTTTCGATCCTTGTGGTAAATTTATGATGGGGATTATGATGATGGATTACCCATTATCATGTTTGTTACGGATTCATTAAGGTGTAATGTGTTAGTATTGACTCAATGCCCACCTCTTAGCATGTATCTCACATCGAGTTTCTTTTTGATCCATGTGGTATATTTATGATGGGGATTATGATGATGCACTACCCATTATTTGTTACAGATTTATCAAGGCAATGTGTTAGTATTCACTTAATGCCCGCCTCTGAGCATGTTTTCACATCGATATTTGGTGCACATTTGTAAAGGCCCCCATTACGAGCAGAAGCCATTGGTGCACGTGTCTTTAGTGGGAACCTTCGTTTAGATGATGATGGGGTTGTTATTGTGAACATTTATGGTTAGGAGATGGTCAAGGGTTTGAGTGTTAGCTAGGGCCTGGGGCAGAGCCTTGGTTACTAGAGTCCCACCGGGCCAGGGGCCTCCCTGGTAGGGGTCTAGACACAGGAGCCCCCATAAAAGTTTATTATTAGTAGGTAGTTGGTTGGCCGCATTTTGAGGGCGATAATCATGTCTATGTTGTGTAACCGCCCATGTTGTATATGCACCTACCACACCACCTGTAACACAATATATGGACATAATTATGACAAGCTAAGGCAATGTGTTAGTATTCACTCAATGCCCACCTCTCAGCATGTATCTCACATTGATATTTGGTGCACATTTGTAAAGGCCACCATTATGAGGAGAAGTCATTGGTGCACGTGTCTTTGGTGGGAACCTTGGCTTAGATGCCGATGGGGTCGTTATTGTGACCATTGATGGTTAGGATATGGTCATGGGTTTGAGTGTTAGCTAGGGCTTGGGATAGAGCCTTGGCTACTGGGGTTGTAGCGCCAAGGGCCTCCCTGGTAGGGGTCTAGAGATGGGAGTCCCCGAATAGGTTTATTATTAGTAGTCGGTTGGTTAGCCGCGTTTTGAGGGCGATAATCATGTCTATGTTGCATAACTACCCATGTTGTATATGCACCTACCACACCACTTGTAACACTATATATGGACATAATTATCACAAGCTAAGGCTACACCCACATTGCTTCCATCTAAAGTCTGTCTAGATTGCCATCTAAGGTCTACTTGAGAGCGTATGTTTAGACAACACCATCACATTATGCCTATCTCAAATTTTCAAATTCTCACCAATCTCTATTGTACTTTGTTTTGCTATATCTATCTTTTTGTTGTGCTATATTCTTATACGGTATCAAAGATTAGGTGCTTTTAGCAGAAATAGTGTATAAAGTCTAGTCTTTCTTTGCATAGAATACTAGGAGTGATGGCATCTATCTCGTTTGACTATTGCTACTACACTAGTCCTATGCATTCGTCCACACCAACCTTCATAGAAGGCAAGCCTGATGGGACAAACTTCACTCTCTCAAAATTCAAAATCAATGCCATTCTATACTCTTATGAGCTTTTAGCAGAAATAGTGCATAAAGTCTAGCCTTTCTTTGTATAGAATACTAGGAGTGATGGCTTCTATCTCGTCTAACTACTACTGTACTGCTGCCTACTATATTAGTCATATGCATTTGTCCACACAAGCCTTCATAGAATGCAAGCTTGATGGGATAAACTATACTCTCTGAAAATTCAAAATCAATGCCATTATAGACTCTTACAAGCTTCTATTTTTTTTAAAAATGGAAACGGATATAGAACCAGTGGGAACTTGTAGGAAACACCACTAGGGCTGCAGCTCTACGGTGGTTGGAAGAGAAACATGGCTATGATGTTTGAGTAGGTGACAATGAGATAGAGAGAGAGAAAAGATTGAAAGGTAGAGAGAAAGTGAAAGAACACGACTCAAATGGATAGATTGATTGATGGATAATATGAAGTACAAGCTTTTCTCTATAGAGAGAAAGTGAAAGAACACGACTCAAATGGATAGATTGATTGATGGATAATAGATTGATTGATGGATAATATGAAGTACAAGCTTTTCTCTATATAGGCCTTTCCACATACCAAACCCTTTGACCCAGCCATAAGAGATGGTTCACACACACATTAACACACAACCATATAGATGAGTGTGTACACCCTTTTTATGGATGTTCATACACACACATATGGATACACAAATACATAATTGCACATATTCCAACACCCCCCTTAATTGTGAGTTGGGGCACAGATACATTATGCACATAGGCAATACCTCGATTCCAACACTCCCCCTCAAGGGATTGCCACACTCTAGTCAATGCTTAATCTTAGGCCCATAGCCTAGTTTCTCATGCTAGTAGGTGGTTCCCAAGGGTAGAAACAAACAAGGAATAGGTTGCACACTCATAACATAGACAAGACCTTGTTCATATAACAAACAAACACATATAAATCTTGAGAGAGTTTCTCCTCCTTGATCATAAATGATCCCACAAAATTAAAGCGATGGAAATATTATACCAATGTCGATGAAGATGTAACCGTCTTTTTACGGCGATGATTCCAAGCCATGAATACTTGGGGTTCACATATTGGTGATGATCTCGTTGATGAAGCATATGTCCACCACGTGAATGTGAATGCTTGAAGAAGATTAACCATGCAACCCCAACATATAGTAGTCGGAGCACTCATGTGAAAGGTTTTTTTTTTAACTTTTATTAAAACCTGATCCAAACTAAATTTGTATATATATTTTTAAGACCTTATCCTCTTTAACGTGGCAGGAAAGGTGGTGGAAGCTGTGGCGCAGATGCAAGTGTGCGTGATGGACCTGCACAGGCGGAGCAGCAACAGTCGCATGGGCAGAAGCCCCCCCGGGAAGTTGGTTGCAGGCGACGTTGTGAAGAAGAAGCCGGTAGACGCGTTTGAGGCTTGAGCTGCAAACACTGCTACGTTGAATTGGTGGGCTCCTCATGCTGGTCCACAAGAATAAGGTGAAGGCTGAGAGGTGGCGGCTTACAAGGTTCTCAACTTTAGCGCTGCCCAGAACACGGAGCCAGGTGCGGGAGATGTATCTGGTACAGATGATGGTGTGGACGACCAAGCTGAGCGAAGGAGAGGCTTGCAAGGTGTAGCGTGGGTTTTGGCTGAGAGATTATGCCAGTGTATGGATAGACGCGGCTCGAGCGAGTCGGTGACGGAGAAGGCTTCTCCACAGACGCCGTTTATCTTGCCCCCTTGGGCGGAGACCCGGAATAGGCGAGATTGGAGACTACAGTAGAACGGTGCTCAGCAGGCGCTGATTTTAGAGGCGTCGGCACAGCTTTAATGGCGGTTGTAGATATCAATACAATCATCAGCAGCAGGTTCAGACGGGTGGAGTGCCGCGTAGAGACTGCCAGTGTCGTCGCTATGAAAAACGTGATCTTTGTTGGAGCAAACTGAGCGTTGACTGATTGTTGTTGGGAAGCACGTGTTGTGGGCAGTCGGCTTGCTTGAGAAGCACGGGCAGTGATGCTGCGGGCCTTGTAGGCTCACACAGGGTTACACCAAGGTGGGTCTAGAGCTACGGGAAGAAGCTGGAGTCAGTGTCGTAGGAGGCGCAGATCGGCAGCTTGAGCCAACGAGGCAGCCTTGGTCAATGGGGCACTTATCGGAGATTATGCACCAGAATGGATTCACAGCCATACCAAGCTCTGATACCACTTGTAGGAAACAAAGCTAGGGCTAGCTGCAGCTACGGTGGCTGGAAGAGAAACATGACTATGAAGGTGACAGTGAGATAGAGAGAGAAAGAAAAGATTGAAAGGTAAGAGAGAAAGTGACAGAACACGACTCAAATGGATAGACTAAATAGATTGATTGATTGATAATATAAAGTACAAGCTTTTCTCTATATAGGCCTTTCCACATACCAAACCCTTTGACCCTTATTAAATGCACACTTATCCACCCATAATAGATGGTTCACATATACATAAACACGCAACCATATAAATGAGTGTGTACACCCTTTTTATGGATACACAAACACATAATTGCACATATTCCAACACCCCCCTCAATTGTGAGTTGGGGCACACATACATGCACATAGGCAATACCTTTATTCCAACAGAACCCCTGCTGACCCCAATAACATTGCAAACACACTTCCACTAGATGCTACATTTCTTTGGGTATAGAAGAGGTGCAATGTTGATGCAGTTCATTAGGAATTTTTTGGACCCAAAGGGGGCCTCTTGGATTAACTTTTGATTAGGAATGGAACAATAGGAAGAGGGCTGGGTGTACATTTTTGACTTCTTTGACCCTAGGGGGCCTAGGTTTTGGTTTGCTAATGGGGCCTAATTACTACTCTTGTTCCCCTACCTCTTGGGCCCAAACTTAGAGGTCCCCCACCTAGAATCGCGCAGATGAAAAACCCTAAAAATTAATTTTTTTTTTCCCAAAAGTGTGTTTTCCTTCTCAAACTTCCTCCCAACATACTCTAGATTTGGAAAGCTCCTTTTGAACCTCTTTCTTCCTCTTCTAAGCTCTCTATTGCTGCAGAAACTCCATACCTCTCAAATTCTCCCTCCTTGTCAAGCTCCCTCTCCCTCTTTCTTCCTTTTCTAGCTCTCCATTGCTGCAGAAACTCCATACCTCTCAAATTCTCCCTCCTTGTCAAGCTCCCTCTCCCTGTTTCTTCCTTTTCTAAGCTCTCCATTGCTGCAGAAACTCCATCCCTCTCAAGCTCTCCCTCCTTCTCAAGCTCCCTCCCTCTCAATCTCCCTCCCTCTCTCTCTCTCTTAAGCTCCCTCCCTCTCCATTGCTGCAGAAACTCTATCCCTCTTTAGTCTACTCTAGGTTCAGGAAGCCTATTCTCAAACTCTAACCCTCTTTTAAGCTTTCCATTGCTGCACTGATGAAAACCCTGAACTTTCTCTCCTCTCCACTCTTCTGTTGTAAAACAAGCTTTTCTTTTCCCTTCTTCTCTTTTCTTACCACCATGGCCTCTTCCAGTAATGTGAGAAGACCTAGGGAGAAGGTGGAAGAGCTTGTGCTGCATAACACAAGAGATGAGAATGGAGTTTGGGCTCCAACAAGATTTAGGGTTGGGGCTTGGGTCTACATGCAGGCAAGCTCTAAGGGACCACATCGAGTGCGTCAACTGGGAAATATGCTACATCATTGGAAGGGGCGGCTACAAGGCTTCAAGCATACTAAGAAGGAAGGACTGGTTGCCATAGTGCAACATGTGTATACCCTTGGAGACCTGTACATTCAAGGCCAACGACCAAGGTTTCCTTCAAATTGTCAGTGTAACATAAACATGGCTTTAACAACATGCTAATTAATATTAGATTTTTTGTTTCAAATTTTCTTATGATTCTCCATTTTCTTATGTCTCTGTGCAGATATTTTTTTCTCTAATTATGTTAAGAAACAACCACTCCAAAGCCTCACTGGAGTTTTCTATGTTATGCATGCATCCATTGGAGAGGCAATGTTTGTATCTCAAAGCCCAAGTGATCTTGTACAGAACAATATCTTTTTCTTTTCTCACTCATATTTTGTAGATAAAAAACCAGGTTTATTTAGCAAGCTAGAAGAGATCCCCAATCCCCCTCTTAACAATCCCGAATGGCCCAAACCTGATGCTTGGACCATCTTATGCTTAAAGTTTAAGATAGTAAGTGATATCAAGACATCACTCAAGTCAGTAGGGCTAAATTGGTTTTGTCCTTTACATGTTTTTGTGCACATGTTCAATTCCATGCCAATGCACCCAAACAAAAATAATGTATATTTGTAAGGAGGTACGGTCTGACCTCATTCAAGGATTACTAGGAGAGGGTTGGGAGGTTAATGAGGGGTCACATCAAGGTGATGTGTACAAGTGCAATGTAGTAGATTCTACAGTATCTTTCAGGTTTCTGAAGGCACGCTCTATTTTGTACATGCGTCTGCACTACCAAAGATGGATGCAAAAGTACGAGACATGGATCCCACTTCAAGCCTCAGAAGAAGAAATTATGCCTATTGAGGTAGCTATGATGATGTAAAATGGATGGATTGAGTGAGTGGCAGTAGCAAGCAAGCATTGAAGCCTAACAGACCTGCGTCAACACTAGTCTTTAGCATCATGGGCTTTGACAATGTGGAAGAGTCAAGTTTTAAGATGAGAAGAAAGGTATATCTGATTCCACTGCATGTCTAGAGTTAACCCTTACACTTTTTGGTTATTGTGCCACTTTCTATATTTTTACAGATTGGGAAGCGTAAGGAGGGGACAACCATGGTCTCAAAATCATGGCAAATGGGGAACCTTGAATTTTCAGCAGGCAAGGTGCATAGCCCTACCAACACATAGTAGGCATGTGGAAGAGCTTGAAGATGAACTGAGTATATTTGATGCACGACGTGAGGGGCAAGAGTTTCAGGATCGAGGTGAAGGCAATGACAAGCTTTCAAGTCAACAAGGAGATGGAGATCAACATGAAGTAAATGTCACAAGAGGGGCAAAAAATGAAGACATTATAACAATTTTAGATTAGATGACATGCTTGTAATTTTGTAGCAGGCTCTTTTTTAACCAATCTTTATTTAATTAAAATCTTAATATTTTTACAAACTGTAATTTTTTTATCTAGCGGTCTAGTGTGAAAAGGCCAAACTTTACATTTTAACTATAAATAGCCAAAGGTGCCTTCTTTCTCATTTTCATGCGATAGAAACCAAGCACGAGCTCACACTATCTCTTTGCATTCACATGGCTACCCACTTTGACAACTTCTGTGAATTCCTCTCCACCACCCCGTGGGCGGGCAAGAGTGAGCTCTTTGTCATGTTCTCTCGTGAAGTCGACTTTGAAAAGTCGCTCGCCCTTGCGTCCTAACATTAATTATGAGACGCAAATTGCATACATGGAGCAATACTTGGCTCCCCACTCCATCTCCTTTCCCCACCATTGCCCCAATGATCGATAGGTGCCTGTTGATGAGCTGCTTAAGTACATTCAACAATATGCCCGCCCCTACATCCAGCGCCTTGAACGCTTCATCGACATCTGCATCCTTGTAGGAGCTTACTATACCTTCAATAAGCAGGAGGTGAAGAGGTTGGGGAAGAGCAATTTAGGAACTAGGTTTCTCTTGTGAGTCGCCACTTTTGCGTTCCTCATAGAGCGACGATGAGGATTCGGATGAGGAGGTAGAGATGCCTGCATTGCAGTTGGGAGGGTATTTGAGGGATGACAAGGAAGTGAAGGCAGTAGGAAACGAGTGCTGGTGTAGAAGAGCAGCTTGCATCAGAGCACTTTTCAGAGGGTGCACAATCTGTAGTAGCTGAACAACCCACTGTAGTAGAAGATGCGGGCCCATCTTCCCCACACGAGGAGAGCAAGGTGCTGCCAGAGCTTGAGATCAATCTCTTGAGCACCATTGTGGTGGAAGGTGAAGAATACTTATTTCTTCATGACCTTGAAAAGACAGCTGGCTTGAGAATGGATGAATGCTTAGGCATTATATGCATGCGATGTGAGGTGGACCTTGATACATCCAACCTCGGTCCTCACCTAGATAGTGCTATATTAAAACCCTTGGAGAATCTATCATCGCAGAGACAGTTGCTTTGGTCAAGGAAACTGTGGTTGAGACTACGGAGCAAGCCCTAGTTCTAGAGGAGGAATTCACAACCTTACAAGACAAGCTAGAGGCTGAAAAGGATACCCTTGCTGCTGGAGTAATGGAGGAGACCAAAGCACCAAAAAAGGATGAGGCTAAGTCCTCGATTGACCTCTTCGCCCCCACCAGCACTTTGGCAAAAGAAGATATTGAGCAAGAGGTAATATTCGACCTTTTACAACCTAGAAACATTTGTAATTATGTATAGGAAAATATTTTGATTTTTCCTTTGATTGTAGAGGGTGGTTGAAATTGACACATTTGCTGGGAGAGGCGGCGACAGTAGAGACCAGGCCAAGGTCCATGGACATGATGCTGTGTTGGCGTCGCACTATCTTGGTCGACTTCGTGTGGATGGCATCGCCATTATCCACAGGGACTACACCCCTCAATCTGCCTTCACTCTCTTCTTTTTGAAAGCCCTCTCTAAGGTGCTCTGTGTAGCCTCTATGGCACAGAGCACCAAATGTATAGTTCTGATTAAAAAATCCCTTGCCTTCGATGTTTTTGGTTCTGGATTTTAGGAGTAAGCTTCTTGCTCGTATAGGTATAGCCAAAAGCATAGGCATAGAGGATCCTCAAGAAATAGCCCAATCACTCCTTGAGCACACTCTGCCCAATAACAAGAGAAGGAAGCTCAATATTGTAAGAAAGCTTTTGTAAAGATGATGTATCATTTCTTATTATGAATACAATACAATTTTTGCAAACTTATTTTCATCAAGTATATCATTGTTTTTTCTAGTTTATACCATCAATGTTTTTGTGAATGCATCAGAAATGACCCTGGGAGAGCCTGGGGGAGTAGTGCCAGAACAGTGCGAATTTTCAGCCTGCGCCGCTGTAGAGCCCAAATTCGCACTGTTTTGGCACAGCTTCCCTAGCCCTTCAGGAGCAATTCTGATGCATTGGATGATAAATAATATATTTTTACACATGATTAAAGGTATTTTTATCTTGTAAATTACTGTTTCTGATGCATTGGATGATAAATAATGTATTTTTACACATGATTAAGGGTATTTTTATCTTGTAAATTACTGTTTCTCATAATCAATGTACTCAAATTGATTATAAATGCATCAAAAATGATTCTGAGTGGCTGGGAGAGCAGTGCCAGAATAGTGCAAATTTTGAGCCTGCACCGCTACTGTAGAGCCCAAATTCGCACTGTTCTGGCATAGCTTCCCCAGCCCTCTAGGAGCAATTCTGATGCATTGGATGACAAATAATGTATTTTTATACATGATTAAAGGTATTTTTATTTTATAAATTACTATTTTTATAATTATTATAAATGCATTAGAAAATGATCCTGAGTGGCTGGGGGAGCAGTGCCAGAATAGTGCGAATTTTGAGCCTGCACCACCACTGCAGAGCCTAAATTCGCACTGTTCAGGCATAGCTTCTGATGCATTGGATGACAAACAATGTAATTTTACACATGATTAAAGCTGTTTTTATCTTATAAACTATTATTTCTCACAATTAGTGTACTCAACTTCATTATAAATGCATCAGAAATGATCCTGAGTGGCTGGGGGAGTAGTGCCATAATAGTGCGAATTTTAAGCTTGCAAATTTGCACTGTTTTGGCATAGCTTTCCTAGTCCTCCCCCAGGAGCAATTCTGATGCATTATTGGATGATAAACACTATATTTTTACACATGATTAAAGGTGTTTTTATCTTATAGACTAATATTTCTCACAATTAGTGTGCTTAACTTCATTAAATGCATCAAAAATGATCCTGAGTGGCTGGGAGAGCAGTGCCAGAACAGTGTGAATTTTGAGCCTTCACCGCTGTTGCTGCAGAGCCTAAATTCGCACTATTTTGGCATAGCTTCCCTAGTCCTCCAGGAGCAATTTTGATGCAGTGGATGACAAACAATGTAATTTTACACATGATTAAAGCTGTTTTTATCTTACAAACTATTGTTTCTCACAATTAGTGTACTTAACTTTATTATAAATGCATCAGAAATGATCATGCGTGGCTGGGGGAGCAGTGCTAGAACAGTGCGAATTTTGAGCCTACACCGTCGCTCTGTGCAGAGCCTAAATTCGCACTGTTCTGGCATAGCTTCCCTAGTCCTCCAGGAGCAATTCTGATTAAACACTATATTTTTACACATAATTAAAGGTGTTTTTATCTTATAAACTACTATTTCTCATAAGTAGTGTGCTTAACTTCATTATAAATGCATCAGAAATGATTCTGAGTGGCTGGGGGAGCAGTGCCAGAACAGTGCGAATTTTGAGCCTGCACCGCCGCTGCAGAGCCTAAATTCGCACTGTTCTGGCATAGCTTTCCGAGTCCTCCAGGAGCAATTCTGATGCATTGGATGATAAACAATATATTTTTACACATGATTAAAGGTGTTTTTATCTTATAAACTATTGTTTCTCACAATTAGTGTACTCAACTTCATTATAAATGCATCGAAAATCATCTTGAGTGGCTAGGGAAGAATTGCCAGAATAGTGTGAATTTTGAGCTTACATCGCCGTTGCAGAGGCCAAATTCGCATTGTTCTGGCACAGCTTCCTTAGTCCTCCAGGAGTATTTCTGATGCCTTGGGTGACAAACTGGCACATAATAGACACTCCATGCTAAACAACATGATGACACTGAGACATTGTAAGAGAAACTTAAAATTTTAATTATCAAAAGGTTACAAATGAAAGCCAGATAGGCTTGTTACAAAGGGGGGTTTGAAACAAAAGAGTTGCTTCAAAAAAAAGGTTAACATCTAAGATCTCTAGATCGTGTCTCACTCGCCTCGAATGCGCCAAGCTAGTTGCATGTCCTTTTGGCAGATATGGTAATCCTCTTTGCATGTATTGTAAGGAGGTTGGTGTCTTCAAAAAGCCCAACAAGGTAAGCCTCAGAGGCTTCTTGCAATGCTTCAAGGGCAATCCCCTGCACACGGAACTCTGTTCTATATCGTTGGGAGAATCTCCTTCATTGTGCGAGCAAAAGGGGCTCTTCTTATCAGCAACTCAGTGTTCCTCTAATAAAACTTGATTTCTTGTAGAGCCCTATGCCCTTGGCCCATCCTTCTCCTTGGAGCTCTCTGTGTTGTGTTAGTGCGTTAGCGAGGTTGGGACTTCCTTGGCTTGAAGAGCTTGACCTTTCTATGCTTGAGCGCACTTGTGTAGGAACCTCCTCTTGGTCTCTCTCATAGTCTGAATCCTCCTCCTCCTGTTGCTGTGGTTGTATCAAGTTCCTCCCGGGTAGGTAGGGGACCCTGTCTGGTAGTAGGGATGGTGCTGCGCAATGTAGGAATGTTTTCACCAACCCAGTCGAGCTGCTCATCATTGGCCTCTCTGTCTTGATCTTTGGGGTGGTTGCATTGAGGGGTCTTCTTCACACGCTTGCTCCCACTAGAAGGGCCTACATGTGTGTGCGCTGGTGTTGCTGTGGGAGGAGGGTTGGACTCTGGTGATCCCATTGGGCATGTCCTAGAATCCAAGGGGTCACTCTCTTCCGTGGTGTCGCCAGTATGTGGTCGTTGGGTGCCTTGCACTGTGTTTTGTGAAGGCATGGTAACACGTGCGGTGTTCTTGGTGCGTGCCATATCCATGTACGACTATGCTAATGTGGTGATGTGCTGATGTCCTTACGTGGGTGTCTACGTAGATCTTGAGCTCAAGCTCTCTAAAAAAGTGAAATGAAAATGAAGTAAGAGAAGGAACTATTAATAGTTTTTTAAAGGGAAAAAAAAAACCTAACTAAACTTATTTTCTTAGCCTTATTACATCTAGATTTATGCTGGTGTGTGCACAACCCAACGTCTCCCTTGTCTCCTCATTCGTGCACGCCAAGCTCCATGCCTATGGGGAGCATTGGTCTACAACCATTCAAGCCGAGCACGACTTTTTGCAGCCTTGCGCGCCTCTTGCGCAAGCTTAGATTGTTGGGCCCTCTCCCTAACCAATACCCTTCCAAAGGTTGTGTGATAAAACCAATTGAACATCTCTTGTAGATAGTTTGTACGTGTTCCTCCTACAGAAGCTCCACCTCCATGTCTTGCATTTTTGAAATAAACCCCTCTTGCTTTATAATGTGATTTCTCCATCCCTTGGGTACTCCACATGTCGAGTGATCCATACTTGTTCATGAAATATGCACCATGCACATAAACTATGTGCTGTACACATAACAATAGAATTTAATTAGAAAAAGTCAAGGTTAAAACACCAGTTTATTTTTTTACTGTACAATTTACCATATAGTGTGTTACTTTACTCTCTCCCCAAGCACCTACCACACTTTTGGTGAATTCTATGATATGTTATTGTAATGATGCTCATTCTTGGGCAGTTGTGCTACTTTGATTCATAATGCGGACCATGTTATTGAAGTTTATCCAAAGCTGTTTGCGCATATTTACAAGAGCTGGCATTGGACAAATATCTACATTTGTGATGATTGCACACAGGTCTCTCCAGAGTCCCCAAGTCTTCTTTGAATTCTCTATGTTTGCTGGCTTCTCCAAAAATCTCCTTGCCTTTGATCCAGTCATGGAGACCTTTTGAGCAACCTCGTATGACATACCAGAGGCATACCAGAGGCCTGCTTATTCACTCCAATTTTCACGTTTCCGCCATGGCAGCCCAGAGAATTCAAAAGATGCTCTAATTTACCAAGGGCTGTAACTTTCCTCTCTTGTGTGGGCATTGTGAATGCATAATCAATATGGCACTTAAGCAATCGATCAAAGATTCTCATGAATGCATGAAGTGTGCAAAAGTGAATATTCTTTAGTGGAAAATTAATGATGGGGCTCCAATTTGAATTCCTGTTTGGTTCTCCTAGCATATCATGAGACATGACACCTTCCACCCATCTTGTATTTGGTTGTTCCTCATCTTCAGTTGACTCGGTTGGATCTACTGCATCTTCTTTGTTGCTTCTTCCCTTTCTTGGGACCTTTTGAGGCATCCTTCCCAACAGAACCAACCTTCTGTATACCTTTTCCATTTGTCTTTTTCTACCTAGGAATATCAATATGAGCATTGCAGTATGGACAAGGCCATCTTGATGTCGCGCCTTGAGCACAACCCATCATGCATTTAATTGTCTTCAAATCTCCCCCAAGATGCCAATCCACCTTGAACTTTCCTATGTTTTCTACATCTAAAAGTTGACCATCAATTTGCTTTTTGATTACATATGTTATCCACGGAGTCCTTTCAAACATCCATGTCAATACCTCATGTGTCTCCTTCGGTACCTCGAATAATGCACCAAGCCACCAGACCTCTTTCTCAGATTGCACACTAAAACTTGGTTTGGTAGTCTTTTCCCATGCACAAATCATGGCCTCATTCATGAGCGTAATGCTCATACATTCTAGCTTCCGACCTTTCACAATTTGGCACTCATCTAGCTTGAGCACAAATGAAAGTGTGCTCCCCAAAACTTTAAATAAACGGTAATTTACAATATTCAAAACAAAATAATCATCTTCATTTTCAACTGAAAAACATGAATAGTACCAATTGCAAGTTCTCACCTTCTGGTGAAAGACCATAGAACTTCACCATAGCTTGTTGTAGTCTCTCAATATGAACAAAGATGTTATTGTAAACATCATAGTGAAATTTTATACTTGTTGTCTTGATTTTCTTTCTGCTCGACCCTATGTCTAATGTTAGTGTGTCCTCAACATGATAAAATTGTCCTATAGCTCGCTGCACATCATCATTATTGATATGCTTGACATTGTGAATCACCTTGAGTGTAGGAAATAAAGTACCAGTGATTCTTTGTCTTAGAAATGCATCTTTTACAACCTGACGGATTGCTTGGTACCCTTTCATGCTGATTCCAGTCGCATCACAAGCATGTTGAATTAATGAAGAATCGATGGAGGTGGTAATCTCGCTCACTACATTGTTGACAACAGCTTGGCGTATTTTAGGATGATGAGGGTCAGTAATAATTGAGAGAATATCCTTGGTATTCAGAATGGCTTTGACCAAATCCTTCCATCCCTCTTCATTAGAACCACACCTCTTGTAGAAAATTCCTGGCAGAACACAAATCATGACTATTTTGTTTAAATCACTGAGTGCATAATGAAAGTTTATGTTTTACTTACTTTATTGTACGAATCCTTTTCTTTCGTGCTCCACCTTTAAACGCAAGAGATTCTATACCAGCCAATGTCTTTTTGCGTTCACGAGCACTATTTGACGTTGCTTTGAGTCGTTTGATAAGTTCCTCTAGCCTTTAAATCTTTGCATCCTTCTCCACATTCTCTGCGAGGATCTCTTTCATTTTATCTGATGATGTTTTAAGTCCTTCTTGACATTGTAAAAGGCTGAATTGTGATGCTTGCAATTGAGATTGGAGAATATGGGTTTGCCAAGCTCCACTTGTAGTCAATCTTCTGTAGTATCCTAACAAGCCAAGCTCTCCTTCCCCAACAAATTGCATAAAAGATGATAAATTATCGAAAGGAGGGTTTGCTCTTAATGGAGGGTCAACTGGATAGGGATGCCTATCAACCCAAAGATCTACATTTTTCTCCTTAGCTATCCTACGAGCTTGGACAGATTGTGCATCAATAGGATGGGTTTTTTTTAGAGCTGCCATACTCTTCAGGAATACGAATGTGTAAATCAACCTTCCGTTTTCTAGCTTCACAAGGGGCTATACACACAGCTTGCAAAGGCTCCATAGCTAAGCAGAGGAAGAAGCTAAAGCAGAGAGAGAGAGAGAGAGAGAGAGAGAGAGAGAGAGAGAGAGAGAGAGAGAGAGAGAGAGAGAGAGAGAGAGAGGGAGTGAGTGAGAGAGACTGTTAAAACTTTGCTGTTTGCAGGTTTAACAAAAATCCGTTTTTCTAAGTAGAAAATGATATTTTTGATATACAAATATACTAACATGGAGTTTTTCATCAATAAATTACATTTATGAGAAAAATAATAAAATAATAATTTTTGGGGTCCCCACAATTTCGGGATCTGATAGTTAGTTATGTTTATGGGGTTGTGGGGACCTGACAGTTAGTTATGGATGTACTGGCTCCTGACAGGCTTCTGACGTGACCCTTGAATTACAAGCTTTTTGGAGGGAAAAAATTATTTTCATTATACATATTGGTTGGGTGGTGTTTTTTCCACCTCAAAATGTAAAATAATAAAAAAAAATTCACTTTTTGGAGCCCACCTAAATACGAGAATGTTTTGCTGATGTGGAAGGGAGATATGGTGGGAGTTAATGAGAAAGGAGATTTCAAACTGATAAGAAAGATTCAATTTATAGAGAGTGAAGATAAAAAATTCAAAAAGTAAGAAAGTATGAGAAAAGTCAAAAAGTAAGAGAGAGAGTATGAGAATATTCTTTTTAAAAAGTGAAACCAGGAGGGTATGGCTCATGTGGCAAGGTAAAAAATAGGGGTCATCATAGCCTTTGTCTCCCTTAAGCCCAGCTTTTTAAGCTCTAATTCCTTAAAATTAGGAATCCTTAGGAGGCCCTTTTTGGGTCCAAAAAATTCCTAATGTTGTGCCATCATCACTAGCATATGTGATTCTGTTCTTACTCCGATTCAACACAGAATTAAGGCATCAGAGGTGCAATACTGATGTAGTTTGTGCCATCATCACCAACATACACGATCCTATTCTTACTTTGATTCAACATAGAACTAAGGCATCAGAGGCATCGACTAGTATTAACCACAATGGTTAACACTACTACTATTTTTTGATTAAACGTGCGGTTACACTTCATGTAACACATTTTTATGTAAAACCATGCTAAGCACTTCGTGAGAAAAGATATGGGATGATCGAGCTTATGATATGTGTAATGCCAACCACCACGAGTTAGAAAGCCTAGGCCCATACATAGAGCTAGATAACTAGTTTTGGGCCCCCAACACCAGCCATTGTAAAAAGTGAGCTCTTGTATGTAAGTGACTTGAAGAAATATGAAAGGATACAATCCTATCAACACATTTGAGTCTTCTTGTTCTTCTCTCTTGCTCTCTCGTGTGGTGATGGTGGTGAGCTTGTTTGCTTGTGCATGCTTGCTTGCTTGATTGTGTGTGTGTGTGTGTGTGTGTGTGTGTGTGCTTGTAGGTTATGCTTTCTATCTTCTCTCCATTCCCTTCTCCTCTATCTCTCCCTCTCTCACCATCCTTGCACACATGAAGTCATTGAGGTAGAGGTTGAGCTTTCCATAGCTCCTTCCCTCCTTGCTCTCTACCTAGCACATAGAAGCTCCACTTAGGTGACATAAGTTTTGGTGAACATTTTTGGCATCGCTACTTTAGGGATAGCACTTAGCTTAGGGTCCTCCACGATTTCTTCCTAAGCTAGAGACTTATCTTGCACAGATAGAATGCAAATCCAATGGTTGTATTAGCTTTGTATGAGTTGCTTATTTGATGCTTGTTCTTTTTTATTTTTCTTTGATTAATGGAGTTTGAAATGGAGCTAGAGGAGCAATAGGAGCTTCAGAGGCTATACTTGATTAATGGATTTTGAAATGGAGCTAGAGGAGCAATAGGAGCTTCAGAGGCTATATTGAATGCGGGGAAGCGAAAAGTAGGTGCTCTAATTTTGCCATTGACTTTTGATTTTTCTTCAAGTAGATAAGAAATTGCACATTAGCTTAATTGCATCATTAATCTTAGGATATTAGATTAAACTACGCATTTCTTGCATTATTCAGTAGCTTAGGACTAGTCCAACATGATCTAGCAACTTGGGGAGCTATACTGACTACCGTCTCGACGGGAGATTCATTTCAAGAACCTAGACCATAACTAGGCCTAGATAGAGAACCAGCTAATCTAAGCCTAAAAGCTTCATCCCAAGGGGAGAGACTCCACCCATAATAGCCCAACCAACACACCGCACCCATGTGCAGTAATTACCCACCTCGAGGGGTATACCTCGGATACTATATGGATCCCTATAGGTGTGCATACTAGCCCATCGTTTAGACATGATCCACACATGGGATATTACCCTCTAGGTTTTGCTTCCTGCCTACTATACCTCCACCTGCACTAGCTCTAGTTGCTACACGATTGACCCCTGAAATGTTGAGACTAGAAGTGTAAATAGGGAGGGGGTAGCTTTGAGAATTGTACCACCGATACCCATGCACCCGATGTCAATGCCGAGACTAGAGAGGAATAAATTAGCCCACATCTCCAAACTTATTACCAAATTTGATGGATCAAGGGATCCCATTCCTCATTTGGAGATGTTCAATCAGATCTATAAAGCATTCAGCCATGTAGAATATTAGGTTAAGGGGAGTGCTTTTGGCCTCACTTGATGGAAAATTGGGTCAGTGGTTTCGATCACTAAAAATAGAAGACAAGGCCGCCTTTGATGCCTTGAAAGAAACCTTCAAAGTAGTGCATTCAAGAAAGGGAACCTGATGGAGTCCTATTGAACAGTTGCATAATGTGAGGCAAAAGGAAGGAGAATCCATCCGGGACTAACATGAACCGAGTGAGGTATCTTCACTCTAGCTATAAATGATAGGGACAAGTTCTTTTGAGATGAGAAAGGCTGATCGGTCGATTCTTAGAGGGACTCGATGATGTGGCCTTACATAACTCCCTATATGCTCTGGGACACATTTCCTTTGAGCAGTGCTGTTAAAGTGCCATGGAATTTGAAAACAATTTCAAGGGAATTCATTCCCGAGAATTGCATGAA
Organism: Cibotium barometz; assembly: GCF_041138505.1. Classification (NCBI taxonomy): domain Eukaryota; kingdom Viridiplantae; phylum Streptophyta; class Polypodiopsida; order Cyatheales; family Cibotiaceae; genus Cibotium; species Cibotium barometz. Next base: position 43,985,953 of record NC_141060.1, read on the forward strand.
GGTACTTCAGAATATTCCTTTGAAACCATAAGCACGAAACCTGATAAGGAAAAGGGAAGGAACCCTCTTCAAGGCAATAGGTAGAGAAGTTAGCAGCTGCATTGATGCAACAATGAAGAATAGGTGAAAACCATGACCAAGCCAGCCAACCTCATCTATACCTAAAGAGAGAATTGGTGTCATGACCAATTTGCCAAGAAAACCACACTAGTATGGAATGTCCATATCTAAGACCTAGAAAAACTCTCTATTTCTCTTACTGCCACAGAGATGGGAAAACCACGAAACATCAAACTACTACCACCAAAGAGCTGCTCAAGCTATGCCTTTAAAACACAAGCCTTACTGCCTAATTTGAGACAACCACCATTGGCCTTACTAGCACTTGCACATCACAATGCACCTCAACCTAGCCACGAAGTGGCCTAGCAAGGTATTCTCATGGTACCCAATGTACCCTTGCCACCACCAGCCCTTCCGCCACCCCACCAATCCTTCTGCCACAACCTCCCTTACCACAAGTGACCCTAGTTCACTAGTTGACCCCCTGACAAATTTTTTTTGAAGAAGGTGATGAGGAGGAGGTAACTAACAATATGATTTTCAAGCCACCTGAATCAAGTAGCCCACCCCAATAAATCCAAAGTCATTATAAGGAGGAGGCGGCTAACAATATGGTTTTCAAGCCACCTAAACCGAGTAGCCCACCTTGATAAATCCTAAGTTGTTATGTGATGGAGGATGAGCACATGTACCACATATACCTATAGCAACCATAACACCACGAGGGCGAGACTTAAATAGTGTGTCTAAATGACCACCGATGCAATGTTATCACTGTGCAGGACCTCATCAAGCAGCTGAGTGTTCGATCAAGAAAGGGATACCAGTAAGTCCTCATGTGAGTACCCTTACCTTGACTCCCTTATGCATAGGTTATGGGATAGACCACATGTATAAGGATTGCCCACCATCCAGAATTAGTACACTCGGGAAAGGAAATGAAGTTAAACCAAGCACCAACATTAAATTGTTGAGTGTGGGATGGCTTCTTCCACATAATGCCTCTTAACGTAGTCACATGAATGCAGAGTAGGAGGAGAGCTACTGCTCATGCCACCGCTAAAGCATCAGCAAATTAAGGGTCTTATCGTCTAGAGAGGTTCCTGAGCAAGCACAAGTGACCACATGCATCTGAAAGAAAAGGGCCACAAACATTGGTAAGAGAGATAGCCATGTCACTATATAAAGTGGATCATCCGATGAGGAGACAACTACAAACCATCCACCCCTCAGAAAAGGGAGCATATAGATCCTGATTGTCTGCCCAAGAAGTTGACTAAATACCCAAACCCGGTCAAGGAGAAGAGTAGGCCAAAGGCTGCTTATTAAGAGTTAGTCAAAGAATGCCAAGCTCAATTGGAGGAGGAACCTTAGGTAGTTCACACTGAAGGAAGTCATTTGATATCTAGCATGAAACCAACTGAAGAAATCCACGAGCTAGATAGGGTAGTTAACTGTCAGGTATTCTTTAGGGATCTTACTCAAGATATTGAACAAGAACCATTAACATCTCTACATTAGGTGTATCCGGTTACACTGCTTATCTTAAGAATGTGAGGGAGGTCTTCCCAAGGAAATTTGACACTAATGTCCATATCCCTACACCATACATGTTAAGAAGCTTAGGCATGAACAGGGATTATCGGATTCACGAGTCCACCCCTATTCCAGGAGACATTACTAGTCTTTCTTCCTTTTTATCTTCAAAAGTCTAGATTCCCATTGGCACATTGCTTCAAGATAGCCCGAGTCTATGGAAGGATTTGAAACATTGGATGGGGGGGCAGCTCAGAACGATAGTTGAAGTAAATCCTGGATAACCCTTGTTCTATGGAAAAGAATCAACATGAGGAAAAAAGCGTTGGACTCTATGATCCAAGTGCAAGTCTCTTCCTTGATCTGACCATGAGACTTATGGGTCCAATCAGATCAGTTTGGTTAGTTAAGGCTCTTGACTACGTTAGAATAAACTTTCATGGAGGAATCGCTCGTACTTTTTGGGCGAGGGAAGTTTTTTCGGGTTCAGTTTTGCAAGAACCGAGGGATTAGTCTCTTGTCCAGATATCCATGGGGGCGAGGCCCCGAGTGAGAGGCTCTGCCGTCGTGCACAAGAAGTGCTACTTCCGCTGCTCACACCCCGAAATTCATTGCGTGGAGGGGGCAGGGATCTTTCAATGTCAAGTTGTGGCGCAAGGGGAGGTGGTGCAAGGGTGGGGGGTGGGAATAGATCTGTGGTGGATAGAGAAGAAGGTACATGAGTATGTGTGGGGCATCTATCCACGCTGGGGTGCATGTATGGAGGCCGACCACCACTAGATGAGGGCTCTTCAAAAATTGTTTCGTCCTCATGGCCAAACATGTGTAGCGTGGTGACCACATGTGGATGTGCAATTGAGATCGGGGTGCCGCCGAATGGAATGGAGGCATTAGGGGCTTGCAACCATGACCACAAGGTGTCCATGGTGTGCAGGGAAGCTTAGAAAAGCTTCAACGGTGCGCGCACGGGCCTGAAATAGGAGTTTTAGCTCACTTTTGCACCCTTAAGGTTAAAAGTGGTCTTTTGAGGTGTTTTATGCATGTAAAAATGACCCTAGTGAGTTAGGGAGGTAGACCAAAAGCACCTTTAAAGATTTGGAAATTTGAAAAAAAAAATAGTTTTTTTTAGGAATGGTATGTTTGTACGCTTACGTTGGTATGCCCGTATGCTTAGGATGGTATGCTCGTGGCTAAGGTTGGTACGGGCGCACGCTTAGGACGGCACGCTCGTGGCAAAATTCAAAAAAAATAATTTTCGAGAATGGTATGGCCGTATGCTTAGGTTGGTATGGCCATATACTTAGGACGGTACACCAGTGTGGCTAAGTTTGGTACGGGCATACGCTTTGGATGGTACGCTCGTGGCAAAATTTTTTCTTTCGAGAATGGGATAACCATATGCTTAGGTTAGTACGGTCGTACACTTAGGATGGTCATTTGTGATCACATCATCTCCAAATTGCCCTAGGAGCAGGTGGCACTGAATTTGTAGGTCATGGGAGTAGTTTTTTGAGTTGTTGCATGTGTTTGATGCCTTCCGGAGTCTATTTACTACATGGAGTGATCAAATCACTTATAGAAAATGTGTGTATGTGAGTTGGAGAAGCTTTTTGGAGCATCTTAGAGTTGGAAACATCAATTATGAGCTGATTAACAGGGCTGTATACTATCATTAGTGAAACAGGGCATCACTAATCAATCAATTACTTTACTCTCACATTACTCAAAATTGGTCAAATTCCTTTTACTTGGAGGTGGAGCAACATCATACAGAGCTAATCAATGCCTAGGCCTTGAATTTTGATCACATTTGAAGCAGTTAGAGCTGTATTAGTGATTGTTAACCACTGTTTATAGGTTTATACAAAAACATAGAGCAAATTTTTGGAAGTGTATTAGTGATTGTTAACCACTGTTTATAGGTTTATACAAAAACATAGAGTAATTTTTTGGAAGTATTTGGCATGTAATAAGCTTGGATGATGCCCATATAAAACATGGAGCATGTATGGATGTAAATGTATATGGTTTACACTTGGTTTGATCATTTCTCAGTGCTTTGAAGAATTGGAAGGCTTGACAAAACGTGTCATCATAACAGGGCATAGTGGACCGTTCATATATAGTCAAGCTCAAATGCTACTTGGGTAAACTTGTATGCAAAGTGTGAGTTTGTTGGAGTGTTTCGGAAAGTGGAGGACTGTTTTGGATGTGTTTCTTAGATTTTGTGAGCAGCGCCAAGTTATTTTCAGCTTATGCAAACAACGGTTTTGAGTCTTGGATTATCTGTCGCCATAAAATTTGTGGAATGTGCAGACAACATTGGTGACGAAGTACATATATGTATGTGTGTTTGAGTTGATTGTTTGCAATACTCAGTGGACTTGTATATAGTAAAATGAGTGATAGTCCAAACAAGATTGTTGGAGAAAAGCTTGATAGACACAACTTTTGGATTTAGAAGTACCACATGACAAACTTTCTTAAAGGCAAAGGGCTTTGGAATTTGGTGACAGGTGAGGAGACAGAGCCAAGGGTTCCCCCACCAGTGAATGCAACACCTGCCCAACTTATAGCACATAGGAATTGGACAGAGAGGGCTTTTAAAGTGCTACATTATTTCTCAATTTATGTGATAAATATCATGTTATGCCATATTCAGGACGACACACATAATCCCAAGGATGCATGGGATACATTGGTGAAACTGTATGATACAACTACACAACTAAAGAAGATGCAATTGAAGCAAAAGATATAGCATAAATGAATATGTGTAGAAGATTAAAGGATGTGTTGATGCACTTGCATCTATTGGTGCCCCCACGGAAGATAATGATTTGGTTGTTACCATTATATTGAATGGTTTGGGCAAGGATTATAAAGCATTTGAAACCTCTATCAGGGTTAATGGTGGAGAATCCCCAGATTTTGATGAGTTGATCTCTTTGTTCATTATGGAGGAGAGATGAAACTTGGTTTTGGTGCCTCATCTAGTACCAGTGAACATACAAGGGACCAAGCATTTTACACTCATAGAGGTTCTAGAGACAGGAGGAGATCTAGTTCGAGAGGACCTACAGGTGGACGTGGTTGGCATGATAGGCCACCACAACAACAAGAGGATTCGCGCCATCATTTAGTGCATGTGGTGGTAGAGGTTTTTACCATGATGCTAGGGGAAGGTTTGGATCTCATGGTAGAGGTCATTGGCAACCACAACATCAAAATATGCATGGCATTGAGTGTCATTATTGTGGAAAACCTAGACATATGGCTAGAGATTGCTATACAAATAGCAAAATGATGTTCATGGTGGTAGAGTACAACATGGAAATTATGCATCATCTAGCAATGAAGGACATACATATCATTTGTTTACCATGAAGTATGTGATGGGTACTATGACATCTTGCAAAGAGAGTGATGACACATGGTATATGGATTCAGGTGTGCATCAAACCACATGACATGTCATGAAGAGTGGTTTGGTGACATGATGCCAACTAAAAACCAGGGTTATGTTGCTATAGGTGATGATACTCAACATCCTATTACACATGTTGGTAGTGTGCCGTTGAGGATGCATGATGTCAGGGGGTGAAAGCTATGTTTGAAGTGTTGTACGTGCCATCTATTACAAAGAGTTTGGCATCAGTTGGACAAATGGTTGAACAAGGATTGCAAGTGAGATTTAATGAACATGGTTATTTTGTTGAGGATTTTAAGCATGGCTGCAAATTTATTGCTAAAGGTCAAAAAGAAGGAAGATTATTTGAGCTAGATGTCACCTTAATGAAGTGTTAATGGTAGCATGATGCTAATATAATGCCAATTTCTCTTATATCCTTTATTCTCTTGTATCTTCTGTAAATCTTCTCTTGTATCATTTATTCCTCCTCTAGGTGATATCACCAATCTATGTAAGTGCAAAGTTGATCTTCACATTTCAATACATAAAATGGAAGTCCTACAAAATAATATAGAAAATAATTAAGGCACTTTAAGCTACCCAAGCCAAGCTTTTCGTAAACTGTAATAACCATCGAAGCCTCAAATTCAAATCCATATGCCCAATAGGTGTCCACTAAATGAGCAGATCCACAACTTTATTTCTCCATCAACAATGGAAGAGATAACCCCTCAAGCTTATACAAATCCCTCAATCAACTTATATATGCATTTATGTTAAGAGAAGAACTTAACAACTCATTGTGTGGGTTTCGATGGCAAAGGCTTAACTCTTAGGCATTCCACCATCTATAGTAAGTAAGCCTTTTCTTAAACAAGAATAATAAATCATCAAATGCTTGGAAGGGAGTCCTAGTTATATGAAGAAGAGGCAAGATACTCATGGGTCTCCACACAGAGAAGCTTAAAGTAGCAAGCATATAATGATCAACTCTAGGTTTAAGAAAAGTTTAGGCAACTAAGATTTTGATTCATGAGAACAGTAATTTGTTAAAAGAAGCTTTAGTATTAAGAAAAAAAGGTTTAAGAGAACTAATCTATTTGACAAGGAATCCCATGAAGTGGCTTAATTTAAAAACAAGCTTATGAATCTTAACTAAGTCTCATGAAGAGCTATAAAGGGAAGACAAATTTGGATGGTGGTACTGATGGTTTTTTATATCTATAGATCCACCAATGACAAGAATGTGTTCTCCCTTTAGAAACATAGCTAGCAAGTCGTGTTTTTTGATGGGATGGTAAACACGGATACATTGGCTAGGTTCAAGATGCAAGAAATATGGTTTAAATCATAGTTGAAATAAATAATCAAAGTTAGAGAGCGTGATGAAAATTAAAAGGAGTAACAAGGTCACAAGATGAGACTATATCATTGAAAATGAGCTTACAAGGAAACACATATATGAACTTTTACATTTTTTTTTGGTTTATAAAATGGTTTGTAGAGACTTTCAACATGAGGGATTATCATACCCCAAGAGAGTCAAGTTTTTGAGCAACTATGATATACAACTTAAATTCCATATGCACTCATATGTTGTGACTATATACAACAAACTCATAGACCACTTTTGTGTACTTATTATTACTCATTACTTTTTAAGAAACAACTATGATATGAAGCTTAAATTCCATATGCACTCATGTAGTGTGACTATATACAACAAAATCATAGACCACTTTTGTGTACTTGTTACTTTTAAAGAAAAATTATTGTTATATGATTCTCAAATATTATAAGAAAGTAAAATTGAGAAATAAAGACAAAAAATTCACTAGTCTTTTCCTAGACATAAACATAAAGTGTAAGTGTGAGATCAAGATCTTTTATATAATTCCCCATCAAGGTCCTCCAAAGAAAACAATTAAAATTTAAAATCCCATGGTTTGGGCAAATAAGAAATATCTATATGGAATGTATCTGAACCATACTAGGATTTTGATTCCTCCACAAATATTTATTAAAACAATGCTATTGGAAAATATTTATTAATACAATGCTATTGGTAACTATACTAAGAGAAGTTAAGAAGGATATGCATGAAGATGATAATTCATATAGTAATGTCCTATATTGTATAAAGTATGAAAGGCACAACTACATCCATCTATATTGTATAAAGTATGAAAGGCACAACTACATCCATCTATATGCACCTACACAATACATCCCAATAAAACTAATGGAGTGATGTGGTTTTTAATAAACCATATGTAAACAAGGGTTATTCTATCCATTGTATAGTAAGCCATATTTATAGAGATTATTTAGTGAGGAAAGCCACTTTGAAATTATCTTTAGAAAATTATTCTATCCATTCTATAGTACCATCTCTATAGAGATTATTTAGTGAGGAAAGCCACTTTGAAATTATCTTTAGAAAATTATCTCTATAACCTGAAAATTATCTCTATAGAGATTATTTAGTGATGAAAGCCACTTTAAAATTATCCTTAAAACCTCCTAGTTAGCCATCTCTATAGAGATTATTTAGTGAGGAAAGCCACTTTGAAATTATCTTTAAAAATGAGAAGAACTCTTATTTAGTGATGAAAGCCACTTTAAAATTATCCTTAAAACCTCCTAGTTAGCCATCTCTATAGAGATTATTTAGTGAGGAAAGCCACTTTGAAATTATCTTTAAAAATGAGAAGAACTCTTAACCTTTATAGTGGATGAAAATAATGAGTTTAAGGGTTTATTTGATGGATGTATGTTCTTTATTGGCTTGTTGCTCCTATTACAAGTCATCCATGTGTCTTTTAAGCCCAACATGTCTATGCCATGCCTCAACTGTTGAGACTAAGGAGAAACATGTCTAAGTGTGTTTAAAACCCTATTTCATCATGTCCCAAGTGCATTTAGTGATGTTGGTGTAAGCTAACCTAAAATAATCATTGTAAATCTAGAATACAAAATGCAAGCTAACCTAAAATAATGGTGTAAATCTAGAACACCAACAAAATGCAAGATCTTAAAAAAACACAATTAAACATTAGAAGATAATAATAGAGAGAACAAGAGTATATTTCACAAAGATATAAGTATACCCTTATGATTTAAAAAAGCACAATTAAACATTAGAAGATAATAATAGAATGCTCACAAAATGCAAGATCTAAAAAAAAAAATATTAAGCAAAGTAGAAGATAATAATAGAGAGAAGAAGAGTATATTTCACAAAGGTATAAGTA